>NC_083281.1:3972582-4272582 GCF_963506605.1 Zootoca vivipara | reverse complement strand
TGTGGGGCATAGGAATTCGTTCATTTTTTCTTTTTCAAAATATAGTCCGCCCCCCCACAAGGTCTGAGGGACAGTGGACCGGCCCCCTGCTGAAAAAGTTTGCTGACCCCTGGACTAGAACCTCTCTGTCTTATCCGTATTGAACTTTAGTTCAGGCAAGCAAGTCTGGGGAACCACCTGCTACTAGAACATGGGTAGGCAAACTAAGGCCAGGGGGCCAGATCTGGCCCAATTGCCTTCTAAATCCAGCCCGCAGACGGTCCGGGAATCAGCATGTTTTTACATGAGTAGAATGTGTGCTTTTATTTAAAATGCACCTCTGGGTTATTTGTGGCAAAAGAATTTGTTCATTCCCCCCCTCCCAAATATAGTCCGCAGGAATCTTTCGCCCAACGTGGGATTTGAACTCACGGCCCTGAGAAGAAGGGCCTCTTGCTCTACTGACAGAGCTATCCTGAAGGCTTCTATGTAGCCTATGGTGCATTGGTTTTTTAAAAAAACCAGCCTGTTGACAGAACTCTCCCAAGGAACCTGGCGGTCAAGGGTGCTTTTTTGACACATTTTGTGAATGGACATTGGCGATGTACGAAGAGAGAAAAGGACATAAGAAACTGAATGGAATCCTAGGCAGGCAGGATAGCTCAGTCAGCAGAGCACAAGGCTCTTAATCTCAGGGTTGTGGGTTCGAGCCCCACGTTGGGCAAAAGATTCCTGCATTGCAAGACTAGAGGACCCCTGGGTCCCTTCCACCTCTACAATTATATTATTCAAACTACGCTCGTGTCTGTTGACGTAGGCATCCCGGGAACGAAAAGGCCAGGTCCCTTTCAAGCGTCACTTTCTGGCTCTGGAAACGTGATCAGGAAACCCAGAAGGGTTTCATAAGCCGTGGTTGAGATTGTAGGCTTATTGAGGGCAGAGAGCTGCCTCTTTTAGAACACACGCTGGTAGAACGTGGTCAATTTGTGTGCAGCCTGGCCTGGGAAAAGAGACTAGGAGCCCATTTTGGACCACAGGCCACATTTTTCTCCTGCGGCAAATGTGGTTTGCACATTGGATCAGAACTTGGGAGAGACCAGGGTTCGAATCCCGCCCCTCCCCACTCGGCCACAAAGCTCACCTTGGGCGCAAGCCGCCACCAGGGTCGGATTTAGGTTTGATGAGGCCCTAAGCTACTGAAGGTAACGGGGCACATTATATGTCCAGCTGTCCTTTGTCCACAACAAATTGTCGCTGTTTTTTGTGTTGAATATGTGCTATATGGTCATTTATGGACCTCATAGGTATCTCAAGCCATTTGCCCATGTTGCCCTGCAACCAGTCCAGGGATATTTTACGGAGCAGGCTAGCAGGCGGGGCCCATGACTTGCATCCTAGGAGCCCATGCAACACAAAACACTGTTGCTGTATGTAAGGTTTATTTTACTTGTGGTTTTTTATCTTATATTTTGGAAATGTACATCCAGTTTTTTTACCTTAACTTTTGGGGGGGGGCATCCCAAGAGAACGGGGCCCTAAACTATAGCTTGTTTAGCTTATACGTAAATCCGGCACTGGCCGCCACAGCTCTCGGCTTAGCCTACCTCGCAAGGTTGTTGTGGGGATCAACTGAAGGGGGCCTAGACCCTTGAGCTCCTTGGAGAGAAAAGGTGCAAGAGAAAAACACAGTGAACAAATAAAGCTTCTGTTGAAACACGTTAAGCTTTGTGGGTGCAAATTTACAGAAGGATTACGACCTTCGAGCCATTGATAAATCTGACGTCTGAGCGCAATAAAACGTAAGGACATGGCTCCCCCCTGTTCTCTTCCCCCCCCGCCAAGGTTCGGCCACCACTACTCCAGCCCCCCCCCCCCAATATGCATTTTGCAATTTTCTCCTTTATTGATTTTCAATCATAAGCAGAGAAAAACAAGGCAGCTCCGGATAAGCGCCTAACAGCCGGTCAGCGGAAAACTAATCGTGGCAATTAGCAATGAGCTGAGACAGGGTCCGTTAATGAGAGGGGGAAAGCTTGCATCGGGATGAGTCAATTTCCTCCTTACTTCCTCGCCACTGTCGTTACTTCGTTCCCATCTTCCCGACCTGGTCGGCCAGCCAGTCGCACTTCCCTCGTGGTCCGAGAACAATTAGATAATGCAGGTGCAGAGTCCTTATTGCACCTTGTGCGTTTTCTCTGTGATAGTGAGACCGCCAGCTACAATTCCACCAGGATTCCTGCCTTGTTGGAGGAGGGGGGGTTGGACTAGATGACCGTTGGGTGTCCCCCCAACTCCCCAATTCTACGAGGCTATGTGAAGGGTTCAAGATCAATCCCGTTTCTTTGCTCCTTCCACCAGAACGTCTGGATCATTGCGGAGCACTCTGTCCACCCCGAGGTTCCACTGCGGGAACAGGACGAGCCATTGGCATCATCTGGTGTGTTTGGGGATGACAACCTGACCCATTGTCCCAAGGGGGGGGGAGAGGCACATTGTTCCCTCCCGGGATATCAAAAACGGTCTCCATCCCGGGGGCAACCCTGTCGCAACTCTGTGTTGGTTGCGTTCCAATTTTGCCCACCCTGCCCCAAATGGCCAACTCCTTTACTTTCATAGCCCATGAGTATTTGAGCCAAAGGGGTGTGCTGTTTTTGTGGGGGGGGAGGGTTTCTAATTCCCCAAAGACAAATTCTGTCGTGTTGTCTCTATCAATTCCTCTCCTTCACTCACTGCTGTGTTGCCTTCCACCTTTCTTCTACAGCCACGTTTCACTGGCAGATGAAAGCAGGAGCTCTCTCTCTCTCTCTCTCTCTCTCTCCCCCCCCCTGCCCTGCCATGAATCTGTGTGATGGATGAGTCCGTTCAAAAAATTTTCAATTTTGCTTTATTAAAGACAGGTGGGAAACCTCCAGGGCTGTGGTTTGCTTCAACAGGAAGGGCAACAGACCAGCATCTCTGGAGGCAGAAAGTCTTATAACCTCCTCCTCTCTCTCTCTCTCTCTCTCTCTCTCTCTCTTTCTCACACACACACACACACACACACACACGGCCAGATTTAGGTTTGATGAGGCCCTCAGCTACCGGTACTGAAGGTAATGGGGCCCTTTATATGTCCACCTGTCCTTTGTCAACAACAAATTCTCACTGTTCTGTGTGTGTTGAATATATGATCATTTATGGACCTCATAGGGACCTCAAGCCATTTGCCCATGTTGCCCTGCAACCAGTCCATGCAGAATGTAGGCACCCTATATATAGAAAGGAGCAAACCAGGGATATTTTAGGGAGCAGGCAAGCAGGCGGGGCCCATGACTTACATCATAGGAGCCTATACAACACAAAACACTGTTGCTGTGTGTAGGTTTTATTTTACTTAGAATCATAGAGTTGGAAGAGACCACAAGGGCCATCCAGTCCAACCCCCTGCCAAGCAGGAAACACCATCAAAGCATTCTTGACATATGCCTGTCAAGCCTCTGCTTAAGGACCTCCAAAGAAGGAGACTCCACCACACTCCTTGGTAGCAAATTCCACTGCCGAACAGCTCTTACTGTCAGGAAGTTCTTCCTAATGTTGAGGTGGAATCTTCTTTCTTGTAGTTTGAATCCATTGCTCCGTGTCCGCTTCTCTGGAGCAGCAGAAAACAACCTCCCTCCCTCCTCTATATAACATCCTTTTATATATTTGAACATGGCTATCATATCACCCCTTAACCTTCTCTTCTCCAGGCTAAACATACCCAGCTCGCTAAGCCGTTCCTCGTAAGGCATCGTTTCCAGGCCTTTGACCATTTTGGTTGCCCTCTTCTGGACACGTTCCAGCTTGTCAGTATCCTTCTTGAACTGTGGGGCCCAGAACTTGTACTTGTTTTTTTTAATCTTATACTGCATTTTGGAAACGTATATCCAGGTTTTTTCCCCTTTAAATTTTTGGGGGGCGCCCAAGAGAATGGGGCCCTGAGCTATAGCTTGTTTAGCTTATATGTAAATCCGGCGCCACACACACACACACACAATGTAAAGTTTATAAAATTTGCATGCATGGCATGGAGAAAATGGGCAGAGAAGAAATCGGACAATGTTGGGTTTTGTGGGGATACCTATAGCACCCGGTTTAAGGATAAATCACTCCGTTTGCGGGGGCTAACACAACATGAGTGGGTCGATGCAAAAAACGAACGAAAATCCTTGGGATCCACTTGGAGGGGATTTGAAATTTCGGGGCGAGGCCGTAATGGAGCTAAGCATTCCTACAATGAACAACTTTCGCCTCTCTCTGTATGTGGGATTGCAACGGGCAAAGTCTTCTCTCTAGCCAAGGCTCGCCAGCTAAACGCTGCTCGTTCTGCATTCTGGAAAGGATTTCGATAGGTAGATGCACCCCATTTTGTCCCAATACCCCGATAGCCCACCATAACTTGGGGCTTGGGCTGGTCCCTAAGAGGCGTTGAGACAGACAACCTTGGAAGGTGGCGGAATCTCCTTCCTGCGAGGTTTTAAAACAGAGCTCAGTGTCAGGAGCCAGCCGGCAGTCAACCACACTGCTCAAAGCTGGAGTTAACTCTTCATTAGCAAGAAAGTGGTCTGCACAGACTTGGCAGAGTGTCAAGCCTGATGAGCACAGCAGCTCGCCCCTAGTAGGCCTTGCGACATGATATTAAAAGCCCCTGCCAACCCCACAGCCAAGTCCCCTCTTTTCCAGGGCTTTCCCTCCAAGCAATCTGAAACTACGCCCACATGAAGCTAACCTCTCCTACGCCCTTTTCATGCCCCTTCTGGTTCTGGGAGGCAATATGAGAGGAGAGGGAGACACCTGTGCCTCTTCACAAGCCTCTGCCTCTTGGCCTCCCTCCTCTTCTGATTCTGGACTTCTCTCTGCCCCCAACTCTCTCCTCTCACTAAACCCTGTTACCTCTTCAGCTCCCAACACCTACTTTTCCCTGTCTGCTCCCTCTTCTCCCTCTGACTATTCACCGTTGTCCCACCACCACTCCCTGGGCTCTGAGACTTCTTCCTGGATTCCTGCCACCATTCCTCTGCATCCAACTCAGGTGGGATCCTTTAGCATTGCAGAAGGTTGGACTAGATGACACAGGGTGTCCCTTCACGCTCTTCAGGTCTATGAATGGGGTAACTGTGCCCCTGAAGGACCAGGTACGCCGGGTGAAACCCTCCCTGCCCGCAGACTGTCTTGCCAGAGTGGTGCATGCTCTGGTTATCTCCTGCTTGGACTACTGCAATGCGCTCTCCATGGGGCTACCTTGGAAGGTGACCCAGAAATGACAACTAATCCAGAATGCGGCAGACTGGTGACTGGGAGTGGCTCCCGGGATCATATAACACCGGTCTTGAAAAACCTACATTAGCTCCCAGGATGTTTCTGAGCACAATTCAAAGTGTTGGTGCTGACTAGGCCTCGACCTAGTATACCTGAAGGAGCGTCTCCACCCCCATTGTTCTGCCCGGACACTGAGGTCCAGCTCCAAGGGCCTTCTGGCAGTTTCCTTCCTGCGAGAAGCAAAGCTACAGGGAACCAGGCAGAGGGCCTTCTTGGTGGTGGCGCCCACCCTGTGGAACGCCCTCCCATCAGATGTCAAGGAAATAAACAACTACCTGACTTTTAGAAGACATCTGAAGGCAGCCCTGTTTATGGAAGTTTTTATTCTTTGATGTTTTATTGTGTTTTTAATATTCTGTTGGGAGCTGCCCAGAGCAGGTGGGGAAACCCAGCCAGATGGGCGGGGTATAAGTAATATGTTGTTGTTGTTGTTGTTGTTGTTGTTGTTTGCCGTCGTCGTCCCTGGCTCCTCTCCTGTAATTTCCTGCATATTATTAGCCCCTTCCCCTCTCCATTCTCGAAGGAGCGCCACGGGCAAGTATATTGTATTTATTTTGCTTTGTGAAGCTTCTCATGTCCTCCCCAATCCGGATCATCTCTTTGACGAAACAATAGCGCCTTTCATGTCGGAACGCCGGGCCCCGTCAACGCCCAGCTTTTCCGTATGACAATCCATCATCCTCCGACTCTCGTGACGGCCGCTAAGCTCTTTCCCTCCGCTGCGTAAAGAGTTTAATCCCAGCTTTCTTTGACAGCTAATCCCAAAATTTTAATCGTTGTTGTCCTAAAGGGGGGTAGGATGAATTTTCTTTGGGGAGGGGGGGAAGAAGGAATGAATTACCTGGAAAGGAGTTGAATATTTTAAAGAGGGACCCCCCCAGCCCCAAATTTGGCAGGTGTTCACTTTGCAGGGGTTAAAGATCATCTCCAAAGTGGGCTTTTCATGCTATTTTAATAGCTCGTTTAATGAATTAAGAAAGCGAAAGAGAGGGGAAAGCGCTCCCGGCTCCTTAGAGACAACTTTCTGCTAGACTTACTCTTCCTTGTGTTTCATAGAATTGTGGAGTTAGGAGGGGACCGAAGGGTCATCTAGCTCAACCCCCTGAACGAGGCCGTGACTTGATCTCATGCCCCATTTTTATTTGTTTAGTTATTTATTTCGTACACCCTGCTTGATAAGCCACAGAGCAGGTTACGAAAAAGAATCAAATGATAAAACAACCATTGAAGAACTCGCAACTAAGGACAGCTGTTTTAAAATTATTTTTACAAATACAGTGGTACCTTGGTTCTCAAACGCCTTGGTTCCCAAACGCCAAAACCTGGAAGTAAGCGTTCCGGTTTTCAAACGTTTTTCGGAAGCCAAGCGTCCAGTGCGGCTGTCGGCTATTGTTTCCGGGGCACCTGCGCAAATCAGAAGCCGCACCTTGGTTTTCAAACATTTCGGAAGTCAAACGGACTTCCAGAATGGATTGAGTTTGATGCTTTTGTTTTTGCTATTTATTTTGCGTTTTGTTTTTGAGGCTTTTTCGGATAATTCGTTTTTGTGACTGTGTGGAACCCAGTTCAGCTACTGCTTGATTGATTGTGTGACTGCGGAAATGGATAAAAAACCCCCATCCAAACAAAACCACTTCCGCATTTTACGGAGGTGGTGTTGTGGGCATGGCCCGTCTCGACCCTCGCGAGGGGGCTGAGAGTTCAGCCCTCTCGCGAGACGGGGTTCCCACCTCCGTCATTCCCCAGCTGACCAATAGGGCCAGCCGGGCGGGGCTTCCCCCGCGTTTAAATCAGGCTGGAGGCGGGAACTCTGCCCCACCCACCCGCCCTATGGTTAGGCAGTTAGGTAGGTTAGGCCGACGCTGCTATGGAGTTAGTCGGTCGCCTCGGTTGGCCGTGGGGCCGGGTAGGACTTTTTCCACTTGGATTAGCCAATCTGGTTTTTTCGCCTACCTCATAGCATTTCGTCACAACTTGGTTTGGCGGTTAGGCATTGGAAATTTGCATAAATAAAGAATGGGGGGGCAGATTACGTCATCCTCTGCTCGAAATTGGAGATTTAATCCCGTTAAAGGGGTTCCGGGGGCGGTAGCTTTGTCCTGGGCCTACGGAGGTCAGGGCCTGATAGCACCCCCCAACGGTGGCCACAGGAGGTGTCTCAGTAGATCTACATCACTGGGCTCCTTTCTGGTGGTTAATTTCTCCCAGACTGTAACACACGCGTTACAGTCGGATATAGTCGGTTAGGGTCCAATGCCTAAGCCAATACCGCTCAACATTCGCAACCAATAAAGTTGTGGCCTTTTCACCCACTTAAACTCATTTCACTGTGTCTTGTTCATTATTTCTGGGGAGGGAGGGACATTGCCACACAATCACTATTATCAGTGCAGGGAAGAAGGGGGGGAAATAAATTTTCATTTTTATCATCTACAATACCGTCTTATTTTATAGTACAGTACATTGATTATTGCTTTCATTTTATGGATCAATGGTCTTGTTAGATAGTAAAATTAATGTTAAATTGCTGATTTAGGTTTTTTTTAAAAAAAGTCTGGAACGGATGAATCCGTTTTGCATTACTTTCTATGGGAAAGCATACCTTGGTTTTGAAACACTTTGGTTTTGGAAGGGACTTCCGGAACGGATTTAGGTACCACTGTATATAAAAACAATGATAAGCTTAGAACCAGATTCAAATACATGTCAGTATCCCGGGCAGGCTTGCCTAAATTAAAATGTTTTTAGCAGGCACTGGAAACAGTAGACTGCAGGGGTCAGCAAACCTTTTCAGCAGGAGGCCGGTCCACTGTCCTTCAGACCTTGGGGGGGGCGGACTATATTCTGGGGGGAAATAAATAAAGGCACACATTCTACTGATGTAAAAACACCAGGCAGGCCCCACAAATAACCCAGAGGTGCATTTTAAAGAAAACGACACATTCTACTCATGTAAAAACACGCTGATTCCTGGACCGTCCGCGGGCCGGATTTAGAAGGCGATTGGGCCGGATCTTATTTTGCGTGCCATGGAGTAGAGAGAAGCTTTGCTG
This sequence comes from Zootoca vivipara, assembly GCF_963506605.1. Classification (NCBI taxonomy): domain Eukaryota; kingdom Metazoa; phylum Chordata; class Lepidosauria; order Squamata; family Lacertidae; genus Zootoca; species Zootoca vivipara. The sequence goes on along the minus strand of NC_083281.1, from coordinate 4,264,213 downwards.
CCGGGTGTCAATAGGCGGGGAGTTCCGAAGTGCGACTGGCGACACACTAAAAGGTCAGTTTCTTATTAATGCGGAACTAGAATCACGTGGCACCTAAGGTTTAGTCGGAAACCACTTTTTTGTCATTTTATTTCCCTGCTTCGGGCCCTGCCGCCTCTTGCAGGAGTCTGTTCCAGCTCCGAAAGAGCTCGTGGGCACCCGGTTAGGGAACGCTCAAGGGGCGAAACACTCCTTCCCCCTTCTTGAGCCGAGTTTGCCACTACGAGATTTTTGTCCCTGCAGACTGCGAGATCTTGTCCCTGCCCCCCCCCCAGCAATTAGGCTCGTGGCCAAGATCTCGTGGTCCTCCCTGCCTTATCATTTAATAACTTGCTGTCAGCTGGGGGAAACTTCATGAAATTCTTCCCGGCCGCCTCTCTCCATCGATTTCGGAGTTCTGAATTCCCTGCTCGGGTTTCCTGGAGGGGGCTGCTTCCGTCATTCTGTCACACCCAGCCACCCTCCTGCAACTCCTTTCCATTCTGAATTTTTGCACAAGGCAACGACAACCTCAGCTGTGCTGCTCTCATTGCGGTGTTCCTACCTGCAGAAGGTTGGGAGAGACTAAGACGCCAATTTCATTTCAGCTGCGATTTCTGCAATGCAGGGACTTGGGCTACCTAATCCTTCCAGCTCCACAAGTCTAGGATTCTAGGGACAGTGAAAAAAGCTAAATCATTGATTGATTGATTGATTGATTGATTGATTGATTATTGGCACCCCCGCCTTTCCTGCTAGGAGCTCAAGGTGGCGTTCATGATTCATCCCCCTCTCTCACATTTAATTATTCAGTTACAGGAAATCTACACACCTGCTTGATGGGGAAAATAAAAACCTCACACCCACCTTGCAAGGTGGGCTGCTGCCCAAGGTCACGCGGTGAGCATCACGGCCCAGTGCGGATTTGAACTCTGGTCTCCTGCGTCCTAGTACCGTGCTCTAACCGCTACCAGTACGCTGTCGCCCAGTCTCAAATCGTCCATTCTTGGGCAAGGTGATTGAGCGGGTGGTTGCTGAACAACTCCAGGCACGCCTGGAAGAAGCGGACCATTTGGATCCCTTCCAATCGGGATTCAGGCCTCATCATGGGACTGAAACTGCCTTGGTCGCACTGGTCGATGATCTCCGGCGGGCTAGAGACAAAGGTGGGAGCTGTTTCCTAGTTCTGCTGGATCTCTCAGCGGCCTTTGACACCATCGACCATAACATCCTTCTGGACTGTCTAGAGGGGTTGGGAGCTGGGGGCACTGTCATACAGTGGTTCTGCTCCTTCCTCCTGGGCTGTGTTCAGAAAGTGGTGGTGGGGGGTGAGTGTTCAGACCCCTGGGCTCTCACTTGTGGGGTGCCTCGAGGCTCCGCCCTCTCCCCCATGCTTTTTACCGTAACATGTACATGAAGCCTCTGGGAGAGATCATCAGGGGGTTTGGGCTGGGTGTCCATCAATATGCGGATGATACTCAGCTCTACCTCTCTTTCAAATCAGAACCAGTGAAGGCGGTGAAGATCCTGTGTGAGTGCCTGGAGGATGGCGGTTAATGGATTGAGGTTGAATCCTGACAACAGAAGTACTGTTCTTGGGGGACAGGGGGCAGGCAGGTGTGGAAGACTCCCTGGTCCTGAATGGGGTAACTGTGCTCCTGAAGGACCAGCCTGGGAGTCATTTTGAACTCACAGATGTCAATGGAGGCGCAGGTCAATTCTGTATCCAGGGCAGTTGTCTACGAGCTCCATCTGGTACGCAGGCTGAGACCTCCCTGCCCGCAGACTGTCTTGCCAGAGTGGTGAATGCTCTAGTTATTTCCCGCTTGGACTACTGCAATGCGCTCTACATGGGGCTGCCTTTGAAGGTGACCCGGAAACTACAACTAATCCAGAATGCGGCAGCTAGACTGGTGACTGGGGGTGGCCGCTGAAACCATATAACACCAGTCCTGAAACACCTACATTGACTCCCAGTACGTTTCAGAGCACAATTCAAAGTGTTGGTGTTGACCTTTAAAGCCCTAAACAGCCTCGGCCCAGTATACCTGAAGAAGCGTCTCCACCCCCATCGTTCAGCCCAGACACTGAGGTCCAGCTCCGAGGGCCTTCTGGCCTTCTGCAAGAAGCAAAGCCTTCTGCAAGAAGCAAAGCTACAGGGAACCAGACAGAGGGCCTTCTCGGTAGTGGCACCCGCCCTGTGGAACGCCCTCCCATCAGATGCCAAAGAGATAAATAACTATCTGACTTTTAGAAGACATCTGAAGGCAGCCCTGTTCAGGGAAGTTTTTAATGTGTGACATGTTAATGTATTTTAAATCTTTGTTGGAAGCCGCCCAGAGTGGTTGGGGAAACCCAGCAAGATGGGTGGGGTACAAATAATTCGTTGTTGTTGTTGTTGTTGTTGTTGTTGTTGTTGTTGTTGTTGTTGTTGTTGTTGTTGTTAATATTATACACATTTTCACAATAAATTTCCCTTAGATAAAGGGTAAAGGTAAAGGGGCCCCTGACCATCAGGTCCAGTCGTGTCCGACTCTGGGGTTGCGGCGCTCATCTCGTTCTATAGGCCGAGGGAACCGGCGTTTGTCCGCAGACAGCTTCCGTGTCATGTGGCCAGCATGACAAAGCTGCTTCTGCCGAGCCAGAGCAGCGCACGGAAACGCCGTTTACCTTCCCGCCAGAGCGGTCCCTATTTATCTACTTGCACTTTGAGGTGCTTTCGAACTGCTAGGTGGGCAGAAGCTGGGACCGAGCAACGGGAGCTCACCCCGTCACAGGGATTCGAACCACCGACCTTCTGATCAGCAAGCCCTAGACTCTGTGGTTTAACCCACAGCACCACCTGGGTCCCTAATTATCCCTAATTATGCATAATTAGACCTTATTCTCACACGAGAGACCAGGGTACTAATCTTTGCTCATCCACAAAGCTCAGGGGGTGACCTTGAGCCAGTCTCCATCTCTTCTCCGGGTAACCTACCTCACAGGGTTGTTGAGGGGACAAAATGTAGTTTGGGAGAACCACAATCTCCCAATTTAGGGAAAAAGTGGAGGGGACACTGAATTTTCAGACACACTTGTCTCGGCGATACACAAATGTTGATGGGGATGCCTTTTTCTTCAATTTGCCCACTGATGTGAAATGTGGAGACCTGAACTTAAGATCATAGAATCGTAGAGTTGGAAGGGAGCCCGGGGGTCATCCAGTCTGACCCCTGCAAATGCCAGGAATCTCAGCTCAAGCATCCATGACAGATGTCCATCCAACCTCTGCTTAAAAACCTCCAAGGAAGTAGAGAGTCCACAACCTCCCGAGGGAGACCGTTCCGCTGTCAAACAGCTCTTATTGCCACAAAGATTTTCTGTACGTTTAGTCGGAATCTCCTTTCTTGTAACTTGAAGCCACCGGTTCGTAAAGAGAGACCTTGAAATTTGGACCATTTATTTATTCAATTTGCAGGGAGAAACTGGAAGCGCAAGTTTGCAAACTGAGCTGAATTTATTCCCATCTACTGCGCTCTCTCTCTCTCTCTCTCTCTCTCACACACACACACACACACACACGCACACACAATTCTTGGCATGCCAGCTGCCAAGTGAAATTAGCCGATGTGGCCAAACTTCGGAGACCCAGCTCAACCGCGCGATGCCATGTTAATGAACGGCTCATTGTGTCTAGCTCTCCTAATTAGGCCCATATCCCCCCATTCAAATGATGGAAACAAAGTCGGGTCGTGTGCGCTCACGTAAACATTTTTAAAATATTTTTTTTGAAAAGCACTTTGGGGGGTGGGGAGCAGTGGTGGAGAAGGATTTGAAAAGGCAGCCTTTTCCCTGTGGTTTTCTTTTTTTAAAAAAGGAGGAAAAAACCCAAGGAATTCCACCAGGAAGGATTTGGCAGACGATGAGCCTGCTCTGTGCAACTCAAGTCTTTAACTCTTGCCAACTGTAGCACAATCCTAATCGCCGCGTTTTATTATTTCCTCCTCCTCCCCGTAGCCCCCATTTAGGGGGGGGGGCTGAGACCCGACAAGAGGTTTGGAGCTGTTTCAAGACAACTATTAAAATTCCTTAAGCATCATTAAGAATAAGACAAAGGAGAAGAGGAAGGCATTGGGGGCCGGAGACGACCATCGCCAGCAGTTTTTTTGAGGAGGGCATTGCGGAGCCCGGCCTGCTCCTCTTCCAAACGTTTATGGGATGGTCCTCATAAGCAAGGACCAGAAAACATAGAAGTGAGGTGGGTCAGTTGGACTTTCAAGCTTTGTGAGTCTTTCCTAGAGGAATGTTCCAGTTCAAATCAACTCTCTGCTCAGAACCATGAGGACCAGAATCTTGCTTTACTGTTGGCTCTAAACCAGGCATGGCCAAACCTGGCCCTCCAGATGCTTTGGGACTTACAAGTCCCACCATCCCTAGCTCACAGGACCAGTGGTCAGGGATGATGGGAATTGTAGTCCCAAAACTACAATTTGGAGGGCCACGTTTGGCCATGCCTGCTCTAAACAGTAACCCTAAACCTACTTCAGATGTGAACTCCACCCCCCACCCCGAAGATTCATTGAGCTGGGGAGCATCTGCATTGCCCATAGGGCTATTTCATAGAATCATAGAATCGCAGAGTTGGAAGGCATCCCCGAGGGTCATCTAGTCCAACCCCCTGCAATGCAGGAATCTCAACTAGATATTTGAAGGTGGCTATTGTATCTCCTCTCCATCTCTTTCCCAGGCTAAACATACCCAGTTCCTTCAACCCTTCCTCATCAGGCTTGGTTTCCAGACCCTTGATCATCTCGGTCGCCCTCCTCTGCCCACCTTTCAGCTTGTCAACATCCTTCTTTAATTGTGATTCCCAGAACTGGACACAGGATTCCAGGTGTGGTCTGACCCAGGCAAAATAAATTAGGACTATGACTTCCCTGGATCTGGACACTTCTGTTGATGCAGTCTAGAATAGCATTAGCTTCTTTTGCTGCTGCATCACACTGTGGGCTCATGTTAAGCTTGTGGTCCACCAAGACCCCTAGATCCTTTTCACATGTACTGCTAGTAAGCCAGGTGTCAACCCCCCAATCCAATATTTGTGCATCTGGTTCTTCCTGCCTAAGTGGAGAACCCGACATTTGAAATAAATTTGTTAATTTGGGCCCAGTATTTCAATCTTTGGGGCATCTCTTCTGCTTAGAGTCCCTCCCACCTAAAGATTTCTCCCATTTGTGAGAAATCAATCTTTTAGAGTGGCAGCAGCTGGATTTTGGAACTCCCCGCCTATTGATGCCCGGCAGGCAACTGGACTGTACCTTTTTTTGGGTGTGTGTGTGTCTGCTAAAAGCATTTTTGTTTAGGCAAGCCTTCCAGATGTGTAGAGCACCGAATTGTGTTGTAATCTGGCTTCTAGCTTATCTCAGTTTTTAGTTTTTTGGGGGGGGAAATGATGCTTTTATCTGCTTTTAACAATGAGTGCATTTCTTCGTTCCTTTTGCAAAGCACTTCAAAGTGTTGTTTTTGGTTTTTAAACAAACTGGACCTGAAGGGGAGAGAGCCATATGATGATCACAGAACTGCACCCTGGTTAGGCGACCCGGAGAAGTCCGGCGCTGTGTTTTGCAAAGGCGCAGTTTCCGAAAAAAAGCATCCCGAGAACAACGTCTGTCGTTTTTTCGAGTTTTTATTATAAAAAAATACAGAATCCAAAGAAGGTCGTGGGGATTTTTTAAAATCTTTTGTGTGTGTGTGTGTGTGTGTGTGTGGAGGGTTGTGGGGGGAAAGAAGTGTTTTGTTTTTACCATCAGCACAATGTCTGGGGTGGAAGGTGGCGTGTCAACAAGACCGGGAGAAGTCGAGTTGAGCGAGAGAGAGCACAAAAGAGGAAATGATGTCAGAAACTCTCCCTCATTCATTCCCAGACGGGAAAAGGAATGGCTGGTTTCTGCCACAACGACGACAAAGAAAACTTTTGAACTGATTTTTTTTTTTAAAGAATAGTAAAGATGGGTTTGATTTTTTTTAAAAGGAATGATTACTTTCAGATTTCCCTTTGTTCTCCAGCATGGTCCATCATACACAAAGTACACAGTTGCATTAGTATAATATATATAATTCTATGTATATATGTGTATATAAAACCGAAGGTCGAAGGCCAGGCTGCGAGACGACAGCTCAGCCCGAACCTGGCGGAAGTGGCTGACACACTGTTGCTTTCTTCTCAATTACATTTAAACAGCCCCTTTTTCCTCCAAGGAGATCTCAAGGTGTACATTCTTCTCCTCCCCATTTTATCCTCACAACAACCCTGCGAGGTAGGTTCAGGCCGAAAGATGGCGACTGCACTACCCCCCCCCCCGCCTTGGGTTGCATCCAGCGAGCTTCCTGGCCGAGTGGGGATTCAAACCCTAGTCTCTCTTGCAGGTCCCATTCCCAATGTGCTAACCATTACACCGCCCCAATTTGGGCGGCGGCGCCGTCTCCACTGCTCTAGACATTCTGAGCTACAACTCCTAGCAGCCTCCTGAGGGGAGCTGGCGAGAGTTGTAGGGTGCCAAGTCGGGGAGGGCCAAGAGGAAAGGAGCCGAGGCTGTGTTGGGGGCACAGGAACGCAGCCAGGATTTGACCCCCAGATTCCTGATTCCTTGAATGAAAAATGGGGGGGGGGGCTTTTGCTGCGATCTGCAGAAATGCCGCTTCGATTTGAGAACTGCCGGCCTTGTAAGGAGTCCCAACATCCTCTTGTTACTGGGATTTCCTTTTTAACACCCCAGGTCTTTTTTCTCTCCTTCAAGGAATCAGACGAGATCGATGCCCGAGGCCTTCAATGCATGCCTCCCTCTTGAGTTGGGCTGCCGACGTTTCCGTCGGAAAAGGCCGCCGGAAGAGCACAATTCTAAGTGTTGGTGCTGACCTTTAAAGCCCTAAACGGCCTCGGTCCAGTATACCTGAAGGAGCGTCTCCACCCCCATCGTTCTGTCCGGACACCGGGGTCCAGCTCTTAGGGTCTTCTGGCGGTTCCCTCGCTACGAGAAGCCAAGTTACAGGGAACCAGGCAGAGGGCCTTCTCGGTGGTGGCGCCTGCCCTGTGGAACGCCCTCCCACCAGATGTCAAAGAAAAAACAACTACCAGCCTTTTAGGAGACATCTGAAGGCAGCCCTGTTTAGGGAAGCTTTTAATGTTTAATAGATTATTGTATTTTAATGTTTTGTTGGAAGCCACCCAGAGTGGCTGGGGAAACCCAGCCATATGGGCGGGGTATAAATAATAAATTATTATTATTATTACTATATTATTATAACTTGTTCTCACTGTGGCCAAAAGGGAAACCGGCAAGGAGGACCTGAGCGAAAGAGCAACACTCTCCCCTTGCGTGGTTTCCAGAAAGAGGGCATACCCATTGTGGCTACTAGCCGTCGACAGCCATCTGCCCCTCCGTGATCTCATCTCATCCTCTTTCGAAGCCATGCAGGTTGGGTGGCCATCATTGCCTCCTGTGGGAGGGCGTTTTGCAGGTTAACTGTGCATTGTGCAAAGGAGGGCTTCCTTTCACCAGGCCCACATCGGGGAAGGGCTCTAGCTCGGTGCCAGAGCACCTGCTTGGCATGCAGAGCGTCCCCCTGTTCCAATCTCTCGGAGGCACCTGCAAGAGACCCCTCCCTGCCTGAGATTGGGGAGAGATGCTGCCAGTCTGTGCAGGCAGTAATGAACTCGAGGGCCCATTGGTCTGACTCAGCTTCTTCTGTTCCTATTCAAACCCAATTTTCTTCCTGTTTGAAAGCATCTCTTTTTTTTGAGAGTCATGAGGACTAGACACTTGTTTTACTTTTAAGGGAAAGGCTGTGTAGCCCCTGCCTGAAACTCTGGACAGCTGCTGCCAGCCCGTGTGGGCTGACTCAGCGTTAAGGCACCTTCCCATTTTCCTTGCCTGCGAGAAATTGGAACGGACAGTTCCTTGGGGGTAGATCTACTGAAACCAACAGAGACATCTAACTTAAAGTCTGTTCATTTTCAATAAGTAAAAGCAGAAGATTCAATGTGTATCTTCTGTAGTTGTATTATTCTGCCGTATTATGGGGAAATCTTAATAAATAAATAAAACTCTTAGAAAAGGTCTGTTAGTTTCAATGGGTCAACTCGAGTATATGTTGGTTGGCCACGATCCGCTCTTTTCCATCCTTGAGTTTCATCTGGAGGAAAACCAGTGAAACGTTTTCTCTCGCTGTATAAAAAAATCTGGCCTCCTCCCCCTATTTATTTTTTAAAAGGAGAACACGGCGGTTCAAATAAGAACCCATTTTTAAAAATGCATCTTGTGTGTGTGTGTGTGTGTGTCGATTTGTTTCCGAGAAACGCAACTCGGCGTGGTTTACAAAGGACTGAATGAGGAAGAAGCGAAGGCTGGAGCAGGTCATTTGAAAAACATTTTTTGATCGTCGAGAGATTATTGCAGGTTTTTCTTTTTTTTAAAAAAAAAGGAAAGAATTTTAGGTTTCTGTTTTTTAAAATAAAATAAAAACAAACAACAACATTTCCCCCACCCTCCCCAAGGAAACCAAAACTTAAAATAATAACAAAAAAACCCGTCCATCAAAACCATTCATTCTCGGCAAAGAGGCATTAAAAATAATAATAATAATAATTCATAATAATTCATAATCACAGTATTATGCCTGGTGGCAATATGTACAGGAGTAGAACAGTTTTTCCAAACAAGTCCCTTGACTCAGAGAAAGACAGAATGGAGTTGGGTGGTGTTTTCTACTTATTTGCTGTTTGGTGGGGGTGTCCGCCCCCCCGCCCCCTGCCTGGCGAGAACGGGAGGGGGGGGAGATATCCTTCGAAAGATGATTAAGCACCGGGGAGGCAGTCTCGAGAGATGAAGTATTCTTGCTACAGTTCCATGATGGAGTGGAGAATCCTGTTTCTTTTTTTCGGGGGGAGGAGGAACCAAGAATTTGGATAATAAGACACATTTTTAGGGATCAAAAACCTCCTTTCCTCTCCTTAGCCGTTAAAACAGACCAGTGGATCTGTCCCTTCCTGACTTCCCAACAGCGGCAATGCAAACGGGGGTCATTATGGGATTCTTGTGCTATTCTCATGTATGGCACATCTGGGGTCAAGCGAGGAGAGCCTGGGGGGGTCAAACCCAGCCTGCGTAGCCCCCTGGCAATTGGCCTGTAGTCCTGTCACTTCTCTCTCCCCCCCTCCAACCTCCTAACTGGCTAAACAATATTATCTACAGTTAAGAGACTCACAAGGTATAGATGTCAACATTATCCTTACTGACTGTGGAAATTTAGCACCAATTTGAACTGCAGCAATAGTTCCAGGACTTTAATTGTTCGTGATTGTTTTGTTGTTGTTGTTTTGAATTTTGCTTAAAGGGACACCACACACACACACACACACACACACCCCTTGGTTTTCAAACGCCTTGGTTCTCAAACGCTTTGGTTCTCAAATTCCGAAAACCCGGAAGCAAGTGTTCCGGCTTTCAAATGCTTTTCGGAAGCCGAATATCTGACGCGGCTGTCGGCTATTGTTTCCGGGGCAGCTGCACCAATCAGAAGCCGCGCCTTGGTTTTCCAACATTTCGGAAGTCAAACGGACTTCCGGAACGGATTAAGTTTGGCGCTTTTGTTTTTGCTGTTTATTTTGCATTTTTGCTTTTGAGTCTGTGGGGAACCCAGTTCAGTTGCTGACTGATGGTGTGGGATTGTGGTCTTTAAAACACAATACAGCCAGACGTAATCTGTTCTGGAAGCCCGTTCGAATTCCGAAACCGTTTGACAACTGAGGCGCAGCTTCCGATTGGTTGCAAGAGCTTCCTGCACTCAAACGGAAGCTGCGCCAGACATCCGGCTTCCCAAAAAAACGGAGCGTTTACTTCCAGATTTTCAGCGTTTGGGAGCCGAAACGGAGCCGTTTGGGAACCGAGATTTGACTGTATAGACGTCCTTTCCTAAGTGCCATGAGAACCGCTCTTGATACCAGCTGGGCTCAAATGTGGGGTGGAGTGTCTTACTAAAAATCCACATTGGATGCCCACTGTTTGGAGTGGGGACCTCCCTCTAGGGGATTTTGACCGGAGGGCCATGGGCAATTTTCGCTGGACAACGCAGGTGAGTGCAGAGCAGGGAGCAGGGCTGCCCACCCCAAACACTCTGTCACTCTTGGGCTCTCTGTGCCCCCAGTGCCTATTGCCAAACACTTGCGGATGATGCTCTGTGGACAAGACAACCTCCATCGCTCATCCAGTTGTGCCATACGTAGTTGGCTGTACCATGCGCTGGTCTCCTCCCTGCCTTCCCCCGACTCCTTGCAGGGTTTAAAAGCAACCCTCCCTCGGCGCTAGAAACTGTTCCGATACCCCTTGCCCAGCCATCGTGTCAGATCCAGAGTCCTTCTCTTTGGGCAGAACATCTCCTTCCCCCATAGACTGGCGACATCTTACGCAACATGCAAGGCGTTGCTTTTGCCTGCTGTGTCCAGATGGCAGTGAGTCCGCTGCACCAACAATAGTTAACAGAAAGGGGGGAGGGTCTAAAGCAAAGGCTGATTTGGGCAGAGCAGGACTCTAGTCCTCTGTGTGGCTCCTCTGTGTGGTTTGGGCCACTGGTGGCGGCTGCGCTTCCCCTTTGGCTCTCAGGCCCCCGATCCTAGCTGCCCGCCCTGGTGTGTGCGTTTTGCGAGTCAGGAAATCTGGCCACCGCGATTGAACGGGTTGCCCGCCTTTGTCCAAGGGACCGCAGAGAGTTGAAGGGGGGAAACAGAAGGGCAATAGGTGAAGCACCTGCTCCTCACTGCGATGTCTCTCAGTTGCAGAAAAAAGACCGGCACAAAAAAATGAAGCTGGGGGGGGGGGAAGGAACAGAGGTGTGTACAAGGAAGGAGACGATATTTGGTCTAGAAATTTTGAAAAGAAAACCCCATGGGGTGGAGGGGGGAGGGAAAACAGGAATCCCCCCAATGGGGTTGTATCCCGGCCAGACGAAAACGGCCCGCGGAGTGTCTTGGAAGCACAGAACCTGCTTGCCTCCCGTCGCAGGCTTTCAGAAACCGGTCTCTTGCCCTCTCTGTCCAGGTATCTCACTGATCCTTCCGCCATCCCAGATGGGGTGTAGCGGGGGTCTGGTTGTAAACCGCAACAGTGGCTTGACCTTGGGAAATGGAGGCAGGGTCTGTCCACCTGGCTGTCTTAGGTGTGTCCCTGATCCGCAAGCTCGTCTGTGGCTGAGACCGCAGTTCAGAGATCCATTGACTACATATCCTTCCCTCCCCACACAAAACTGAACAAAGTCATTGCCGCTAGTCCTCTCTCCATTCTTCGTTCACGACCTCTCTCTCTCTCTCTCAATCTTCCCCCCTTGTTCCCCCCCCCCAGCGGCTGCTGAAAAGAGCTCCAGTTTTCTTCCTCTTCGGTCCTCACCTAGCAGGGCTAGGACGTCAGGATAGTCCAGAAAACCGGGACCACCACCACCACAAAGAAAGTCTCTGGGACCCGGAAGCTGTGGCAGGAGTTATTGCTGGTAAATATCGGCTCTGGAGATTCGTAGAGAGAATCATCTGCGAGGAAACAAAAGAGGGGGGTATAAGAAGGGAAAGAGAGAGCGAATGATGTATTTAACTCCCAGTAAATAAGCGAAAATGTACGGGGCAAGTTCAAATGTTGGTTGGAAATGTAAAGAGACGGAAGGCACCTTTTCCCACATGTGGTGGAACTGTAAAATGAGAAAGGAATTCTAGGAGATGATATATAATGAGTTGAAAAAAATGTTTAAAATGACCTTTGTTTAAAAAACCAAAAGGCTTCTTGTTAGGAATGATAGGTGCAGAGATACTGAAGGAACAGAAAAAGACTGTTTATGTACGCTACATAACAGCTGCAAGGATGTTGCTCACCCAGACTTGGAAAGATGACAAGATGAGGGCGGACCGGCAGATGAAACTATTGGACTACGCAGAGATGGCATGATTAACTGGGGAAATCAGAAATCAGGAGGATCAAAACTTCAACAGAGAAAACAATAATGAGGTAGAAGGAAGTCAACAATACAATAAATTGGAAAGGGATTCAACCCAAGATGGAAGATATAATGTTCCAAAAACACCAGTATTGGTTTGAAGTATATTAAGTAATAAAGGTAAAGCTAAAGGGACCCCTGACCATTAGGTCCAGTCGTGGACGACTCTGGGGTTGCGGCGCTCATCTTGCTTTACTGGCTGAGGGAGCTGGCATACAGCTTCCGGGTCATGTGGCCAGCATGACAAAGCCGCTTCTGGAGAACCAGAGCAGCGCACGGAAACGCCGTTTACCTTCCCCTATTTATCTACTTGCACTTTGACGTGCTTTCGAACTCCTAGGTTGGCAGGAGCTGGGACAGAGAAACAGCAGCTCGCTCTGTCGCAGGGATTCGAACTGCCGACCTTCCGATCGGCAAGCCCAAGAGGCTCAGTGGTTTAGACCACAGCGCCACCCGCATCCCTATAATCTATTAGAAGAGATGCTCAGTAAAACACCAGTGTCTTTTGGCGAATCATCATCATCATGTTGATGCCGGAATGTGACAAACGGAACTTTTCGCGAACAGAAACAGATGAAAATTTTTTTTGATGGATGGCTGGAAATTTCTATGCCGGTTTTCATTCAAATGAATCCCAAAGTGGCTTACAAACAAGAAATAACCGGAACAGAACAAATAATCAGACACAATTTGTGACAAAATCTGGTACGTATTATCATTTGCGGTGGGAAATGTAACTCGGTGTGAGATGTTTGGAACTGGGAATTCCGACAGACAAGATAAATATTACTAAAGGAAGTCATTGCTCGTTGTCCGGAGTTAATGTTACACAATATGTTTGATGACACCAATGTTGTCATTAGAATTGGTCTCCTGTATGACCTTGGCAGCCCTGACGGTAATCACAACTCGGTGGAAAACAGCCCCAAATCTCACACTTAACGCTTGGCACCACTCACCCTGGAAAAGAGCTATAAAGGAGAAAATGAGGCATAATTTGAATTTTCAACAAGGGCTAGAACTTCCAGGCACTTTTTACATGATTAGGTATTCCTTTATTATACATATAAATCAGATCATGTCAATATTCTTTACTTCATTATTTTGACCCCTGTGAACCCCTTTTTACATGCAGGTTTTATAGCTCTGTTTTTCATTTTTCAATCTTTCAACTCAAATATGTTTTTTTAAGAAGTGGTTTAATAACTGCAATGATTTTGCAAAGTTTTTTGCAGATAAAATCGATCAGATTCGGGAAGAGGTCGACTCCATCGTGAGAGCAGGGCCGGGGCGGGAGAGTGCTAGAGTCCTGTCTAGTCCAGTTGTGCGAGATCAATTCCAATCTGTTACCTCTGAGGATGTGGACAGGCTGCTAGGACGAGTGAAACCAACCACCTGTCTCCCTGATCCTTGCCCATCCTGGGCTGGGCGATGGGCTTCGCGGGTTGGTGCATGCTTCTCTCTGTGAGGGAGCCTTCCCAGACCCGCTGAAAGAGGCGGTTATTAAACTGCTTCTTAAAAAACCAACTTTAGATGCGGCCAATATGGCCAACTATCACCCAGTCTCAAATCTTCCATTCTTGGGCAAGGTGGTTGAGCGAGTAGTTGCTGAACAACTCCAGGCACGCCTGGAAGAAGCGGACCATTTGGATCCCTTCCAGTCGGGATTCAGGCCTCATCATGGGACTGAAACTGCCTTGGTCGCACTGGTCGATGATCTCCGGCGGGCTAGGGACAAAGGTGAGAGCTGTTTCCTGGTTCTGCTGGATCTCTCAGCGGCTTTTGACATCATCGACCATAACATCCTTCTGGACCGTCTAGAGAGTTGGGAGCTAGGGGCACTGTCATGCAGTGGTTCCACTCCTTCCTCCTGGGCCGTGTTCAGAAAGTGGTGGTGGGGGATTAAGTGTTCAGACCCCTGGGCTCTCACTTGTGGGGTGCCTCAGGGTTATGTCCTCTCCCCCATGCTTTTCAACATCTACATGCAGCCGCTGGGAGAGATCATCAGGGGGTTTGGGCTGGGTGTCCATCAATATGCGGATGATACCCAACTCTACCTCTCTTTCAAATCAGAACCAGTGAAGGCGGTGAAGGTCCTGTGTGAGTGTCTGGAGGCGGTTTTATAAGCCAGGATGGGCAAGGATCAAGGAGACAGGTGGTTGGTTTCCCTCGTCCAAGCAGCCTTGGAGGTAACAGATTGGAATTGATCCAGTGCAACTTGAATAGACAGGACTCTAGCACTCCCCTGCCCCGGCCCTGCTCCCACGGTGGAGTGTACCTCTTCCCAAATCTGAGCGACTTTATCTGCAAAAAACTCTGCAAAATCATTGCATGAGATCATGTGGCCCATACTGAGCTCCGATGGAGCAGGTGGTTCCACTAAATTGCGAACCACCTGAAAAAGTCTCCTTCTGCTGTTTTCTGCAGATGCAATAGAGGCGGTGAAGAAAGTCTTCTTCGCCGTTGCTACCGCCACTTGATAGGCTCGACATCGAGCTCTAACCCGTGTCCGGTCAGCTTCAGAATGAGTTTTCCGCCACTGGTGCTCTAGCCGTCTCAGCGATTGTTTCATCGCCCTCAGATCCATGGAAAACCACGGGGCTGTCCGGGCTCCATGCAATTGGAGAGGGCACTTCGGAGCCAAACAGTCAATAGCCCTGGTTAACTCCACATTCCAGCGGGCCACCAGGGAATCGGCTGAAAGGCCATCAACATGGGATAAAGCATCTCACTCTCTGGAAACCATTTGGATCCATTAAGTGGCGGGGGCGGACCATCCAAATTGGTCCCACCTCCCTGCAGAGGGGAAGGGTCGCGAAAAAAAAATTATTATTATTATTATTATTATTATTATTATTATTATTATTATTATTGAGGAGGCACATGAAGAAGAGCCTCAGATGATTGTTTGTGGCGCTCACTGCCTGATGTGGAGAAAATTCCGTAATTTAACAATGCGCCGTGCAAAGAAGGACTTCCTTTTGCTCGGTGCTTTTGGGAGGAAGCAATGCTACCGAGTGCTACTTGCTGGAGAGATTCCCGCAGGAGGGGAGAGACCCTGTTGCGCTCAGGGCATCCGGCCAGTCACTGCGAGAACAGAACACTGGACTAGAGGGGGCTCCCTTTGGCCTCATCCAGCAGCTGGGCTCTTTGCTGGACGGTCCATTTCTGCAACCTAGCTCCATCTGCATCTCATGGCTTCCTCTCCTCCTGGCCCCAGCCCAGCTGCCAAGGTTGCCAGCTTCCTCTCGTGGGCAGCGTGGGTGTGCAGAAAGGAAGAGGGTCGGGACCCGGAGGGAAAGGGCAGCGTGTCAACAAGCTCGCAAGCCGCCCTCTGGCTGCCTCTCCACCTCTCTCCATTTCAAAATAAACGGGAGGCATTTTTATTTATTTATTTGCTTAATGGACCCCGGCCAGCCCTCGGAGCTCTGCCAACCTCTTCCAGCGCCAAGGATGCCTCTTGGGGGCTGGTGGCGGGGTGGGTTGGGGTGGGGGGAAGCCTCGTGTGTTTGGTTTCTTGGCCCTGCCTGCGGTCGAGGGGGTCAAAGGGCGATTGTTTCTCGCCCGTCCGATAATCCTGTCTGCAAAAGGCCCCTAATCAGCCGGTGGCGCAGAAGCTTGTTGGCTAAATTACAGCGAAAGCTGTTTTCGACGCCGTTCCCCCGGCTTGCCTCGTCTTTTAAAGTTTATGACTGGATTAAGGGTGGTTTTTGCAGGATCATAGCCAGGGGAGGAGGGAAGGGAAGAAAGCGAGGGAAGGAACAACAATATCCACAGATGCCAATTCCCCTTTGTGTTCTGCATTCAGCTCCACCGCCGCCGCCCCCCCCTCTTCCCCATCCAGGATTATTACGAGCAAAATGCTTGTCATAATCACCGAAGAGGGAAGGATATGCAGGGAGCATAAATAGCTCAGTTGGTAGAGCATAGAATGACAGAATTGTAGAGTTGGAAGGGAACCCCAACAGTCATCTAGTCCAGCCCCCTGCAATGCAGGAATCCCAGCCATAGCATCCATGACAGATGGCCATCCAACCTCTGCTTAAAAACCTCCAAGGGATTAAGAGTCTGCCACCTCCATTGCCCTGTCAAACAGCTCTTGCCGTCAGAAAGTTCTTCCTGGTGTTTAGTCGGAATCTCCTTTCTTGCAGCTTGAAGCCCTTGGTTCGAATCCAGACCTCCAGAGCAGGTGAAACCAAGCTTGGTCCATCCTCCCTGTGACAGCCCTTAAGATATCACATCTCCCCCCGTCTCCTCTTTTCCAGACTAAACACATTCAGCTCTTTCATACGGCTTGGTTTCCAGACTCTTGATCATCTTGGTTGCGCTCCTCTGCACAGCTTGCTGGCATCCTCACCAGGCTCTTAATCTCAGGGTCGTGGGTTCAAGCCCCACATTGGGTGAAAGATTCCTGCATCCCAGGGGGGTTGGGCTGTATGACCCTCAGGGTCCCTTCCAACTCTACAATTCTGTGACTCTATAAACCTGGGACCTTCAGCAAACAAGACTAAGCTATGCGATGAAGGTTCTGTGTGAGTGTCTGGAGGCGGTTGGAGGATGGATGGCGGCGAACAAATTGAGGTTGAATCCTGACAAGACAGAAGGACTGCTTTGGGGGGGGGGCAGGGGGCGGGCAGGTGTGGAGGAGTTCCTGGTTCTGAATGGGGTCACTGTGCCCCTGAAGGACCAGGTGCTCAGCCTGGGAATCATTTTGGACCCACAGCCATCCATGGAGGCGCAGGTCAATATCCAGGGCAGCAGGATATTGTATCCAGGGCAGCAGTCTCCCAGCTCCATCTGGTATGCAGGATGAGACCCTCCCTGCCCACAGACTGTCTCTCCAGAGTGGTGCATGCTCTGGTTATCTCCCGCTTGGACTACTGCCATGCAGTCTACGTGGGGCTACCTTTGAAAGTACAACTAATCCAGAATGTGGCAGCTAGACTGGGGACTAGGAGAGGCCGCCAAGACCCTATTACACCAGTCCTGAAAGACCTACATTGGCTCCCAGTATGTTTCCAAGCACAATTCAAAGTGTCAGTGCTGACCTTGAAAGCCCTAAACGGCCTCGGCCCAGTATACCTGAAGGAGTGTCTCCACCCCCATCATCCACTGAGGTCCAACTCTGAGGGCCTTCTGGCGGTTCCCTCCCTGTGAGAAGTGTGGTTACAGGGAACCAGGCAGAGGGCCTTCTCGGTAGTGGCACCCGCCCTGTGGAAAGCCCTCCCACCAGATGTCAAGGAAATAAACAACCACCTGACTTTTAGAAGACATCCGAAGGGAGCCCTGTTTAGGGAAGTTTTTAAATTTTGATGTTTTATTCTGTTTTTAATCTCCTGGGAGCCACCCAGGGTGGCTGGGGAAACCTAGCCAGATGGGCGGGGTATAAATAAAATAAGAATAACAACAACAACAACAACAACAACAACAACAACAACAACTACTAACTTCCAATGGGATGTATTCCTTCGTAAATGGGTTCCAGGCAGCAGCCCTACAGCGAGGTCCTACGCAGGTCTACACCAAGGTATGTCTCTCTGAGATCAATTCAGCTTATGGCCAGATAGTTTGGAGTCCTATAGGACATTTGGTTCCCTAAAGCGGCAACCCCATATCTCAGCCTCTCTGAACCTGGTGCCCTCCGGAATTTTTGGACTATAGCTCCTATCAGACCCAGTCAGTGCAGCTGTCAGAAAACCGCTTTGCAAAAATGTGCCAGTTAGTGAAACTGCATGCAATTAGATGTAGCTTAGGATAAATTTGCAGAAAAACGCTGGCTTCTTATAGCAAAAAAATTCACAAACTGATGTGGCGACTTAAATTTAAGGGTGGGAAATCAACGAGAAACTGACATGCCTAGCAGCCCATAATCACCCGTTTTTGTTTTTGTTTTAATTTTTTTTAAAAAAAAGCCATTTATTCTTTCATTAGCAAAGCGTTCTTGTTTTCTTTAAAAGCTGCCTCACATCACACACACATGAAACAAGGAAAGGAAAAAAACAAGCCCCTACAATATCCCTTTAGACTCTGACATTTCTGACTCTTTTTTTTTTACCTGCTCCCTGGGAAGAGCTGTGGCCAAATACTAATTATACGTTAACAGGAGAAGAAAATTATTAATTTGTGTTTTCTTTTTTCTTCACAACAGCTGCGCCTATTTGATTCGGGTGAAGTGGGGGGGGGGAGGGAACCACCCCTGTACACAGAGCTGGAGGCTGGGCTTTTTACGAAAAAGAAAAGAGGGAAGGAGAAAAGCAACAACCCTAAAATAATTTGCTCTCTTTTTTTCTCCCCTCTGCAAAAACAAAAGCAGCCCTGTGGGCTTACGTACCAAGCAGGCATCCATCTAGATTTATTTTATTTCCCCCTTTCTTCCAGCCCCGAAGCAGAACCGAAGATAATTTGTCGGAGATCTGAGTGCCGCGCGGGTGCTATTGGCTTGGGCCAAAAAGCACCCCCTGAGCTTGGCATTTCATTCGCCGCCAAGAAAGCCAGCAGTTGAAGTGGGTTTAGAAAGAGAGGGATGAAGGTCAGTGCAGCTTGGGGCCGGGGTCTAATAGGCCTTTGACTGATTTGATCTCACAGGAACAACATGCGGAAGGCAAGGCTTGTTCTTCCAGTTTCCCTGGAAAAGGTTTTGCATCGTCGCCATTACTATGAACATACAGTGGTACCTTGCTTCTCAAATGCCGAAAACCCAGAAGTAGGTGTTCTGGTTTCCGAACGTTTTCCGCACCAATCAGAAGCTGCGCCTTGGCTTTCGATGATTCTGGAAGTCAAACAGACATCTGGAACAGATTAAGTTTGGCGCTTCTGTTTTTGCTTTTTATTTTGCGTGTTTGTTTTTGAGGCTTTTTCGGTTAACTTGTTTTTGTGACTATCATCAGTGCAGGTAAGAATTTTTTTTATTTTTATCACCTACAATACTGTCTTATTTATTTTATAGCACAGTACATTGATTATCGCTTTCATTCTAAGGATCAACGGTCTCGTTAGAGAGTAAAATTCCTGTTCAATTGCTGTTTTAGGGGTTGTTTTGAAAAGCCTGGAACGGATTAATCCGTTTCGCATTGCTTTCCATGGGAAAGCGCGCCTTGGCTTTGGAACGCTTTGGTTTTGGAACGGACTTCCGGAACGGATTAAGTTTGAGAACCGAGGTACCACTGTACAACAACAATAGCAAAAACCAGAAGAATATTCAGGGGATACAGTGCAAGTCAACTGTGTGATGCAGCAGCAAAAAAGGCTAACTCTATTCTAGGCTGTATCAACAGAAGTCTAGTGTCCAGATCAAGGGAAGTCATAGTCCCACTATGCTAAGACCACACCTGGAATCCTGTGTCCAGTTCTGGGCGCCACAATTTAAGGAGGAGATTGACAAGCTGGAAGGTGTGCAGAGGAGGGCGACCAAGATGATCCAGGGTCTGGAAGCCAAGCCTGATGAGGAACGGTTGAAGGAGCTGGGTATGTTTAGAGACTGAGAAGGGGATACGACAGCCATCTTCCAATAGGCTGTCAGGTGGAAGATGGAGCAAGCTTGTTTTCGAGAGGAAAAGACTCGAACCGATGGATTCAAGTTACGAGAAAGGACTTTCCAACTAAATACATCAGGAATAACTTTCTGGCAGTAAGAGCTAGCGGAACGTTCTCCCTCGGGAGGTGGCGGACTCTCCTTCCTTGGAGGTTTTTAAGCAGAGATTGGATAGCCGTCTGTCCTGGATGCTTTAGCTCAGATTCCTGCATTGCAAGGGGTTGGACTAGAAAACTCAAGAGGTCCCTTCCAACTCTACAATTCTATGATTCTCAGAAAGTGCTCAGGTGTGACAGCCACCCTAAGACCCAAGTCCTCTACAAACATAGGGGAGAGTCTTGCTGAGTGAGCCTCCTTCACAGCTCCCCCAACAGAGAGCCAGTATATAAAGTTAATAGTAAAAATAGACGAAACCCTGCATTTCTTAACTGCGTCGCCCACCCCACCCCCTAAAAAAGTGCTCTGAAAAGTGTTTTCTCTCAAATGGCGAGTTTCAGAATGTATTTTGACATGGTTTCTGAGCCACGAATCCTGCCCTGGCTGGGATTCGCAGAGACCCGATCCCTGAATCACGAATCCCAGATGGGTATGTGTGAGAGCACATGTCTTTGTGTGCAGATTTGCACCCTGGAATCGGCAGAGGATCTTTCCGGGGTCCTCTGACGTCACTTACTTGTTGGCCGCACGTAAACCTTCAGCTTTAAGCAGGGTTTGTCGACCAAGTTTGGTGGCGTCGCCGCTGCAAGAGACAAAAGGGGTGGAGAGAGAGGAGAGAGAGAAACATCGTCACCAAAACACCCATATGTGTTCTACGTAAAGTTTCGATTTTACACATTTCCAAAATGCCGGAGGGCAGATTTATAGGGTTATTTCTGAAGCCCCTGTTCACAAATCCCTGCTCCGTTTCAGAATCCCAATCCCCAAAATGACACCAATATTCTCGGGGGTTTGCCTTCCTTCCTGAATTTTGCACCAGGAACACGCACTGTGCAAGGGGTCGGTTGTCCCCCCCCCCCTTTTCATTTTGCTCAAATAACCCATGTTTCAGGGCAGGCTGCCCTCGTTGGGCAATTCATGTAGGGCTGTCTCAAGAGCCAGCCTCTTGAAATTCATGGACCCAAGTTAGCCATTTCCAGCAGGCTCCCTTTGAGCAGCTCTGCCTGGCTCACCAGCTACAGCCACCCCCGGACAGAGACAACTTTGCTATTGCAATCCATGTGTTGGTAACTTTGAGGCTGGACTACTGTAATGCACTCTTGGTGGGGCTGCCCTCGGACCTGGTTCAGACGCCCTGGCTGGGGGAAACGGCAGGAGCCAGACTGCATCTACTACCGAGTCGGGTTCAAGGTCCTTGTAAAGGTAAAGGTAAAGGGACCCCTGACCATTAGGTCCAGTCGTTACCGACTCTGGGGTTGCGCGCTCATCTCGCATTATTGGCCGAGGGAGCCGGCGTATAGCTTCCAGGTCATGTGGCCAGCATGACAAAGCCGCTTCTGGCAAACCAGAGCAGCACATGGAAACGCCGTTTACCTTCCCGCTGTAGCGGTTCCTATTTATCTACTTGCATTTTGACGTGCTTTCGAACTGCTAGGTTGGCAGGAGCTGGGACCAAGCAATGGGAACTCACCCCGTCACAGGGATTCGAACCGCTGACCTTCTGATCAGCAAGCCCTAGGCTCAGTGGTTTAACCACAGCGCCACCTGGGTCCCTAAAGGTAAAGGGACCCCTCACCATTAGGTCCAGTTGCGAACGACTCTGGGGTTGCGCCGCTCATCTTGCTTTACTGGCCGAGGGAGCCGGCATACAGCTTCCACGTCATGTGGCCAGCATGGCAAAGCCGCTTCTGGCAAACCAGAACAGTGCATGGAAATGCCGTTTACCTTCCCGCTGGAGCGGTACCTATTAATCTACTTGCACTCTGACGTGCTTTCGAACTGCTAGGTTGGCAGGAGCTGGGACCGAGCAATGGGAGCTCACCCCGTCGCGGGGATTCGAACCGCCGACCTTCCGATCAGCAAGCCCAAGAAGCTCAGTGGTTCAGACCACAGCGCCACCCGCATCCCCAAAGGTGCCACATAATATCCACACTGCATCTATGAGAACTATACCGTTGAGTGTGGCTGCGACGTGACTCATTCATTGCCAACGTGTATTGGCGCAATGTAGTGGTTAGAGTCTCAGACTAAGGCCTTGGAGCCTTGGGTTCGAATCCCGCCCACCCAGGGCTGGATTTGGGTTTGATGCGGCCCTCAGCTACTGAAGATAATGGGGGCCTTTCTATGTCCAGCTGTCCTTTGTCAACAACAAATTGTTGCTTTTTGTGCTGAATATATGCTATATGGTAATTTATGGACCTAAAAGCTATCTAAAGCCATTTGCACATGCAGAATGTAGGCACCCTATATATAGAAATGAGCAAACCAGTGATATTTTAGGGAGCAGGCTAGCCGGCGGGGCCTATGACTTACATCATAGGAGCCTACGCAACACAAAACACGGTTGCTGTATGTAGGTTTTATTTTATTTGTTTCTTATATTGTGGAAATGTACACTCAGGTTTTTTTTCCTTTAATAAGCTATAGCTTGTTTAGCTTATATGTAAATCTGGCACTTTCCTACTATCCTTAACATTCCCACACATAGGCTGTTGGGTCAAGGCTGAGTCCTGTGTCCTGTTTTCACAGCGGCCTACCAGATGTAAACCCCCCCCATGGGAAGGACCTCGCGCCAATTGCCGTTTGACCCACAGATGTTGCCCAGCCCCTGCTAAGAAGCTTAACAATCTCCAAGGTGCTTCCTCTGTTCCTTTAGCCGGCTGATGGGGGGGGGGAGGGGGGAACCACCCCCACACAAAAGGTCCTGCTTTTAATACTGCAACTTTGATCAAACTGATGTCAAAAGTTGTCCGACCCCCAAGCGGGACGCTTTTCTCTGCTGAACATCCTTGGACATGTTCGGATTTCCCCCAATAAAAACCTGACAAGCCAAATGATACGCTTCCGACGGCAGATAAGTCGGGAGAAGCGGGCTAAGAGAGGAGGAGGAGGAGGCTGGGTCGGTCGGAGAGAAAGAGCAAAAAGTTTGCAATTAAAAGCTCAGGGGTGGTGGGTGGGAACTCTTCGAGGCATGAAATTGCCCCGGATTAGGATGGGCAGTTCGGCTGAGGGGGGGGGGGGAAGAGGTGCATGTGAAAAGCGCTTTTAGGGAGGCCGTGATTTGACAAGGTGGATTTTCCGTCTGTCCCTGAAATGGATCAGCCTTGACAGTCCCGACTCAGGAGCCAGGCGGGGGACATCCTGTTTGAAGAAAAGGCCGAGGTTTCCCTTTCCTCGGTGGGGTCAGCGAAAATTCGTGTTAACACCGCATTCAGACACCGATTTAAGAGCATTGCTTATCCGGGGGAACTGTAGATCCAGGCGCTGCCCTCAACTCATCTGCTTCTCCTGCCCTGTCCTGAATGCTCCTTCTGAATGGAGATGCATTAATAAATGAAGGATCAGATTTTTAAAATAGTTATATCACGAAGAACTGCATTAGCAAAACCCAGCAGGAACTGACCTCATGTCTCTTGAAAGTTTCCTTCTTGGAGTTCACGACGGGACTCGATAACGCTTAATTTAAATTTGCTCCATCCTCCTTTATTTCATTTCATTGGAGAATGTGTTCTGGGTTTTTATTTGCTTCATTTCGTAAAACTTATCTAGAATCATAAAAATCGCAGAGTTGGAAGGAACCCAACCCTCTGCAACGCAGTAATAGGCTCCTCTGGATTGTAAAAATACAGGCAAACTCCAAAGCGGTTTACAAAAAAGATAGAACAATAATTCTTGAGGTTGAAATAACAATAAGCTTAAAAAAACACAACACCTCACATTGACTTAACATTCGGGCAGGCTTGTCTAACCAAAAATGTTTTTGCTTCTTAAATGCTTGTCGTTGTTGAAAACAATGAAGATTTGATTTGATCAAATAAAGAGACTTATCCACCTCTTGCAACCAGAAGGACGAAAACAAGTGAGCTGGAAATTCCCAGGAAGGGGGAGCCTTTTGAAAGGATATATTTGCTGCGAGGCTTGGATAACGTTTGGATTTTTGCAATATCTTTCTATTTACAGATACACACATTAAGTGCTTGGATGGGGATCTAATGATTGGTGTTCTCATTTTTTTTTTTAAAGATAAGATAATATTTTCACCAAAGCAAACAACATGTAGGTTTTGTGCTTTCTGGACAACATTTTCAAGTTTCTAAACCGCTTCTTCTGTTCACAACCCGTATCTTCGTCCAGGAATTAACAAAGAGTGGTGTGTGGATTTTCTGAACCAGGAAAATGCAGGAATCGTGTGCCATTTCCCCACTTCTCTGCTTGCTAAAATCACATCTGTTTGTGAGGGGGAAATACAGTGTGATGTTTGATGCAAAAAAAAGTAGCCAGGAAGCAATAAAAAAAATACCACGATTCCTTCAGAAACCGCACAGCTGGTTTTTCAGCTTTCAAGAACCACCCCCTTTGTCATTATTGGTGTGTTTTTTAATGGAGCAAAATTTTAAATAAAAAAATGGGTGTGTGTTTTGATATGCGTTGGCTAAAGTCCTATTTGTTTTCATATCTGAGCTTTTTGCTACTTTTGGGACTTTATTTTTTGCAGTGGAGCTGGACAAAGAGGGAATACTGTGGGAAAGCTACTTGGCATTTTCATCCCTCCAAAATCCCCACAGATGCTGTGTCCACCTGGGGCAGTTTGGGGTGGGGTGGGGCGAGGAACGGCAAGTCCCCCTTTTTAAAAAAAGCTCGTGACCCCACTTTCCCGCTGGGAAGGGATGGGGAGAAAAGTTCCCTCCCTCGTGATGAGGAATTATGAGAAAATAGAAATGGCAGCGGCCAAAATATGGGTGTGGACACCATTTTGCACCCTATCGTTATTCTCTTCTTAGGGCTGGCTCTCTAGTCCGAGAAGGCCAGGCGCAAATGGCGGGCTCCCTTCCGAGGAATGCTGGGTAGCCACTTATTTCCTACAATGCCCTGGGGCATGGCAAGGCCAGAGGAATTGTGAGGTGTCCCCCTCTGTTTTGGGACCCCTCGAGGTGCCAGCACCCTGTCCGCTGCCCAAGGTCTTTGAGCGCTGTTATTGTGAATCGAAAAACTAAAAAAATCAGGGTTGGAGGTTTAGCAAAAGGATCTTGATCTGTTTCCACAGCCAAGCTCTGGCAAAACCCACCAGAAGTCGATACCCTGGCCAGAAAACACATCCATGAGTTAAAGGAGGGGAGGTGCGTCTATTTTGTGTCTCGGAGATTTGCATAGGGTTCCTTGTTTGTTTGTTTTTTAAAATTGCATACACTTGATAGTAAAAGGAAAGGAAGAAATCAAAGCGGTTTACCAAAAGAATAAAAAAAAAAGAAATGGGGAGGGTACTTTCACGCACTTATGGTGGGACTGTGTGAGGATAGAAGAATTTTGGGATATAATAGGCAACAAACTCAAAAAGATCTTTAAATTCTCCCTCCAAAAAGCAAAACAAAACCAGAAGCCTTTTTGTTAGGCGTTATGTCCACTGAAATAGAAAAAAATACTTAGAACCATCTTTATGTATGCAACTACGGCGGCTAGAATTTTAGTAGCAAAAAACTGGAGATGTGACTCAATTTCTACAAAGCTTGGCTGGCAGGTGAAGATGATAGAATACTTGGAACTTGCGAAAATATCTGGGAGAATAAGAGGAAACTCAGACCAGAAAGCATGTAAAGCAGGCATCCCCAAACTTCGGCCCTCCAGATGTTTTGGACTACAATTCCTATCATCCCTGACCACTGGTCCTCTTAGCTAGGGATCATGGGAGTTGTAGGCCAAAACATCTGGAGGGCCGCAGTTTGGGGATGCCTGGTGTAAAGAATGGCTAACATTTAAGGAATATATCTAAAACAATATTGTGAAAATGCAAATCCCCTGACAGGTCTGGATTGAATCTTCAATATGAAGGTAAACTATAAATGCATAAAATTTTCTGGATATGTAACAGATATGACAGGAAATGCGTAAAGGTGAAGAATATGCAGAAAGCACAGCGAGGTGAATCGGTAGTCAAAAGTATGTGTGATGTTAGACAATGTGTTGTTAGTTAATGTTTAGTTGTCACTGAGGTCTTTGTGTTGTTATATGTAAATTGTTTTGCAATAAAGTTAAAAAAAGAATAAAACAAAAGACTGTGTGTGTGTGTGTTTAAATATTCAAAGAATTAAAACCAGCAGTAAACTAAAAACACGCTGGCATTTTGTCTTTAAAAAATGTTTTTAGCACGTGTAAAAGAGTTCAGTGAAGGCTCCTGGCCGATGTCAAGTTGCAGGGAGTTCCAAAGTGTACACCGTTTTCTTGCAGATGCAGAACAGGGATTTATGCGGCAGTGCAACAGCGCCAGGTTCAGGGTAGTTTAAAAACTTATTAAGATCTCTGAGAAATTCTATCCATGGTGCTACGCTTCGTTTGCTTGGGTTTTAAAAAACCATTTTTTTGATTTAAATGCGTGTCGGCCCGATCTCCTCAGGGGGTGACGGCGGGGCGTAAAGAGTATTCTGAATAAATGAAAATAGTTGCGTCCTTAAAAGATGTCAAGGAAGGACTTCATTTCTGAACAGAGGGCCGGCTTCTGCGGAGCTGACGTTCCATGGCAGCCCTGTTCCCAGGGGATTTCAATATTGTTCCCAGAGGCTTGCTGAGATATTGATGGGAACAATGTCGAGAGCTTCGTTTTAATTCCCCTCCCTGCCTCCCTCTCTTCCCATCGCTTCTCATCTACACACTCCCAACCCCGGGGGGGGGGGGGGCTCAGAGGAGCGATATTGTCTGGGGGACAAGAAAACCCAACAATGGCACGCTGATGTCACCTTTTGTGGAGCTCTCCTCAATGGGAAGCCATTCAAGGGTGGAGAATGCCCTCGTTTGCATAGCCACACCCCCTCCATCTGCATATCCTGCCACGGGGAGAGGGGGGTCACCTGTCTCCCGGTGCGAGGCCCGAGTGAGAAAGGGGGACACGCCAAGAAACCTTTTAAAAAGGGAGAAACAAAATGGGCAGCGATTCCTGATTTCTGGCTGGCTGGCTGGCTGGCTGAAACCCTCTCCCAGGATACTCCATTATATTTCACAAATAAACCCCTGAACCGTTCTCCACGAAGCCCTTTCTCTCCAGCGCTCAGAGCTGCAGGCATCTTTCGACCACATTGGGCTGTTTTGGAGGTTGGAAAGCTGTGGACTTTGCTTCCACCCCCACCCAGAAAGTTAGTTTTTGTTAGGGTTGCCATACGTCTGGAATTTCCCAGACCTATGCGGAATACTGGTGTCGGAAGCAGTGCCCTGGCTGAAATCGCTTTTTAAAGTCCGGGAAAATCCGGACGTATGGCAACTCATTTTGGCAGCGTTGCTTTGGGCTCAAAAACTCCTTTTGCTTTTGCGAATTTGCAAAATTGTGGAAAAGCTCAACAACTTTGTGTGGGGGGGGGGATGCAAAAAGCTCAATAACATTTCTGCCTCTGGTCCTGGCTAATAGCCATTGCTAGCCTCCTATTCTGTAAATTGTCTAATTCTCTTTTAAAGCAATTTAAGTCGGTGGCCGTTGCTGCCTCCTGCAGCGGTGAGTTCCGCAGTTTAAGTCTGTGCCATGTGAAGAAGTCCTTTTCCTTTCCCGCCCTGACCAAGCCACAGTGATCCATGCGACGGTCACCTCCAGGCTTGACTGCTGTAATTCGCGCTACGCGGGGCTGCCCTTGAAGCTGTCCCAGAAACTCCAGCGGGTGCAGAATGCTGCAGCCAGGCTCCTCCCAGGGTCCCTGCCATGGGAGCATATTCACCCAGTGCTTTACCAGCTGCATTGGCTACAGGGTCAGATTTAAGGTGCTGGTTTTGACCTTTAAAGCCCTTCATGGCCTAGGACCCTTGTACTTACGGGACCATCTCTCCTGGTATGCACTGCGGAGGACCTTAAGGTCCATAAATACTAACACCTTAGAGGTCCCGGGCCCGTAGGAAATCAGATTAGCCTCAACTAGAAACAGGGCCTTCTCAACACTGGCCCCGACCTGGAGGAACGCTCTGTCTCCTGATTTTCTTCCGCAGGGCCTGTAAGATAGAGTTGTTCCGCCTGGCATTTGGCCTGGAGCCAACCTGACCCCCTCCCCCATTTTCCCATTCCCTTTATTTTTAATTTTAATTTTAATGTATTTAGTCTTGTTCTTAAGTTGTATTTTAATCAGTTGTTTTATATCTAGTGTCAGCCGTTCTGAGCCCGGCCTTGTCTGGAGAAGGCGGGGTATAAATAAAAAAGTATTTATTATTATTATTATTATTATTATTATTATTATTATTATTATTATTATTACCTGCCCTGAATCTTCCAGCCCTCAACTTCCTCGGACGTTCCCCGAGTTCTAGTATTGCGAGAGACGGGGGGGGGGGGAGCTTTTCTCTGCTGCTCTCTTCCTCCACCCATCGCACTGTGCATTTTACAAAACTTCCCTTTGCAGGAGGCTTGGTGCTCGGAGCACCGAAGCTCCTCTATTAGCATGCAATAGGATTATCCATATGCTGGATTTATTTAAATTGGGGGCGGGCTTCCTTTTGGAAACCGCTCTGGGTGCGAGGAGCTGGCGAGAGGGCCAAGCACACATTTCCAACACAAATAACTCGCAGATCCTTAAGTCTGCATAACATTAAAACGAGAGGGAGAGAGAGAAAAGAAAAAGGGTAAATGGATTTCCCTTGTTGCATTCCTTTATTCTTTTGGAATTTCTGTTTTAATTTCCAAACCTAATTCCAGACTGGCACCCCCGCCCCCGGCACTGTTACATTGGCCAACTGATTAAACACTGCAGTTAGACTGGGGGCTGGGCTGGGGGGTTAGAAAACACGACTGAATCAAGGTCTCCCCGCACACGAACAGGCAATTTTTATGAACTCGCCTGTGTCTTCCTTGCCAAGAAAACCGTCTCCCATTCTACCCATTTTTTGTCGACGATTTTTTGTCCCATTTTTTGTCGACGAACTCAGAGTGCCTCTGAGTGTGTGCAGAGCTCCTGCCGCCAAGAAGAATGATGGTGGTTTTTGTTTTAACTGCATCAGTCATTGGTGGGAGTCATTGGTGGGAGAACCCGGGCTCAGGGGCCAGATGCAGGGCTCCAAGTTGCTTTATACGGCCCTCGGGACCCTCTTCAAATCCTGGGGACCAGTCAGTGTCTCACAGCCTAACCTAAATTTATTGTATTACATTTATGCCCTCCCTTTGTTCCTCTCCCCATTTTAACCCCTACACATAGCTGCCAAGTTTTCCCTTTTCTCACGAGGAAGCCTATTCAGCATAAGGGAATTTCCCTTAAAAAAAGGGAGAACTTGGCAGCTATGCCCCTACAACAACCCTGCAAGGTAGGTGAAGGCTGAAAGGTTAGTGATTGGCTCCCCCCAGTCACCCGGTGAGCTTTGTGGCTAACCTACCTCGCAGGGTTGGTGTGAGGATAAAATGGGGAGGAGAAGCCTGTACAGTGCTTTGAAAGTTTTTTGGGAAAAGGTGGCATCTGAAATATAATAAAGAAAAGATAAACCCGACAAGCAGTACCCTTCTCTCCAGTCCACAGTTCTTATCCAAAGGCCAAGAGCCCCTAATCATCCTGCATTGCACTCTCTTGAGAGTTTTTGCCTTGCTGAGATGTGCCCCTGGGAAAATACCAAAGACCTGGGAAGAGGCATACATTACTTTAATTCCAAAGCAAGAGGTAGATAGATTGGAAGTGAAAAATTATAGACCCATTTCATTATTAAATTGCGATTATAAAATATTTGCAAATATTTTACAAGGAGAATGAAAAGGTCTACCATTAGAAACAACCCATCAATATCAAACAGGATTCCCCCCCAGGTCGACAAATGAAATAAAATATTAGAAATATAATAAATATCATTGAATATTTGGAAGTGAGAAATGATAGACAGGCAGCATTGATGCTTATTGATGTGGAAAAAGCTTTTGACAATGTTTCATGCGCCTTTATGTTGAAGGCCCTAGAGCAGATGAACTTTGGAATGACATTTGTAAGAGGCATAGAGGTTATCTATTCTAGGCAAATGGCAAGATTGATAATTAATAATATTATTACTGAGGAATGGAATAATTAATTTAAAACATTAATAAAATAATATGGAAAATTAATAAAAGAATATTTTTAAAAAGAGAGATGTGCCCTTGGACCCTGATGGATGGACTCGCTTGCCTGGGTGGAGGAGTGTGAAAGTGGAGACTGCGAAGGACATAGGTTTGGAATCATAGAATCATAGAGTTGGAAGAGACCACAAGGGCCATCCAGTCCAACCCCCTGCCAAGCAGGAAACACCATCAAAGCATTCTTGACATATGCCTGTCAAGCCTCTGCTTAAAGACCTCCAAAGAAGGAGACTCCACCACACTCCTTGGTAGCAAATTCCACTGTCGAACCGCTCTTACTGTCAGGAAGTTCTTCCTAATGTTGAGGTGGAATCTTCTTTCTTGAAGTTTGAATCCATTGCTCCGTGTCCGCTTCTCTGGAGCAGCAGAAAACAATCTTTCTCCCTCCTCCATATGACATCCTTTCATATATTTGAACATGGCTATCATATCACCCCTTAACTGAGAAGAGATAGGATAGCCAAATAATATCTGAAGGGCTGGCACGTGGAAAGTGGAGCAAGATGCCTGCCTTTTAGGAATTCTAGGTGCCAAAATCCCAGGGGAGCAGGTAAGACTACAGTGGTACCTCGCTAGACGAATGCCTCACAAGACGAAAAACTCGCAAACCGAAAGCGTTTTGCGATTTCAATGGAGACTCGCAAGACGAAGGTTCCTATGGCGCGCTTCGCAAGACAATTTTTTCGTCCCATAGGGTGCCTCACAAGACGAAATCTCTCCCCCCCCGTCTTGCGAGGCACCCTATGGGAAACCACACTTCAATGCGTTCCTATGGGAGCCACTTCGCAAAACGAGTTTTTCGCTATACGAAGCGACTCGCGGGACAAATTAAATTCGTCTAGCGAGGCACCACTATTTATGCATGTGACCACGGCTGCATGGATGTCATTGTCCCAGAGATGGAAAGAATATAAAATTCCCTACCAGAGAAGAATGGCAGATGAAATTGATAGATTTGTGCCAAAATGGCTTAAGAAAGAATCAGAAATCAGGAAGACCAAAATTTTAATAAGGAATGAGGAATGTTTATGACTTAAAGACCACTGTAAACAATTAAAACCGTTAGTAGGGCTGGAATATCACTTGTAGTTTAATGGTTGAATTCTAGACACAGTGGAGATGTAAAATATTTGGACTATCATAAAAGGTGCAGGAGGAAATGATTCATAATAGGACCCACAAAGGGGAGGATAGAAGTCCAGGAGATTCCTTGGAATCTTGTTTTCATGATTCATGTTTGATATATCTCTGTAAAAATTTCAACTTGAAAAACCTTTTTTTTTTAATTTTTAAAGGAAAGTGGAGCAAGGTTGCTTTCTCCTGCTCCAGAGGGCAGAACTCGAACCCATGGCTTCAAGTTGCAAGAAAGGGAGATTCCGACTAAATATCAGGAAGAACTTTCTGTTCGACTGTGGTGGACTCTCCTTCCTTGGAGGTTTCTAAGCAGAGGTTGGGTCTGCCATGGATGCTTGAGCTGAGATTCCTGCATTGCAGGGGGTTGGACTAGATGACCGTTGGGGATCCTCCCAACTTGACAATTTTATGGTTCTATAGCCCCAGCCCATATTGTTCGCTATCCATCACCAGGGCCGGATTTAGGTTTCTTGAGGCCCTAAGTTACTGAAGGGAATGGGGCCCTTTCTATGTCCAGCTGTCAACAACAAATTGTCACCGTTTTGTGTGTGTTGAATATACAGTGGTGCCTCGACTTACGAATTTAATCCGTTTCGAAGGCACCTTCGTAGGTTGAAAAATTCGTAAGCCGAAAAGCGCCATTGGAAACGCGATTTCCCATAGAGATGCATTGGAAATGGAGAAATTCGTAAGTCAAAGCAACCCCTTCTAAAAATTCGTAAGTCGAAAAAACCCTATCTAAAGCCGCTGCGGTTTCCGTTCGGATGTCGAGTAATTCGTAAGCGCGCGGCCATTTGCCCCATTCGCAAGTCGAAAAATTCGGTTGTCAAGTCGTTCGTACGTCGAGGTACCACTGTATGCTATATGGTCATTTATGGACCTGATAGGGATCTCAAGCCATTTGCCCATGTTGCCATACAACCAGTCCATGCAGAATGTAGGCACCCTGTATGTAGAAAGGAGCAAACCAGGGATATTTTAGGGAGCAGGCTAGCAGGCGGGGCCCATGACTTACATCCTAGGAGCCTACACAACACAAAACACTGTTGCTGGATGTAGGTTTTATTTTATTTTTATTTTTTATCTTATATTTTGGAAATGTACATCCAGGGTTTTTTCCCCCTTTAATTTTTTTTGGGGGGGCCCCAAGAGAGTGGGGCACTAAGCTATAGCTTGATTAGCTTATACGTCAATCTGGCACTGTCCGTCAACCTCCCCGGTCCTCCAATTCTGGGTAGGACTCTCTCTCTAACGCCCTCCCCCAGCCCCTCTGCAATGAACATCTCAAAAGCCAAAAAGCGACCCACTTGTGGCCCCCAAAACTGTTGTTTAACCTTGACCTAGAACTGCAAAGCACAGCCAGGACGCTCATCTAGATTCCTGGAAGGTTAATAGAATTCCAATTTGCAAGCTACAGAAGGAGGTAGGGCTCGTTCTTTCATGTCTGCTAAATACAGTGCCCTCAAAGAAGCATAATTTGTAATGTTCCACATGACATGAATTCTAACCGGCTTTCGCCGTGATGAGTTCCACTATTTACTCCTGTGTAATCTTTCCCTAACGACATTAAAAAAGAGAGAGAGAGAGAGAGAGGGACAGAGAGAGAGAGAGAGAGCGTGTCGTAGTAAATGTAGTTATTTTGCAAGTGACATTTTACACAGGGAGAAAGGGGGGGGGTGGGAGCCGCGTGCGACGAGAGAAAATGGTAATTTAATATAGATAAAAGGAGCAAATTAAGGAAGTTGGAAAACAGATGCTTTAGAGTAGGAGAGGAGGAAAATATTGAGAAAGATAAATTCCGCCTGCCCGCTTCCGGACCGAGGGAGAGAGAGAGGGCTTGCTATCATGAAGTGCTTTGGGGTCGTGGATTTTAATTAATAATGTTATTATTATTTTAACATTTCTTTACTGATTGCAGTGAGGGGGAACTTTCTGGTTCAAGAGTTGGCTCGGGAGTGGGCCGTGTGATGTTAAGTTTCCCCTTTTCGCGGCGCTGACCT
This sequence comes from Zootoca vivipara, assembly GCF_963506605.1. Classification (NCBI taxonomy): domain Eukaryota; kingdom Metazoa; phylum Chordata; class Lepidosauria; order Squamata; family Lacertidae; genus Zootoca; species Zootoca vivipara. The sequence goes on along the minus strand of NC_083281.1, from coordinate 4,231,308 downwards.
TGAAATTGACAGCGCAAAGGGGCCCGAATCTCTTTCCTTGCCGGGGGCCCGGTTGCAAAACGGAGATCTGCATGGACCTCTCTAGGTGAGGGAAATCGCAAAACACACACAAAGAGAGCCTTGAGGGAGACTGCTGCTGCTGCTGCTGGAGGTAGGAATAACCACAGCCTCTCTGGATGCTATTGGCTTAGCTGCTGTGATGTCACAGAAGGCTTGTGTCACAAGAGAGCCCTGTTGGATCAGGCCAAAGGGGAGGCCCAACTAGTCCAGCGTCGTGACCCAGTGGCCGTTGAAAACCTTGTCCAACCTGCTTTTAAAGCCATCCAAGTGGGTGGCCATCCCTGCCTCTTGTGGCAGGGAGTTCCACAGCTTATGGTAAATCTGAGCTCCGTGAAGGATTTCCTTTCATCTGCCCCGAATCTTCCAATGTTCAGCTTCGTTGGGTGTCCATGAGTTCTTGCATTCCGCTTCCTCCATGCCAGGCATAATTTCATATCATCTCCCCTGGACCTTCACTCAGGGGCGTAGCAAGGGGGGGTACGGTAAGTGCGGTCTGCCCCGGGCGTCCCCACTAAGGGGTAGTGACAAAATGGCGGGCGGCACTCACCGCGGGGCCTGCAGCACGCCCATGCCACAAGTCTCGGGCACCCACAAGTTCCATGCTGTCCACCCACTACCTCCCCCCCAGCTGTAGGGCAACAGAGGCTCTGCAGTGCACCCCTTTCCTATGGGCACCACGCCCCCCATCCCATCCAGTCCCTATGGGCACCAGTAGGCCTGCGTTAAGCATTGTTGCATCCCCTCTGACGGTTATTAGCTTAGCTGCTGTGATGTCAAGCAGGCCTCTGTGGCGAGGGGAAAACATAGGCTTCCTTGGCTCCTATTGGCTCAGATGCTCTGATGTCACAGCAGTGCAAGCAGGAGAAACCACAGATACCCCAGCTCACCCCGACGCGGGGTTTTGAACCGCCAACCTTCCGATCGGCAAGCCCAAGAGGCTTGGCGGTTTAGACCACAGTGCCACCCGCGTCCCAAACTCCCCAGGTACAGCAAGTCACCAGAAGCTTTTTCAGGGCCAGGTTTCTTGCTGACCAAAGCCAGGATCCTCCCTCTCGCGCCATTGTTTCCTTTCCTTCTTTACAAAAAGAAAGAAAAGAAAAGAAAATCAAGATTAATGAAGACTCTTAAATCAGGGGCTTTCTTAATGGGTGGTCCGGGAAGCTAATTTCGAGCGTTTGATTATTTTCCCTCCCTGGTAGCCGAGCCGGGCCACAGGCCCCGGCGGGAGGGCCGAGTTCAAATCATTTACAAGCTGAAACATGGTCTGGGAACAGAATCATCTTTGGTGCTGCTGTCCCTCCACCCTCCCCTCCCCCAGCTGCCGTGACGGGCGCAATTGCAAGGGGGAAACAGATGAGTTGCAAAGGGGCTTCTCTCTCTGTCTCTCTCTCTCTCTCTCTCTCTCTCTCTCTCTGTCTCTCTCTCTTTCTCTCTCATTGGTTTATTTTCATTATTATCTCTGGAATGTGGCCCCACCAGCTGGGTCTTTGGGTGTTCGGCGCTCCCGAGCCGCCGACTGAGGTTAAATAGAGTCACGCCGGCTAATTAAACCGGTCCCTGAGATTGATTTCGTTTAGGATCGACGGTGTAATCAGGACGCTTAAATTGGCTATGGTCACTGCTTATTTTTGCTTTATTTTCGAAATGCAGCTCAGAGGAAGAGCTCGGCAAATGTAAGGAGACCTGGTGGATCGGGCCCGTCCAGCATGGGTGGCCAACAACATTCCCCCAAGGAAAGCCCACAAGCAGGTTCTGAGCCCCATAACAACTCTCCCCCCCCACCGTGGTTTGTAGCAGCGAACATTCAGAAGCATTCACAGCTGTCCATGGAGGCGCAGGTCAGTTCTGTGTCCAGGGCAGCTGTCTACCAGCTCCATCTGGTACGCAGGATGAGACCCTCCCTGCCTTGCAGACTGTCTCACCAAAGTGGTGCATGCTCTGGGTATCTCCCGCTTGGACAACTGCAATGCTCTCTACATGGGGCTACCTTTGAAGGTGACTCGGAAACCACAACTAATCCATAATGCGGCAGCTAGACTGGGGACTGGGAGCGGCCGCCGGGACCATATAAGACTGGTCCTGAAATACCTACATTGGCTCCCAGGACGTTTCCAAGCATAATTCAGAGTGTTGGGGCTGACCTTGAAAGCCCTAAATGGCCCTGTATACCTGAAGGAGCGTCTCCACCCCCATCGTCCAGCCCGGACACCGAGGTCCAGCTCCCAGGGCCTTCTGGCGGCTCCCTCCCTGCAAGAAGCGAAGTTACAGGGAACCAGGTGGCTCCCGCCGTGTGAAACTCCCTCCCATCAGATGTCAAAGAAATAAACAACTATCTGACTTTCAGAAGACATCTGAAGGCAGCCCTGTTTAGGGAAGTTTTTAATGATGTCTTAATGTATTTTTAATCTTTTGTTGGAAGCTGCCTAGAGTGGCAGAACTATGAATAATAATAATAATAATAATAATAAATTTATACCCCACCCATCTGGCCTGGTTCCTCCAGCCACTCTGGGCGGCTTCCAACAAAATATTAAAATACAGAAATCCATCAAACATTAAAAGCTTCCCTAAACAGGGCTGCCTTAAGATACCTTCTAAAGGTCTGGTAATTGTTGTTCTCTTTGACCTCTGGTGGAAGGGTATTCCACAGGGTGGGTGCCACCACCGAGAAGGCCCTCTGCCTGGTTCCCTGTAACTTGGCTTCTTGTAACGAGGGAACCGCCAGAAGGCCCTTGGCGCTGGACCTCAGTGTCCGGGCAGAATGATGGGGGTGGAGACGCTCCTTCAGGTATACTGGACCGAGGCCGTTTAGAGCTTTAAAGGTCAGCACCAACAATTTGAATTGTGCTCGGAAACGTACTGGGCGCCAATGTAGGTCTTTCAGGACCGGTGTTATGTGGTCTCAGCGGCCACTCCCAGTCACCAGTCTAGCTGCCGCATTCTGGATTAGTTGTAGTTTCCGGGTCATCTTCAAAGGTAGCCCCACATTTCCTTTGTTTTCCCCGAATTTCTCAATATTTATGTCCACAAGTTCTAGCGTTTATGACAGGGGGGAGGAAAAGTTTTCTTCCTGCTTTCTACATGCCGCGCCTCATTTTATAAAACGATTAACTACCCAATACCCCCCCCTTTTAAAAGGGTACTGAATGTCAGTCAACTGATAAAGAAACCTTTGCATTTCTAACCATCCCCAGTAGTTAAAAGGTAAAAGGTAAAGGACCCCTGGACGGTTAAGTTCAGTCAAAGGCGACTATGGGGTTGCGGTGCTCATCTCGCTTTCAGGCCGAGGGGGCCAGCGTTTGTCCGCAGAGAGCTTTTTCCGGGTCATGTGGTCAGCAGGACTAAACCACTTCTGGCACAACAGGACACTGGGACGGAAACCAGAGTGCACGGAAACACCGTTTACCTTCCTGCCGGAGCGGTACCTATTTATCTACTTGCCCTGGCGTGCTTTCGAACTGCTAGGTTGGCAAGAGCTGGGACGGAGCAATGGGAGCTCACTCCGTCACGGGGATTCGAACCGCCAACCTTCCGATCGGCAAGCCCAAGAGGCTCCGTGATTTAGAGCGCAGCGCCACCCCAGGTCCCCAGTACTTACATATGTAGTAATACTCATGCCCCGGTCGGAATTCAAAGCCCAGCGAAAATGGGGTGAAGAGCTGGAACTTCTCGGAGAACTTCAGCGGCCCATTGGGAGAGTCGGGCCGGTTGCACTCCCAGCGCTTGAAGCCATTCTGGCGGTGGTCGCAGGAGTCATGGCCCTCGTAGTTGACCATGTAGAGGATGTATCTCTCCATGTGGTCCATGGGGAACGGGAGCTCGTAATGAGGGCAGTAGATGTCCAGGTAGTCGTTGATGCTCACCTCCACTGTGTAGTCGCCCTGGTGGAACCTGCGGCGGGAGGGCAAAGCAGAGGTTAACGGACTCATAGGAACAGAAAATCCTAGAACGTCGGCAGCATCATATAACCTGGATGCTTGAGTCTAATAAATGCATGAAAGGGTTAATGCCATAGAGTAAGCTGTCCTGCAAGGCTTAGCCTTGTGTCACTTCCCCTCCTCTTGGGAGGAAATGGGCAATCAGGTCTTTTGAGGTCCTCAGTTTGCATGTCAATTCAGTACAGTGGTACCAGTGCTGGATTTAAGTATAAGCTAAAGAAGCTATAGCTTTGGGCCCCACTCTATTGGGGGCCCCCAAAAAAAATTAAAGGAAAAAAAAACTGGATGTACATTTCCAAAATATAAGATAGAAAACAAATAAAACAAAACCTACATACAGCAACAGTGTTTTGTGTTGTGTAGGCTCCTGTGATGTAAGTCATGGACCTCGCCTTCTAGCCTGCTCCCTAAAATGTCACTGGTTTGCTCCTAGCTCAGAATTGGCTGGCAACAGATGCTCTCCAGGCTTCCCATCAGTCTATACCTGTAGATGCTGCTGGGGGCTGAACCTGGGGCCTTCTGCACTCAAAGCAGCTGCCCTGCCACTGCGAACCACCCTGACGCGTGCAGAACAGCATTCAGAATTCGTTTAACGAAATATTTCTCAGTGTACCATTCCCACTTAGGAGCCGGAAAATCCACATTTGAAACCCTGCCATGATGGGAGAAATTCACAGCTGGTGGATTTTGGGGTGCCCTGAGGCTCAAGCACCTTCTGGCAATTCCTGCCCGCTGCCATGCTGCCGATAGCCGGACAGCTCTGTTGATTAGAGCACGGCGCAGGCAACGCCAAGTTTGCAGGTTCGGCAGCTGCAAATTCTTGGGCTGGACTAGATGACCCTCAGGGAGCCCTTCCAGCTCTAACATTCCACGTGATATCTACAAGACAGCTTGCCTCTTGCGGCGAAGCCCCGAGTGCCCAAAACATCCACGTGGTCGGCCTAATCTTGCCTCTTCCCATTACCTTTTTACAAGATTAAACCGAGCACCTCTTAAAATTAATAAACTGGCAACAGTAGGTGATTAGTAAAGTAGTGTGAGGGGGGAAATCGTTTCAGCGCCCCCTCAGGTGTTATATTCACAGGCCAACTCTAGCGCTCTCTCTCTCTCTCTCTCTCTCTATATATATATATATATATGTATTTTGCATTTTTTGAGACAGATTATCTGGGAGATTAGGGGCTTAGTCAAAGCAGGAAAATCAGGCGATGGTATCTCAGATTCAGAAGGGGGTGCACCGGGCTCCTTAAGACCCCATAACTAATTGCTTTCTGAGACTGCCGTTTCTCCCCGCCTTCTTTGGCTGATCTCATCTAACGTCCGTCCCCCCCCCAACTTCTTCCCACCCTCTGCGTCCCGATGACTGTCGTCCCCGAAAAAGGCATTGCTTGGATGAGCCCCTTCTCTCCCTCCAATAGACTCTGTTCCCATAGATCGAGGGGTGGGGTAGGGGTCTGTATCCCTAGGGGGGCCCAAGCGTGGCGCTTGGCTTGATTTCATGTGGGTGGGAAGGAGACGAGGGGCAATTAAGAAGGAAAAGGTGGCTGGGAGAGAGGGGGCAACGGGGGGGGGGACAGGTGAGATGGCAAGAAGAGAAGGGGTGAAGGGGGTGGCAGGAAAAAAGAGAAAGGAAGGAGGAGGCAGGGAGAGGATTTAAGGGGGAAAGAGACTAAAAATAAGGTAATAAAGGTAAAGGACCCCTAGATGATTAAGTCCAGTCAAAGGCGACTTTGGGCTTGCGGTGCTCATCTCGCTTTCAGGCCAAGGGAGCCAGCGTTTGTCTGCAGGCAGCTTTCCGGGTCATGTGGCCAGCAGGATTGTACCGTTTCTAGCGCATGGCGGAAACCAGAGCACACGGAAACGCCGTTTACCTTCCCACAACCTATTTATCTACTTGCGACGGCATGTTTTTGAACTGCTAGGTTGGGAGGAGCTGGGACGGAGCAACGGGAGCTCACCCCGTCGCGGGGATTCGAACCGCCGACCTTCCGATCAGCAAGCCGAAGAGGCTCAGTGGTTGAGACCACAGCGCCACCCGCACAAAAAATAAGGTGGATTTCGAGGTCCAGCCCCAAACACCCATCACTCGCTGCTGGGTACCAGCAAACTTGCACACCTGTGGTCAGCAAAGGGCAAGGTTTAGATGAACAGAGAGTCGGGGGGGGGGAGGGAATACATTTTGTGGTTTCCCACTAAACCCCAGCCTTCTGCTCTCTCTCTCTCTCTCTCCCCTCCTGGACGAGGCAGCCACGAAACCTCTTCTCATCAGCTTAGAGTCCATGAGAACCTAAGAAAAGCTTGCTGGATCAGTGCAGTGGCCCATCGAGTCTGGCATCATGTTCTCACTGGGGCCAAACAAATGCCAGCGATCGGAACATGAGCGCAAAGGCACCCTCCTCTGCTGTGGCTTCCAGGAGCCGGTATAGTGGAACCTCGGTTCTCAAATGCCTTGGTACTCCAACATTTTGGCTCCCAAACCCCGAAAACCCCGGAAGTAAGTATTCCGGTTTTCAAACCTATTTTGGAAGCTGAATGTCCAATGTGGCTGTCGGCGATTGTTTCCGGGGCACTTGTACCAATCAGAAGCTCTGCTTTTTAAAAATTTGTTTTTAAAAAAGCAGAGACATCACCTTGCCTACAAAGGTCCGTATAGTCGAAGCTATGGTTTTCCCAGTAGTGATGTATGGAAGTGAGAGCTGGACCATAAAGAAGGCTGATCGCCGAAGAATGGATGCTTTTGAATTATGGTGCTGGAGGAGACTCTTGAGAGTCCCATGGACTGCTAGAAGATCAAACCTATCCATTCTTAAGGAAATCAGCCCTGAGTGCTCACTGGAAGGACAGATCCTGAAGCTGAGGCTCCAAGACTTGGGCCACCTCATGAGAAGAGAAGACTCCCTGGAAAAGACCCTGATGTTGGGAAAGATGGAGGGCACTAGGAGAAGGGGACGACAGAGGATGAGATGGTTGGACAGTGTTCTCGAAGCTACGAACATGAGTTTGACCAAACTGCGGGAGGCAGTGCAAGACAGGAGTGCCTGGCGTGCTCTGGTCCATGGGGTCACAAAGAGTCGGACATTACTAAACGACTAAACAACAACAACAATAATTTTATTGTTTATATGCCACCCATCTGAAAGGGTTGCGACAGCCACTCTGGGCGGTTTCTAACAAAATATAAAACACAGTACATCACACATTTAAAAGTTCCTCACACAGGGCTGCCTTCAGATGTCTCCTAAAAGTCATATAGTTATTTATCTCCTTAACTTTTGATGGGAGGGTGGTGATGTTTAATGTTTGAATTTAAATGTGCAATGCAAAACTTAATGAAAAAGATTATACATTGAAATGAAGATGGGATCACTGTCTTAAAAAAAGGAATCCTGTGTGGTTCCAAGGTTTGCATACCTTCTCCCCCCCCCGAAAGTTTCTCATTCCTGTGCCCCCAACACATCTGTGTGCCAATGGAGAGGGGAAAGACTCTGTGGGGCCCCCAGGGGTTCTCTGACCCTCAACCCCCCCCCCCGCCTTCCAGCATCCAGAAGTGGAAACGCATTACCTTTCGCAATGCATACATACATCCAAACAGATCTATAACTCTCCATGAGCTGTTTCCTTGCCCAGCAGAAAACGTGACCACATCTCCATTTAAATGGAGACGGCCGCAGCGAGCAGCTTCCCACTGAGCCGAGAAGTGGCAATTGAGCATGAGAGGGCGGGGCCGCTTCCCCCCAGATCTGTGGCCCACCTACAAGACGAGAGCGCACCGCTGGGTGCGTAATGCAACCGCGGCGCGTGCAGGAGTGAGCATGCAGGCGGGAAGGGAGGGCGGGTGGAAGAGGCCGCGAGAGGAGATGACGGCTCTTGGTTCTGCGAAGCTGGCGACTCCAGGGCCAAGGCTCGGCCCTGCCGAGATCTTGGGGGAGAATTCAGGTTTGGTTGGGAACCGAGGAATAATAATAATAATAAAAATTATTTATACCCCGCCCATCCTACAGAATATTAAAATACAATATCCTGTCAAACAATAAATGCTTCCCTAAACAGGGCTGCCTTCAGATGTCTTCTAAGAGTCTGGTAGTTGTTTGGAGGGTGTTCCACAGGGCGGGCGCCACTACTGAGAAGGCCCTCTGCCCAGTGGCGGAGCTTCATGCTCCAGCACCAGGGGGGCGGAGAGCAGGTCGGGGTGGGGCTGGCATGTGTCCTGGGGGTGTGGCATCCCACTGGGATTGCGCTGCCGGGGGCGGTGTCCTCCCCCAGCACTCCTCTTCCTCCACCATTGCCTCTGCCTGGTTCCCTGTAACCTTGCTTTGTGCAGGGAGGGAACTGCCAGAAGGCCCTCAGAGCTGGACCTCTGTGTCCGGGCAGAACGATGGGGGTGGAGACGCTCCTTCAGGTATACTGGGCCCGAGGCCGTTGAGGGCTTTAAAGGTCAGCACCAACACTTTGAATCGTGCTTGGAAACGTACTGGTTGCCCAGCCTGATGCCCAGGCGGACCAGCTCAGTACTGTCTACACTGACTGGCAGCAGCTGCCAGGGTTTCGGGCAGCTCTATCTGCAGATGCCATGTATAACTGCAATGCATTCTACGTAGGGCTGCCTCTGCAGACAGTTCGGAAACTTCAGCCAGTGCAGAATTCAGCGGCCAGGTTGCTCACCAGACAGCAAGACGGTCTGAGCACATTGCACCGATCCTGGTCCAACTGCACTGGCTACCAATTAGTTTCCGGGCCCAATTCAAATTGCTGGTTTTGACCTATAAAGCCTTAAATAAACCGCAATTCCTCAAGGACCGCCTCTTTCCGTATAAACCTACCTGGACCTCGAGATCATCTTCTGAGGCCCTCCTTTGTGTGGGTGTCCCAGCTGTGTATCGCTTGGTAACGAATTGATGGGTCTATGGACCGTAATAAAGATTGTTGTTGTTGTTTGTGTGCCTCCTCCTTGAGAGGTCCTGAGGGTGGCAACACGAGAACGGGGCCTTATCTGCAGTGGCTCCCCGTCTGTGGAATGCTCTCCCCAGAGAAGTTCGCCTGGTGCCTTCATTATACACCAGGGGTCCCCAGACTACGGTCCGCGGGCCAGATGCGGCCCAATTGGCCTCCCAATCCCAATCCAGCCCATGACGACCCCTGCCGCCGAAAAAAAGTCGAAAAAAGTGCCGAAAATTGTTTGTGCGCATGCGTATGGGCCTCTCCCGACCCAGAAGAGGTCATTTCCGGTGCAGTTCCGGGTCGGGAGAGGCCCATACGCATGCGCACAAACGATTTCTGGCACTTTTTCCGACCTGGAAGCGCGCCACCGCACCAGTAAGCGATCGGCGTGGCGGGCACCGCCCAAAAGCCGGGTAAGTCTGGGGACCCCTGTTATACACCTTTAGGTGCCAGGCAAAAATGTTCCTCTTCAACCAGGCCTTTGGTTGATCTGATTGACATCTATGCCCTTTTAAAATATGTGGGGTTATTTTTAAGGGGTGGGCTATTGGGTTGTTGCTTTTATTTTTACTATGTATTTTGTGGTTTGATATCTTGATTTTATTCTGTGAACTGCCCTGAGACCCCCAGGTATAGGATGGTATATAAATGTAAACAACAACAATCAGGGACTGAACTTTGAGCCTTCTGTGTGGAAAGCAAATGCTCTCCCTTGAAAACGAAACAGGGTTCTAGTCCTCTTGAGAGAGAAAAAAAGTCGATTGGAAAAAAGGGTGGATTGAAAGAATCAGCTTTCCAAAGGAAGAATTTTTGTTTGATTTAGGAACCTGCCTGGATAGCTCCATTGCTTAGAGCGTGGTGCTAATAATGGAAAGGTGGCAGGTTCGATTCCTGAACGGAACAGCTACATTTTCCTGCCTTGCAGGGGGTTGGATTAGATGATCCTTTCAACTCAACAATTTGATGATTCTGTGAACCAAGGAAGCTGCCGGGTCCTTGTGCTCGAATCCTGCTGGCTGGTTTCCCATTAGGGGGAGCGTTATTATCCCAACCCACCAAAAATCCCAGCCTGTGTGCGGAGCAGGCTGAAGTTTCACCGGGAAAGCTGTCCAGCCCGGCCTCAAGCCCCTGAATCTGCATTAAGAGTTGAGAGCGAGCCTCTCTGGTTTTCTCTAGCTATCCGCCCTCTCCTCTCTCTCTCCAGCCTCTCAAGCTCAATGCTCTCCCAGCTTCCACCTGCTAATGATATCATTACTCAAGGCTGGCAGAGAGCACTCTATGGCGTTTATCTCTCTCCAGGGGGAAAAGGCCCGACTAGGTCTCCTTCAACCACGCGCCTCGCCATTAGGGTCCCACTCATCAGGAGCTCTTGAAAGGTCTCAGAGCTCCGAGGGCCTTCGTCAGAGAGGACTGCCTCTCCGCTGCGGCAACCTACATTTTATTTTGTGTGCTTCTCTCTCTCTCTCTCTCTCTCTCTCTCTCTCTGTCTCTCTCTCTGTCTCTCTCTCTCTCTCCCTCTCCCTCTCCCTCTCTCCCCCTCTCTGCATATTTGGAACAGATGGGCCAAGAGAACAATTCCTTCCGGTGCATGTGCAGAACGCACAGGTCGGCACAGGTGGGCATGTGCCCAGGGCCCACGCCCCAACCCACTAACAACCCCCCCCCCAGGACCACCACCTTCTCTTTGCAATTGCAAGCGAAGAACCTCAGAACGGCTGGATCAGGCCAGTGGTTGATCTGGGACCAGTTTCCTGTTCTCACAGAGAAGAGCGAGATGCTCTGATGGGAAGGTCACAAGGAGGACCTGAGTGCGAGAGCAGCTCTCCCCCCCCCCCCCGCAGGTTCCAGCTGTTGGCATCCAGAAATGTCTGTTTTAGGGGTTCTTTTTAAAAGTCTGGAACAGATTCATCCGTTTTGCATTGCTTTCTATGGGAAAGCGTGCCTTAGTTTTGGAACGCTTTGGTTTTGGAATGGACTTCCGGAATGGATTCAGTTTGAGAACCAAGGTACCACTCTAAAAGTGATTTGAGGGGAGGGGGGAGTGAGTAAGAACCAGGGCTGAATGCAGGGAGCGATGTACGGAATTTAAATGCAAACTTCCTGTATGTTCTTTCACAACATTGGCACAGGACAGAATAGCAGCAGGGTGTCAGAGACAATGGAAGAGGGAAGCTGAGGTTGCTCTGTCCATCCCTACATAGAATCATAGAATTGTAGAGGAACCCTGGGGGCTATCTAGCCCAACCCCATGCAATGCAGGAATCCTTTGCCCAAGGTGGGCCTTGAACCCACGTCCCAGAGATTAAGAGTCTCAAGCGATCCAGTTCAGCCGTGGTTTTAAACTCTCCTTCCCTTGTGTGACCAGCCTTCGCAGTTTGAACTCCTGACAGAAGATTCAGGGCAGATGGAAGAAAAAGACTTCTTCATGCAGTGCAAAGTTGAGCTGTGGAACTTGCTGCCACAAGAGGCAAGGGCGGCCACCACCTTGAATACCATTGGGCTCTTATGTACTTATTGCAGGATCTCTCTCTCTCTCTCTGGGAAACACCAATATTCTAAAAAATGGGATAACAAAATTTACTAGGTGGCTGGCAGGCCTGGGGGGGGGGGGAGAGGGCCTTCATGCCCCTCCAGGAAACTTTCCTGGAGGCATTTGACTGGCCGCTGAACCAGGCTGGCCTCTGGTTCGATCCTCCTCTCAGAGAGGTCTATTAGGAGAGTGAAATGGAACCTCCTCATACAGGAGCAGTCTATCACAAATGGCATTTGCTGGAGACAAGGAACTCAGGAAGGCCTTCTCGGCTTCCCAGGGGCATCTGATGGGGGGCTCCTCGGGCCTAGGTGGGATCCTGGCCTGATCCGAGAGGACCCTTGGCATGCTCTGCTAAGGCGACGGGGCTCATTTGAAAGCTATTAAGCAAATGGGCACAATTACTTTGATTAAATTAATTTATTTAATGAGAACGAAGCAAATCTGCATGATTTCACTTGCTTTGCATAATTTATTCTGACACTTCTTCTCCTCCGCTTTCGCATAAGTTGTCTGGCTTTTTGCTAATCACGGGGAGACGCGAACAGGCTCTCCAGCCTTCTCTCTTCCTCCGTCCTGCCTTTGGAAATGTCAAGTGTCCGTCTGCAACCATGAGGACTAGCAGCTTAAAGTTCCCTGGGCACCTGGCTTCCCTCCTTGGCAGGCCGCAGCTCTGCAAGGTCCCAGAAACACTGTCTCTCCCATCTCTGCTAACAATTTGCAATATATTGGTTATGCTGATTTCAGAGCCAGTTCCACAGGTTTTATTTTTTCGGGGGAGGTGCCCTTGAGCTCGTGGCACACCTGTGTGTCTGTGTGTGCCCCCAACCACCATAGTCAGCCCCCCCAAGGGCCAAAAGCCTTGCCCACCCCTGCTCAGGTCTAGTGGTTGTTTAGGAGGCCACTTCCCATCCTCACTGCCTTCTTCCCAGCTGCAAGGACTCTTCAGGCTTGGCATGCACAAGGACATAAGAAAAGTTTAGGTAAAGGTAAAGGGACCCCTGACCATTAGGTCCAGTCGTGACCAACTCTGGGGTTGCGCGCTCATCTCGCATTATTGGCCGAGGAAGCCGGCGTATAGCTTCCAGGTCATGTGGCCAGCATGACAAAGCCGTTTCTGGCAAACCAGAGCAGCACATGGAAACACCGTTTACCTTCCCGCTGTAGCGGTTCCTATTTATCTACTTGTATTTTGATGTGCTAGGTTGGAAGGAGCAGGGACCAAGCAATGGGAGCTCACCCTGTCACAGGGATTCGAACCGCTGACCTTCTGATCAGCAAGCCCTAGGCTCAGTGGTTTAACCCACAGCGCCACCTGGGTCCCTATCTAGTCCAGCATCCTTTTCTCCCAGAGGCCAGATACCCCAAAGAACCTAGGAATCAAGATAGACCTGGAGGTTCCATCGGAACTTGAGACAAGTACTACTGGTCGGAACTTGAGACAAGTACTACTGGGCCAGACCCATGGCCCAGCGTCCTCTTCTCCCAGTGGCCGATTAGATCTGAGCACAAGAGCACTCTCCCTTCCTGGTATTCAGAAGCATTGCTGCCTCCAGCCATGGAAACAGAGCTTCTTCTTCTTCTTTGGCAATCCCTCGTAGCCGAGTAAGATTGTCTTCCATGAACACTGTTTTAACAGTGAGTCTGTAACTGACTGTGCAGGCCAATTCTGGATCCCCACGTCCTTCCACAGTGGGGACATAGGTTTCTGGGCAGGTGTTGATCCTGGTGAGGGTTTGCCAAGCCTGCCTTAGCACGTTTCTCCCTTGCGTCCTGAGTTCGAGCGTCTTCAAAGCCCAGGACACCTTTGGTCAAGGCTGTTCTCCAACTGGAGCGCTCGCAGGCCAGTGTTTCCCATTTGTCAGTGTTTTTACTACACTTTGTTTAAGATTTGCCTGGAGCGAGTCTTTGAACCTCTTTTGTTGACTGCCAGCATTGCGCTTTCCATTTTTAAGTTCGGAATAGAGGAGTTGCTTTGGAAGGCGACAGTCAGGCATCCCAACAACGTGACCAGTCCAACGAAGTTGACGTTGAAGAATCACCTCTTCGACACGGGTGATCTTTGCTTCTTCCAGTTCGCTGGCATTGGTAGAGCCATCCTGGCTAGTAGCCACCGAAAGCCCCGAATTTGTCTGTGCGACATCTAATCCCCCCTCAACGGTGTTTGCTGGCCCCGCAAAGGACGAGGCAAGAGGAAAGGATGTCCCAGGTGGGCTCAGCCAGCTTTGATTTCGGGGTTCTGCCTCGTGTCACTTATCCTTCTAACGCATAAACATTATCTCTTGTCCTGTTCCCTCAAGAGACCTGCATTGTTATTGGGGGGGGGGACTCCTAATGCCTGTTTGCCCGTTCCTCTAGTATTTTGCCTTTAATGCAAATCAATCAATTCTCTTCCAAGGGAAACAGGCGGGGGGGGGGGGCCTGCGGTTTGTGATGTTGGCCACATTTGCATGGAGGGCAGTGGAGGTGTTTTGTCTCCAAGACTGGAGAGCCGGTCTTCTGTGTCTATGTGTGAAGGGTTGGCGGTGAGCGGGGGGCGGGGGGGGGGAGGTGTTCATTTTGCATTTTTCAAAAGTTACCTTGCCGGGGGCCAGAGTTGCCACAACAGATATGGGGAGATGGAGGGCGCAGGAAACACCCGAACCTTTTGCATTAATTAGTTTGTTTCGCCGTGTGATCCCAGGACTTACGACGCGAGTAATGAGATGTGCAGGCGCTTAAAGGCTCCTTGGAAAAACTCACACTGTGACGATCACGGACCAGTGTCTTTTATTATTGCTACTTCAACCTTAAACAAACACCTTCCCGATCTGCTCCGGATTAGTATAGGCTTCTCATGTGCATATGTATATATACTGTTTGTTTGCCTAAAATCTATACACCACTTGATTCTAGATGCCCTTTTAAATATAGGAGGGGGAGATTATTACTTTGTTGTTGTCCCTATTCCTACTATGTATTTTGTGGTTTTGGTATTGTAATTTGATGTAGTGATCTGCCCTAAGGTCTGCGGACGGATAGTGGTATACCACAAATACTAATGGTGCTGGTTGCTTCCTCACGAGTAATCTGCTCCAAACTCTGTGGCTGGTTTTTACTGAGTTCTATTCTATACATCTGAAGGAAATCAACCCTGGGTGCTCACTGGAAGGACAGATCGTGAAACTGAGGCTTCAATACTTTGGCCACCTCATGAGAAGAGAAGAATCCTTGGAAAAGACCCTGATGTTGGGAAAGATGGAAGGCGCAAGGAGAAGGGGACGACAGAAGACGAGATGGTTGGACAGTGTTCTCGAAGCTACGAACATGAGTCTGACCAAACTGCGGGAGGCAGTGGAAGACAGGAGTGCCTGGCGTGCTATGGTCCATGGGGTCACGAAGAGTCGGACACGACTAAACGACTAAACGACAACATTATATACATATGTACAAGATAGAGCAACAAGAAGCATGACCGTTCTATCCCGAATCAGAATCCGGAAGCACCGCCCTTCATGACTTCCGCCAACAGAACACGCTGGGCGTTTGGAATCTCCTCCTCTCTGCATGCCTCTTTTCACCCCTCCACTGTTGGGGTGATGGGGCTGGTGGAGAAACCTCCCCACTGGAACTGCCCAGCTGGGGAGCTGGTGCTGTCTCCTTTGGCACCTCCCCCTCCTGAGCGCTCTGGTCCGACCCTCCAACGCTTCCCTCTGGGAACCTTTCCCTCTCAGCATCCTCAAGGTTCTGCGCCACTTCCTGAGGGTCAGCAGCACCTTCTGCGGACTCTTCATCCTGGGCTCCTACTGCACCGGAGAGCCCCTGTCCCCACTTCCTGGACTCTCCGCTGACCCCTGGTGGTCCCCTGACAGGTACCTCGGTTCCAGAATGCCTCCGTTGTCGTACATTCCGGTTCCTGAACGCCGAAAACCCAGAAGTAAATGCTTCCATTTCCGGACATTTTTCGGAACCCGAACGTGAGGTGCGGCTTACAACAGGAAGCCGCGCCACGGTTTCTGGAATGGATGGCGCTCGAGAACCGAGGTACCACCTGTAAATGCTCTGGGCGGCTCCCAACAGATTAAAAACAGAATAAAACATCAAACATGGGGTGTTAGGGGAGGGGCAGCACATCTGGTGGGGACACACCATGCTCCTTCTGGGGTCGTTTGCTCACCTTTGGTCCCCCACCCTGCACTCAGCTCCCACCTGGGGCTCCTAGAAGCTGTCGGCAGGTGACAGCAGTGGCCACAATCCCGGGAATCAGCTTTGACTGGCTAGCTAAAGGTAAAGGTAAAGGACCCCTGGATGGCTAAGTGCAGTCAAAGGGGGTTGCGGCGCTCATCTCGCTTTCAGGCAGAGGGAGCCGGCGTTTGTCCATACACGGCTTTCTGGGTCATGTGGCCAGCAGGACTAAACTGCTTCTGGTGCAACGGGACACCGTGACAGAAACCAGAGCGCACGGAAATGCCATTTACCTTCTCACTGCAGCGATACCTATTTATCTACTTGCGCTGGCGTGCTTTCAAACTGCTAGGTTTGGCGGGAGCTGGAACGGAGTAACGGGAGCTCACCCCGTCGCGGGGATTCGAACCGCCGACCTTCCGATCAGCAAGCCCAAAAGGCTCAGTGGTTTAGACCACAGTGCCACCCGCCTCCCCTGGCTGGCTAAACCAGATGAGGGCAGCCGATGGGCCTCAAATCCTCCATGAGTCAGGGATTTCTCTGCATGCAAAGACAGGCTCCGGAAGATGAGACAGGCTGGAGCAGACGGGACCAAGAGGGGGTCCGGCGGTCAAGAAGGCGGTTTCTGCACATGCTGTAGAGGGAAGTGAGGGGCAGGTGGGGTTCGTCCACCTGGGAAGGGAGCCCATCTAGGAGAAGGAAAGCTCTGAGCCTAAACCTCCGCTGCCTTGTGGGATTTCTTCAGAAGAAAACCCTACACAAATCCAGAGTGATTGGATGGCACCTTGTCTGCCCCCTTCCGGCAACTCCAGCTGCCAAGCCAGGGACGTAGCCAGGATCAAAATCAGGGGGGGCAAGGGGGGCCAAGGCACGGGGGAGGGGCCACAGTGGAGCAAGGAAAGCCATGGTCGTTCAGGGGCGAGGGGGCACCAGGATCAGCCCGAAAATGGGCTGCTCCGACACCCTCCTCCCCCTCCGCAATCGCCGGGGCGGGTGGAGGGAAAGCTGGCTTTCCCTCCACCCGCCCCACAGCCAGCAAGGGAGAAGGGAGATGGCACCGGGCGGCGGGGGGCAGCGGGGCAGGCTGGCCACCAGCGGCCCTGCTTCTAGGGGGGGCAATTGCCCCCCTGCCCCCTGCCCCCCCTGCCCCCTGCCTACGCCCATGTGCCAAGCTGTTGCCAAATGTCTTGCTCTGCTTTCCTTTGAACCCCATTAGCGAGGTTGAGAGGGGGGTCTTTTAGTCCGGGCAGCCCAGGACCTCCAAACATGCTGCCTAGGCTTGCGCCCCGGAGAGGTCACTTTGATGCAGTTCGACTTCACCCCCAGAGACGCACTCCATTGTCTCTCGAGGTGGACAAATGCCAATGACAACCAGTTGCTGGAAACCTCTGGAGGGGAGAGTGTTGCTCTCGTGCCCGAGTCTTGCTTGGGGGCTTCACTTTGGGGCATCTGATTTGCCACTTTGAGGATAAATGCCCTTTGGGGGACTCATTTGACTGACACTTGGGTAGGGATGTCCTGACTCGATGTCTTCCGCTGGGGGGAATCGGGGCTTTTCGTGGCAGACAGCGCACGCAGCCAGCTCTGGCGAGACGCCTGTTAATTTGTCATCATTTAAAGCCATTCCCTTCGTAAAATGTCAACAGAGTTTTAAGAAGGCGCCACCTGGCAAGGTCCCCGCTGGGCTGCTGTAATTCCCTCGGCGGGACAGCCAAGCCGCTGTAATTAAAACGAGTGGGGCTTCAACAGGCTCCGCGTCGCGTGGTGCTAATTTGCTGTCTTTGTGCAAAAATAAAATAAAATAAAATAATAAAGCGCAAAATCCCGTCAGACACAACAAGATGGAGCCACAGCAGGGCAGGAGACGGAGATGGCATGGAAAGTGAGAGGAAAGATGTCTTCCTGGCTGCTGCAAGGGTTTGGCTACTGGCAACGAGGAGCATTCAAAACATCTTCCTAAAAATAAAATAATTTTAAAAATCCCAACTCGGCTCTGACTCATTCTAGGATTTCTGTTCCTAGAAAGCCCAGTGTTCCGTCTGCACTGTAGAATCCTCCTGTGTAGCATTACTGATTCAGAAATGGCCAATTTTGCTAGATGTCATGGCACTGGTTAAGGGATTCGGGTGGCACTGCGGTCTAAACCATGGAGCCTCTTGGGCTTGCTGATCAGAAGGTCGGTGGTTTGAATCCCCGCGACGGGATTTCCTTCAGAATGGATAGGTTTGATCTTCTTGCAGTCCATGCACTCTCAAGAGTCTCCTCCAGCACCATAATTCAAAAGCGTCCAATCTTCGGCGATCAGCCTTCTTTATGGTCCAGCTCTCACTTCCATACATCACTACTGGGAAAACCATAGCTTTAACTATACGGACCTTTGTTGGCAAGGTGATGTCTCTGCTTTTTCAGATGCTGTCTAGGTTTGTCATTGCTTTTAAGTGCAGCTAAACCCTGCCCCCGAGCCAGGCACGGCCTCCCAAAACGCCCCCTTGCCGATGCGGGAGCCAGCTCCCGTTCACGACTCCTCCCCCTCAGGAAGGAGGAGAGGCTTAGTGAGTGGGGAGAGTATGTGGCAGAGAGCAGTCCAGAATCAGAGGCTGGAGAAGAGGAAGGCCAAAAGGCAGAGATGAGTCCTGTTGGTGAAGAGGCATGGGGGTCTCCCTCTCCTACTGCGACCAGCTCCCCTCCCCCCTCCTCCCAGAACCAGGAGAGGCCTGAAAAGGGCAGAGGAGAGGTTGTCTTCATCCAGGCACAGTCTCCGATAGCTCACGAAAAAGCCCAGAAAAGTGGGGACTTAGCAGTGGACGTGCAAGGTAACAAAGGCATTCTGGGAAATGATATATAACGAGTTGGGGGGGGGAGTTTGAAATAACATTTGTGGGGGGAAAGAGAGACTTTTTTTGCTAGGCATTTTAGGTACAGAGATCCTGAAAGAGCAGAAAAGACTATTCATGCATGCGACGACAGCGGCAAGAATACTACTGGCCCAGAGATAGGGAGAAGACAAAGTTCCAACCAGAGAAGAATGGCCGGTGAAGGTGGTGGACTATGCCGAAATGGCGAAACTGACCAGGAGAATCAGAGACCAGGACGAGAAGAACTTTGGAAAAAAATGGGAGAAATTTATAGTTTATTTAAGAGAACATTGTAAACAGCTAAAAACTTTGGCAGGATTAGAGTAATACTTGTAAAAGACAAAATATAATGGAAAAGTTAATAATAGATATAACAAATTGCGGGGGGGGGGGGGGGAAGGGTGGAGAAAAAGGGATTGACAATAAAAACCAGAGAAGGGGGGGGAGTCAAGGGATTCTGAGAAACCTGAATGTGAAGGTGATTGTCTTGGCAACTGATTTGTATGCAAGACCTACTTAGGATGAACTGCTGCGCCCATTAGGCCTCACTCTCTGCCAAGTCTGCACAAATCCTGTTCTTGCTAATACAGTGGTACCTTGGTTCTCAAACTTAATCTGTTCCGGAAATCCGTTCCAAAACCAAAGCGTTCCAAAACCAAGGCGGGCTTTCCCACAGAAAGCAAGGGGAAATGGATTAATCTGTTCCAGACTTTTAAAAACAACCCCTAAAAAACAGCAATTTAACATGAATTTTACCATCGAACGAGACCATTGATCCATAAAATGAAAGCAATAAACAATGTACTGCAGTCACACAATCAATCCATCAGTAGCTGGACTGGGTTCTTCCACACAGTCACAAAAACAAAACAAAAAGTGCCACAAAAGCGCAAAATAAATAGCAAAAAAACAGACAGACTTCAGTGTAACACTCAAATCGGAAGCGTAACACTCAAAACGGAGCACATTTGGATTCCGAAAAAAGTTCGCAAACCGGAACACTTACTTCCGGGTTTTAAATCTTTGCTACCACAATGCTTTGGGGCTCTGTTTATGTCTCGTCTTTCGTCCAAGCAGCACATAGAGAGTTACATAATTCCCCATCCACAGATTTTATCCTCGCAACTATTTATTTATTTCATTTTATTACATTTATATCCTTCTGTTCCTCCCAGGAGGTCAACATGGCAACCTGGTTCTCCCAACAACAACCCTGTGAGGTAGGTTATGCTGAGCTTCATGGCTGCACCCTGACCATTATTAGAGCCCAACAACGTACAGAGAGGTACAGGTTCCCTGTCCCGGGTTAGTGCCAGTGCCGGATTTACGTATAAGCTAAAAAAGCTGTCGCTTAGGGCCCCGCTCTTTTGGGGCCCCCAAAAATCTTTTAAGGGAAAACAACAACTGGATGTACATTTCCAAAATATAAGATAAAAAACAAATAAAATAAAACCTACATACATCAACAGTGTTTTGTGTTATGTAGGCTCCTATGATGTAAGTCATGGGCCCCGCCTGCTAGCCTGCTCCCTAAAATATCACTGCTTTGCTCCTCTCTATATATAGGGTGCCTACATTCTGCGTGTGCAAATGGCTTGAGGTCTATAAATTACCATATAGCATATATTCAACACAAAAAACAGCGACCATTTGTTGCTGACAAAGGACAGCTGGACATCTAAAGGTCCCTATCACCTTTAGTGAGGGACCCAGGTGGCGCTGTGAGTTAAACCACAGAGTCTAGGGCTTGCTGATCAGAAGGTCGGCGGTTCGAATTCCTGCGACAGGGTGAGCTCCCGTTGCTCGGTCCCAGCTCCTGCCAACCTAGCAGTTCGAAAGCACCTCAAAGTGCAAGCAGATAAATAGGGACCGCTCCGGCGGGAAGGTAAACGGCGTTTCCATGCGCTGCTCTGGTTTGCCAGAAGCGGCTTTGTCATGCTGGCCACATGACCCGGAAGCTGTCTGCGGACAAATGCCGGCTCCCTCGGCCTATAGAGCGAGATGAGCGCCGCAACCCCAGAGTTTATCACCTTTAGTAGCTTAGGGCCTCATCAAACCTAAATCCGGCCCTGGTTAGTGCCAATGGCCTTCTCCACATCTGGTGGCAGGGAGTTCCGCAGCTAAATGTCTGTTGCATCGAAATTTGTTTCATTTTGCCAGTCCTGGAAAACACATCCTACGGTGAGTGCTTGGACGAGCCAGGTATCCTTAGCCCAGAGAAGAGAAAAGGAGGAGAAGAGGAGGTGTTTCCAATGGTCTTCAAATATCAGAAGACAGAGGAGACTCGCTCTTCATTGCTCCGAAGGGCACAACTACAGCAGATTCTGGCTAAAAAATTAGAAGGCACTTGGACAGAGGAACATAGACTCAGGAAGTGGGTTTTTTTTTTCTCTCGCTGGAGGTATTTTTAATTTATTTACTCATCTCATAACATTTATACACCCCTTGATTGTATTTTTTTTTTAAAAAAAAGCAACCAAAAATTTGCAGAGTGGGTTGCCAAAAAAAGAGAGAAAGATTTTAAAAAGTAACCAGTAAGTAAAATTAACGATAATTTTAGACTTTTGAAAAGTTGAATGAACAAGAAACAGATCAAAACTTGCACCAGCTGAGTGGGCTTGCGTAAACAAAAAAAGGTTTTTAGCAGGCGCCGCAAAGAGTACAGTGAAGGTCTCAATAGGCAGGGAGTTCCAAAGTTTAATAGCTGCCGCAATGGAAGATCCAGAAATGTGGAAGGCATAATGCGTGGCAGCTGTAAGTGGCCAGTTCCACAGCTGACCAAAGCAGACTGAGGGGGCGTGAGGGGGGGGGAGCCGGTATTGGAGGCAAACCGGGCAGCCTGCCTGTCAGGGACGCTGTAGCTCCATCCTGCATCATACTGCGGGGGGGGGGGTTGGCAAGATGAGCTCCAAGGCCCCCCTCTTCCAGCTCCGACCCTATGCTCTTGGTCAGGGGTCAGCAAACTTTTTCAGCAGGGGGCCGGTCCACCGTCCCTCAGACCTTGTGGGGGGGGGCAGACTATATTTTGAAAAGAAGAAGAAGAAGAAAAACGAACGAATTCCTTTGCCCCACAAATAACCCAGAGATGCATTTTAAATACATTCTACTCATGTAAAAACATGCTGATTCCCGGACCAGATTGAGATGGCGATTGGGCCGGATCTGGCCCCCGGGCCTTAGTTTGCCTACCCATGCTCTTGGTCTGGCGCAAACCCTCATGCTTTGGGGTGAAAAGGGCCCTTGCAGGCGCGACTTTTTGGCATGCGTGGAATCTGCTGGTTGGCTCAGTCCTCGAAAACAATTAGAGTCTCCTTCCGTTGCTGGAGTCCGACCCGCAGAGAGATTACAACCCTGGTGATTCTTTGCTTGTTGATGGTGTGTGTGTGTGTGTGTGTATATATACACATTTTCACGAGTGTTTAGCCTGAGCTGTTGAGGCTATGGTAATTACACCTTCACTGTTGGAAAGAGCTAGAAATAATTACCTCGCAGTTTCCTGGGGTGCTGGAAGGCTTGCATAGCAATTGATGTTGCTCCTGGGCTGGGCTGGAGCGAGGCAGAATGACTTGGACGTGTCCTTATCCTCTCAGTGATGGTGTGGGGAAAGGGGGGGGTGAGGAAGAGCCAACAGATCTGCGATAATGCTGGCATGCAAAGCAGCCCCAGCAACAACGGAAATCTGACCTGATTGCAAAGCCAGATCGCTGCTCCACCTGGCTTGGTGTTGGCTGCACAGGCTGGCAGCAGCCAAACTAGGTCCCGGTCCTTATGATACATGAATGAAGGACGGGTGTAAAAGGAAGCTTCCTTGGGCAGAGTTTTCTGAAGGGCAGGTGCTCTAAGCGCTGAGCTATGGCTCTACTGTTAAGGCATTATATTGCAGCAGATCCTTCAAAGGTAGCCCCATGTAGAGCGCATGGCAGTAGTCCAAGCGGGAGATAACCACCACTCTGGTGAGACAGTCTGCGGGCAGGGAGGGTCTCATCCTGCGTACCAGATGGAGCTGGTAGACAGCTGCCCCGGACACAGAACTGACTTGCGCCTCCGTGGACAGCTGTGAGTCCAAAATAAGCCCCAGGCTGCAAACCTGCTCCTTCAGGGGCACAGTAACCCCATTCAGGACCAGGGAGTCCTCCACACCTGCCCGCCTCCTGTCCCCCCAAAACAGTACTTCTGTCTTGTCAAGATTCAACCTCAATCTGTTAGCCACCATACATCCTCCAACCACCTCCAGACACTCACACAGGACCTTCACCGCTTCCACTGGTTCTGATTTGAAAGAGAGGTAGAGCTGGGTATCATCCGCATACTGATGAACATCCAGCCCAAACCCCCTGATGATTTCTCCCAGTGGCTTCATATACTGGTAGATGTTAAAAAGCATGGGGGAGAGGACGGAGCCCTGAGGCACCCCACAAGTGACAGCCCAGGGGTCTGAACATTCATCCCCCAACACCACTTTCGGGACACAGCCCCAGAGAAAGGAGCGGAACCACTGTATAACAGTGCCCCCAGCTCCCAGCCCCTCTAGATGGTCCAGAAGGATGTTATGGTCAATGGTATCAAAAGCCGCTGAGAGATCCAGCAGGACCAGGAAACAGCTTTCACCCTTGTCCCTAGCCCGCCAGAGACCAGCGCGACCAAGGCAGTTTCAGCCTCAGGATTCTAGTCCACAATGTTCTTTCTTTTAAAAGGGAAGCTGCTTTCTACTGAGCTGAGCCAACCCTCTCCGCTCCCACCACCACCACCAAAGAAGCTTTGCAGATCCAGATTCCAACAGATCCTTGCTTCCGTTGCATCCTGACACTTTCTGAAACAGCCTGGAATAACAGCATAAGAAGCATCTCGAGAGGCAGAATAATCAGTACTAGCCTTTCTGGGCAACAGGCAGGATTTGGCCCCGCCCCTTTTCAGGGTCGGCCCCGCCCACTTTGGGTTGGGCCACACCCACCACGATCAGGTGCCTTGGGAAGGTGGGACAAGGTTATCTGTCGCCAATGTACAAGAAGATATATATGGCTCCTCGTTTCTTGGGGGAAAGACTCACTGCATCACAGTGGGAGCTTATTCCGAGTAAAACATACACAGGATCTGCTGAGGATGCGACAAAAAAGAGCTGTGATTTCTTAAGCGAATCTTACTTCTTGGTTCAGCCACACTGGCAGCCCTGATCCATCCATATAGCGAGAGGAGAGGCTTTGGTTTAACTTTAGCTTTTGACGTACCGTACTTCCTGAACAAATTATGTACGCCGAAATGCAGCTATCATTCAAAATGCGGAATTCTTTAGCCCAGAAGTCTGTACAAAAATGCAAAAAAGGAAAAAAAAGATAGTGTAGAGATCTCCATTATTGTTCTCCAAATTAAAAGCGGGTGTGTTCCTCTTGATTTAATAGCCAGCCTTCTTTTAGAACGAGTCACTATCACAATAACTGTCCTCAGAGGACATTTTGTGCGTGAAGTCACCGATATGGGAGCAAATCTGAATTTCAAATGCAGTCGTACCTTGGTTTTCAAACAGCTCCATTCTTGAACGTTTTGGCTCCCAAACGCCACAAACCCATAAGTTGGGGTTCCGGTTTGCAAGTCTGACGGGGCTTCTGAGGCTTCTGATTGGCTGCAGGAGCTTCCTGCAGCCAATCAGAAGCCGCGCTTTGGTTTTCGAGTGTTTTGGAAGTCGAACGGATTCTGGAATGGATTTCGTTCGACTTCTGAGGTACGATTGTAATATCCCCCCCCCTGTATTTATTTTACGCTGCTTTCAGTGTGTGTTTGTTCGTATACTATAACTCGCTCCGGGTTCCCTTGGTAAGAAAAGCACCCAATAAATCTGAGAAATAAATACAGTAGCAATAAATAAATTTGGGACTTCATCTTGAGCAGCCTGGGGCTAACTGTGCAAGTGTGGAATCAGTGTTCGTTGTGATTGCATGACAGTGCTCTCCCTGTGTATGCATGGACACATATACACACAGAGAGAGAAAGGGTTCCCATGAGTTGGAAGGGTTCCCATGAGTCATATAGTCCAACCCCATGCAGTGCAGCAATCTCAACTTATTGAAGTAAATCAAACAAATCATATAGTACAAAAAAGCAGCAGGGTATATCCAGGAGAGACTTAATATCAGGTTGGTAAAATACTGAAGACGATTAAAGGTAAAGGTAAAGGGACCCCTGACCGTTAGGTCCAGTCGCGACGACTCTGGGGTTGTGGCGCTCATCTCGCTTTACTGGCCGAGGGAGCCGGTGTACAGCGGGTCATGTGGCCAGCATGACTAAGCCGCTTCTGGCGAACCAGAGCAGCGCACTGAAACGCCGTTTACCTTCCCGCCGGAAAGGTACTTCCCTACTTGCACTTGACGTGCTTTCAAACTGCTAGGTGGGCAGGAGCTGGAACCGAGCAACGGGAGCTCACTCCGTCGTGGGGATTCAAACCACCGACCTTCTGATTGGCAAGCCCTAGGCTCTGTGGTTTAACCCACAGCGCCACCCATGTCCCTTACTGAAGATGATTAGGAAAGCCAAATTTCATGTTGGAGGAAGTCCTGTGTGTCTGTATAGGACAGGCATCCCCAAACTGCGGCCCTCCAGATGTTTTGGCCTACAACTCCCATGATCCCTAGCTAACAGGACCAGTGGTCAGAGATGATGGGAATTGTAGTCCAAAACATCTGGAGGGCCGAAGTTTGGGGATGCCTGGTATATGTTGTATGTATGATAAAATCCCACAACACAACAGAGAGCTTTTCAGCATCCTCCTAGCCCTGGGCAACACCTAATTCGTGGATGATTGTTTCAGCTCATGCTCAACTCCACATATTTTTAAACCCAAGCAAAATGCCCTGCAAGGTTTTCCATTTGGGGGCAACCGTGGCTCCGGCAGTGACCCGTGTTTGTGTCAAGCATTCCTGAGAGCTGAACTACTGGTACTAAATCGTGGATTTAGTAGGAAAAGGTGCGGTGAAGTTGGAAGGGAAAGTTTTGAGTGTTTTGCTTGTTTTGTGCCTTTTTACTTTTAGTGCCTTTTTACTAACTCCCAGGTTTGTGGTGTTCGGGAGCCAAAGCATTTGACTTGCAAGGTGTTTGGGTTCCGAGCTATGACTGTATTTCTAAAAAGCAGGACATCCCCACCCACTGAAGAAGGCTACAAATAATTTAAAGACAAAAGAAAGCTTTTTGCTTGCTGCCAAAAACTATGTAATGATGAGGCCAGGTGAGCCTCTTTGGGGAGAGGATTCTGCAAGCAGGGAGCCACCATGGAAAAGGCCCTGCTCTCATGCTGCCACCCTCCGGTCTTCTCGAGGAGGCACACGAAGAAGGGCCTCAGATGAGGATCGCAGGGTCCAGGTCTGTTCCTACGGGGAGAAGCGGCCCTTGAGGTGTTGGTAGCCAGATGCTCAAACCGTCTTGCTGTCCGGTGAGTGACCTGGCCGCTGAATTCTGCACCGGCTGAAGTTTCTGAACCGTCGCCAGAGGCCATCCCTGTCCAGATAGGGGCATAGCTGGGCCACCAGCTGAAGATGATGGAAGGCACTTGAGCCTCAAGCGACAGCAGGGCTCGATGTACCTGCTCTTTCCAAGGCAGACCCACATTTAATGCATTGCAGTAATCTAGTCCGAAAGTTGTAGCCGGACCAATGTGGGGAAGCACAGAGACACACCCCTGTTTCCAAAACCCCCAGCACCCCCAGACTGCTGCTGCCTTAATGCACAAGCTCTGACTCACCGGTTCAGTTGGCCCCCTGGCCCCCACCTCGAACTCGCCTCCTCCCTCCGAGTACATTAATTGTTATTAAAAATTAAAGGCTTCTTGTCTCTTTGGGGAGTTGAGAGATCTCTTTTGGCAGCGAAGGTCAGGTCCGTTCCATATGCCCACACCT
This sequence comes from Zootoca vivipara, assembly GCF_963506605.1. Lineage (NCBI taxonomy): Eukaryota > Metazoa > Chordata > Lepidosauria > Squamata > Lacertidae > Zootoca > Zootoca vivipara. The sequence goes on along the minus strand of NC_083281.1, from coordinate 4,204,943 downwards.
CCCGCCGCAAGCATCTAAAAGGAAAACGCACACATAGAGAAAACCGCACTCCCTTTAGCGAGGGCAGGTGGTGAGCGCCGAGGGGCTCAGATCCAGAGCGGGGGCTATTAAGGCGAAGGAGGGAGGCCTCGCCAGGCTCGGGTTTGCTGAAGCACAGCAGACCTTTAAAAGCAACAGCCCAAGGAGCCGTTTTCCGGTGCCCTCCTCCAAAAATAAAGGCCACCCCCTCCCCACCATGCCCAGCAGCCACTGACTGTTGACAGACAGTTGGGAAAGGCCAATGGGAAAGGAGATGGGACAGATCTTGGAGGAGCTCATAGAATCACAGAAAAGTTGGGAGGGACCCTGAGTGTCGTCGTCGTCATCATCATCATCATCCTTTATACCCTGCCCATCTGGCTGGGTTTCCCCAGCCACTCTGGGCGGCTCCCAACAGAATATTAAAAACACAATAGAATGTCAAACATTAAAAGCTTCCCTAAACAGGGCTGCCTTCAGGTGTCTTCCAAAAGTCAGATGGTTGTTTATCTCATTGGCATCTGATAGAAGGGCGTTCCATAGGGCTGGTGCCACCACCGAGAAGGCCCTCTGCCTGGTTCCCTGCAACCTCACTTCTCGCAGGGAGGGAACCGCCAGAAGTCCCTCAGAGCTGGACCTCAGTGTCCAGGCTGGACGATGGGGGTGGAGACGCTCCTTCAAGTATCCTGGGCAGAGGCCATTTAGGGCTTTCAAGGTCAGCACCAACACTTTGAATTGTGCTCAGAGATGTACTGGTCCAACCCCCCACAGTGCACTGCTGTCTGGAACCCTGAAGGCTGCAAGGGAAAGACCGTGACAGGCGGGACCAGGCAAACGCTTCGTCATGCCAATCAAAATCCTAGGGGGTTGGACTGGATGACCTTTGGGTTCCCTCCCGACGCTGCAATTCTATGATTCTGTGCTCCGCTTAGGTGGCAGGAGCTCCCACGTCCAATCCCCAAGGGCATCTCTGTCTGAAAAACCCTCGAGAGCAGCTGCCTGCCGGTGTCGGCAACACTGAGCGAGACACAGCGGTGGTTTGACTCAGCCTGGCTTGAAATGCGAAGCGAAGCTCGGAAAGAGTCCCCCTCCCAAGGCACTTATTGCGCTCTCCCGCCCCCAACGAGTTATGCTTTCAGCTGCTCCAGACGTCAGCTGCCCCTTTGGGAGCCAACCGAGAGAAAAGAATGAAGAGCGACGGTCAAATTGCAAGGCGGGAGAAAGAGGAGGGAGAGTTTCCAAACGGAGGAAAAGGTAAATGGGCATGCGAAGGCGGCAGTGCCCATCTCTTTGCTTCTGGGCTTGGCAGAGGCAAAGGCGATCAACGGCTGTTAAAGCCTGTTAAATGGCTCGAAATCTATGTTACTGAAATGAACAAGGAAGGCGGGGGGGGGGACCGACAATCTCTTCCCCCCCTTCCCCGTCTCTCTCTCTCTCTCTCTTTTTTGGTGCAAAGTGCTCTCTAATCACAGGTTGTTGCCAAGGTTTTTATTTTTGTATCTATATTTCTCCCCCCACAACCGCCTTCCCACGATGAGGACGCTCTCCACGGCCCAGTTAGGAAAACCCTTTTCAGTCCCTTTCGGTCAACCACAAGAGCCACTCTGTCAAGAATGGGCGCAGAGGCTTTTTAGGGGTGGTCTCTCCCCTCGATGGATGTAGACCAGGGGTCAGCAAACCTTTTCAGCAGGGGGCCGTGCCACTGTCCTCAGACCTTATGGGGGGTGGACTTTTTGGGGGGTGGATGAACAAATTCCTATGCCCCACAAATAACCCAGAGATGCCTTTTAAATAAAAGCACATTCTACTCATGTAAAAACACACTGATTCCCGGATCATCCGCGGGCCGGATTTAGAAGGTGATTGAGCCAGATCCAGCCCCAGGGCCTTAGTTTGCCTACCCATGAGGTAGACCAAACCCCAAACCGCAAGCTCCGCACTCCTGGCTGCATACCGTAAGGTCACGAATATAAGCCGCACTGCGACCTGCTGCATGCAGAAAAGATGCTTGGCCCCCTGAGTTACAGTCCTGATGGCTGTGGATGTTCCTGGTTTTTTAACCTGCGAAAACAACAGCAGTGGCCCTTATCTGGTAGTTAATCTGCCAAGCACCCTCTTGCACCCTTCTGAAATGTCTTAAGAACAGAAGGAGGGCATGCTGGCTCCAGGCCCAGCTAGACCAGCATCCTCTTCTCACCAGAAGTTGCCAAGCAAAATCTGCAAGTGGGATTCACGCGCAAAATCTCTCTCCCCTCGTGCGGTTTCCAGCGACCGCCGCCTAGAAGGCTAGTAGCCCTCGACAACCCTCTCCTCTTCTGTGAATTTGCCTAACCCTCTTTTAAAGTCGTCCAGGGCCAGGTTGGCGGCCGCCACTGCCTCCTGCAGCAGGGAGTTCCATAGTTCAGCCTTGTGTCTTTTAACATTCAGCTTCATCGCATGAGCAAGAGTTCTTGCGTCATGAGAGACAGGAGGAAAACGCCTCTCTTTCGACGGCCTCCATGCCGCGAAACATTTTATAAACGTCTACCGTGTCTCCTCCGAATCTCCTTTCCTCTAAACTTGCCACGGCTGTTGGGTCTGAGCGGCTGTGTCGCCCAATGCGGAAGCCATGCCGCGACTCTCAAACCCAGGTGCCTGCTGCTGGATGCAAACGGCGTGTCCTGGTTGTTAATAAATAATGCCCAGCCCCCTGCCTTCCCCACCCCAGAGAATCGCAGAGTGCTTTCTAAATATTGATCGCTTAAATTACACCATCAATCCCGTCAGCACCCCTTCCACCTGCTCCGCTGCGATGGGCAGCTGAGGTCATCTCTGTCTGGCACAGGAGGGCACAGAGCCAAAAGAAACCGCTGGCCCTCGCTTGCTGCTTTGCGAGCTAACTTCAGACCGCTTGGATACGTGCTGAGGTGCCATCCAGCTCATATTTAATGTATAGGAAGGATCGGTCGTACCTTGGAGCTGAACTACGTGGCAGCTCAGGTTTGGCAGAGGGCATGCCATGGGAACTTTTGAACGCTGATTGCTTGACAGCATGCGAAGTCATTCCAGGCAATCTGAGCTGCCACGTAGCTCAGACGTACCTCGGAAGTCGAGCTGAATCCGTTCTGGAAGTCCGTTCAACTTCCGAGACATTCGGAAACCAAGCCGTGGCTTCCGATTGGTTTCCGATTGCGCAGGTGTGCCGAAAACAATAGCGGAAGCCGCACCGGACATTCGGCTTCCAAAAAATGTAGCTCTGGTATATGGGTATATGGGAAACAGATCTGAGTAGATCTCAGATCTGAGCTATTTAGCAGCTCAAGGTTTATAATTTCACAAACTTTTTAACTTTTTCCTGAACTTTCCTCAAAGGGGAGTTGTTCCACCCCCTTGATCATCTGGGTTCTTCTTTTTTGAACCGTTCCCAACTCTACAGTAAAGGTAAAGGACCCCTGGATGGTTAAGTCAAATCAAAGGTGACTTTGGAGTCACGGCGCTCATCTCACTTTCAGGCCGAAGGAGCCGGCATTTGTCCCCAGACTGCTTTCCGGGTCATATGGCCAGCAGGACTAAACTGCTTCTGGCACAATGGGACACCGTGACGGAAACTAGAACGCACGGAAATGCCATTTACCTTCCCGCCACAGTGGTACCTATTTATCTATTTGCACTGGCGTGCTTTTCCAACTGCTAGATTGGCAGGAGCTGGGACAGAGCAACAGGAGCTCACTCCGTCGTGGGAATCCAAACCGCTGACCTTCCGATCGGCAAGCCCAAGAGGCTCAGTGGTTTAGACCACAGTGCCACCCGCATCCCAACTCTACAGTATCCTTTTGGAGGTGAGGTGTCCAGAACGGTACGCAGTGTTCCAAATCCAGCAGCATACAATATTAGATCTACCCAACATGTGTTTGGGGGTGGCTGGCAGGGGGGGTATGTGGGCGCCTCGCCTTCCGCCCCCCACAAACCCCGCTAAACACAACCTCTGGCATCTCCTCCTTTATCTGACAGCTCCCTGATCAAATCAAGGCCAGGCATTAACTTCCCTACAGGGACAGCTTTGTGAGCGCATTCCAGCTTCCCAAATTCGAGCGCTCAGATATCCTCTCCTGCACACGTAAAACAAGTATTCTTAAGAACATTTCCCGTTGCAGCGGGTATCTCTCAGGATTCCTCGTTCAAAACCTACTCTCCAAATTCTTCTTCTTCTTCTTGGGTTGTTGTTGTTGTTTTAAAAAAATACCCTGAGAAAATAAATATATCCCATCTCCAATCCAAATTGTTTGAAATGTCTTCTGAAATGGCCCTCAGTTTGCAGAGGCTGCTTGATTTAATTCTGCCATGGTTCGAGGAACAGCTCACGCTTTGCCATAATAATGGCGTCTGCGCTGGGCTGCCTTCCTCATAACCGACGACCTTCGGGGAGAGCAGGGGAACTTTTGCGATGAACCCCAAAAGGTGAGTCTTGTACTGTACCTTGCAACCTCTGGATTGAGGCTGATTTGTAAGAATGTCACCCTCTTACGATGCTCTCAAGCTAATTCCCTTAATACAAGATGAGCAACTTGTTCAATTGGCAGTTGATTATTGGCAGTACCAATACCCCGCAAACTCATCCAAGTTGCTTGGGAAGAGGAATTGATTGTTAAAACACTCTGGGAACCATAGCTCTGGGAGGGGAATAGAGGGGGTCTGCTAACAACCCTCAACACCCTTCGCAAACGTCAGCTCCCACAGACTTTTAACATGAAAAAGCAAATGAGCTTATGAAATCTGGGTTTGAGGATTGAAGAAAATATTGGTTTATAGAAAGTAGAAATGTTGGTGCCCCAGAACCAGAAGAGGCATGAAAGCAGAGGAGAGGTTGGCTGAATGAAGGCACAGTCTCCGATTGCTTGGGGGAAACCCCAGAGAAGAGGGGACTCAGATGGCTGTGGGGTGGCAGGGACTTTCATTCTTGGCAACTGATCTGTGGGGCAAGACCTACAATTGAAATTCTATGAAGATCGTGTTCTTGTTAATAAAGCGTTAACTCTGACTTGCATGGTGTGATTTACTCTGGCTTGATCCTGCCCACTGGCTACAAGGAATCTTCCTGTTTTTCTTTAAAACCACCCCAATATTCTGAATCATGAGGACTGGGACCGTACTTTATTTTTAGGAGAAAGCTCATAGCTTCCCAGGCTCCTACGCAATATGTTCAGATGGGGGTGCTTCCCATTCCCCGCTCACAACCTCCACATTAACACATACTTCTTGGCTGTTGCACCAGGAGGAGAAGGAACTGCAATCCTGAAAACTTTCACAGACTTGCAACACCTGTCTTGCGGACGCCAGGCACTACCGCATCACCAAATATCGCTGGGGGGGGGGGAGGAGACCCAGAAGGAAGCCCACTTTCAAAAAATGGGAAGGCACTGATTGATTGCAGTGGGGCAAATGTAGGTAGAATGGCAGTCATTTAAATAGAAATGGTCTGCAAACCAGCCATAGGCTGCTGTCTGGCCGGCTGCTCCTTGGAGAGAGGATAGTCCATTGCAAAATAGGCCACTACACACCCCAAATGACCATCGCATCAGTTGGCCCTGAAACAGCTCCGTTGTGCGCAGAGCCGGTTTTAGGTTTGATGAGGCCCTAAGCTACTGAAGGGGAATGGGGCCCTTTATATGTCCAGCTGTCCTTGGTCATCAACAAATTGTCGCTGGTTTTTGTGTTGAATATATGCTATATGGTAATTTATGGACCTAATAGGGATCTCAAGCCATTTGCACATGCAGCCATGCAACCAGTCCATGCAGAATGTAGGCACCCTATATATAGAAAGGAGCAAACCAGTGATATCTTAGGGAGCAGGCTAGCAGACGGGGCCCATGACATACATGACAACAGAAAACACTGTTGCTGTATGTAGGTTTTTATTTTATTTGTTTTTTCTCTCATATTTTGGAAACGTACATCCAGTTTTTTCCCTTTAAATTTTTTTTGGGCCCCCAAGACAGTGGGGCCCTGAGCTATAGCTTGTTTAGCTTATACGTAAACTGGCACTGCCTTGGCTGTGGAAATGTTTGCAGAGGATCCAGAACGATGCACTTAGAAATTAAAGACAAAATACACCTTTTCCTCGTTCTAGAAATCTAACTTCCAGGAAGCCGGGGGCGAAACCTGAACCCTTGACTCTTGCAACGCTCCAGGAACAAAATCTTAACACCCTGAAAGAAAAGGCAAAAATGCAGACTCATGAGCGGAGTGACCCCCCCCCCCCAGGACTGGTGTGCCGATGGAACCAATCCCCATAAGGCCAGGTTTCGGAAGCCAAATGTTTTGCTGATGCTAAGACCATCCTCTCCATTAATCCCCCAGCCCGGTCAGCTGCCGGCAGCTGGCAGAAAGGACTTCACACAGAGTGCATTTTTAAGCTCATTTTCCAATCACTTTCTCCTTTTCTCCCCTGCCCTCCCTGGACAGCAAGCTGGCTGTTGCGGGGAAAGCTGGATCCCTATTCCTGTGTAAAGCTAAACTCGATTGTCTGGGTGTGATGTTAATATGTGCTGTGTCTGTGTGTGTGTGTGTGTGTGTGTGTGTAAGCCCCAGCAACTGGCAAAAGTCCATATTGTGTTCAGCACGGCCTGCAAAATAAATCTTTCAATTAGCCGTATATTGACTTGGAGCGTCATTTTGGAACGGATTTCTCCCCTAAGTTGGAAAGTGCTTTGCAATCTCATTTAGGTTTCCTCTTTCTTTCCTCCCTCTCCTTTTAAAATAAAAAAATAAGAAAGGGTTTAGGTCTTTTTATTTATTGAAATGAGTCCTGTTTTAACAGTTCCACAAAGTGAAATATGAGAAGCGTGGATAAAGATGATCCCTAAATTCGCATAAATATTCAAAGAGGGGGAAATATGTACCCAGCCATTAGAATAGCACAGATTTGGCCAGTCTTTTGTTAAGACCATTTCGGATGCCTCATTTCTGGGGCAGGTTTGGGGTTGGAACCAGAATCCTGAATGCAGATGGTTGGTGGTTAAAATGGATTAAAAGTAATCCTCCTTTCCACCTTCCTGTTCCTTGTTTGAAATTGAGGTGGGGAAGATTTTTCACACTGAGGGGAACATGGTACAGTGGTACCTTGGTTCTCAAACGCCTTGGTACTCAAACAACTTGGTTCCCAAACGCTGAAAACCCGGAAGTAAGAGTTGCAGTTTCCTAATGTTTTTCAGAAGCCGTACGTCTGTCTGGTATTGCTTCCGGGACTGCAACTGATTGATGGATTGTGTGACTGCGGAAATGGATAAAAGCCCTCCATCCAAACAATGACTATCATCAGTGCAGGTAAGGGGAAAAAAAGAATTTTAATTTTTATCATCTACTTATTTATTTTATAGGACAGTACATTGATTGTTGCTTTCATTTTATGGATCAATGGTCTCATTAGATAGTAAAATTCATGTTCAATTGGTTGTTTTTAAACGTCTGGAACAGATTGATCTGTTTTGCGTGGGTCTTGGTTTTGGAATGCTTTGGTTTTGGAACAGACTTCCGGAACGGATTAAGTTTGAGAACCAAGGTACCACTGTCTATAACTCAGCCCAGCAGATGTTCTGAACTACAACTCCCACCAACCCCAGCCTCACACAGCTAGGCTTTCAGGGGCTGATGAGAGCTGTGCTCCCAAACTTCTGGGTGCTGGACCGCATTGCAAGGAGGTTGGCGTGATTCTGGAAAGTGTTTTGCTCGTCCGTTCCCTAGAGCAGTGTTTCCCAGCCTTGCGTCTCCAGCTGCTTTCAGACTAGAATTCCCATCATCCCTGACCTCTGGTCTTCCTAGCTAGGGGTGATGGGAGTCATAGCCCCAAAACAGCTGGAGACCAAAAGGTTGGGAAACACCAAAATGTAGCTTTGGAGAGACTTTGGGGAGGGGCGTAGCAGGGGCAAACCTCATTTATTTGGGCACCTCTGATGATTTTGCAATTTGCACACATCTCTTGCCCCTTGCCCCCCCAAGATGCATCAGATGGCAGGAAAGGGGTGGCATCCCTCAAGGAGCTGCCGATTCTTACGGCATCCACGAAGCCGATGAGCGATCCTCGTAGGAAAACTGCCTGAATGAGTGGAGGGTGGGATATGAAGAAGGGGGGGATGTGTGTGCACTGGGGTGGGGGTGGGGGCGAGAGAAGTGGCATCATTATTATTCCCCCGGCTTGCAGAGGTTCCTTACGTTTCTCTGCGGCGGCCGTAAGTGCTTCCGAATCCCCTGCTGAAATGCTATTTTCCGACTGCTGGCGGGAATGGGCTGGAGAGAATTAGGCCTACAGCTTGAAGTGAATGGAACCACCGAGGTGGTGGGGGGGGGAGAGAGAGAGAGATCAGGACGGAGAGGGTGGAAGGGGGAAATTGTTCTTCTATTTCCCAGAGAGAGGAAGCCCCCCCTTTTAAACTTGTCCACAATTTATTTATTTATATATTTATCCCGCTGGTATCCAATGTTTTCCTCTCTCCCAGGTGGTCCTCCTCGTTTCTTGCCAACGACAACCCTGCGAGGTGGGTTAGGCTGAAAGGCAGCAACTGGCCCCCAGTGAGCTTCAGGCCCAAGTGGGAGGATTTGAACCCTGGTCTCTCCTGGGCAATGGCAAAGTTAAGCAGCTCCTGGGTGAAAGCTGAATGTGAAGGAAGAACAAGAAGCAGTAGCAGTTCTACAAAGTTTGTGATGTTTTGGGCAGGCAGGGGGCGCCATTTCCCGCCCTCTGTGCCTCCATTTCCACTGGTTCAGAGAGTCAGTGTGGTAAAATGTGATGTGTGAGCCCTGAGGCAGGAAGAGTGTAAGAGGAAGTCACTGGCTATGAGGCAGGAAGTCCCTATCGGCAGAACAGGAAGTCACCAGCTGTGAGACAGGAAGTCCCCCACAGCATAAGAGGAAGTCACTAGCGATGAGGCAGGAAGTCCCTATCTGCAGAACAGGAAGTCCCCCACAGCGTAAGAGGAAGTAACTAGTGATGAGGCAGGAAGTCCCTATCTGCAGAACAGGAAGTCACCAGCTGTGAGATAGGAAGTCCGCAGTGTAAGAGGAACTCACTAGCGATGAGGCAGGAAGTCCCTATCTGCAGAACAGGAAGTCACCAGCTGTAAGGCAGGAAGTCCCCCACAGCATAAGAGGAAGTCACTAGCGATGAGGCAGGAAGTCCCTATCTGTGGAACAGGAAGTCACTGCCTGTGGTCCCAAAAGTCCCCAATGGCATAACAAAGTCAACAGCACTCTGTGAGAGGAAGTCCGCACTGATACTCCCAGCTCTGCATTGTTGCAAACGGTTGTGTTCTCTGTTGTAATAGGAATTTATACAGTGGTGCCTCGCTAGACGAATGCCCTGCAAGACGAATTTTTCGCTTAACGAAAGGATTTTTCGAGCAGAGGTTGCCTCGCTAGACGAATTCATTTTACGAAAAATTTGTCTAGCGAATCGCGGTTTCCCATAGGAATGCATTGAAATTCAATTAATGCGTTCCTATGGGCAAAATAAAAATAAAAATTCAATGCATTCCTATGGGATTCACTAGACAAATTTTTCGTTATAAGAATTGAACCGTGGAACGAATTAAATTCGTCTAGCGAGGCACCACTGTACTCCCAAAAGAGGGGCCTCAGCCTCTTAAGGAGGACTGCACCCCTCCTTAAGAAGCACTTTGGTTTTAGGCTCCTTCGGTCAGGAGGGAAAAATAACAAAGACCACACCAGGATTGGAAAAAGCAAAGGTCTCACCGTCTCAGCTTGCATCATAATTCTGATTCCAACTCTGATCATGCCCCTTTCTTGTCTGGATGAGGGTAGAGAGCGGGTGTGTTGACACAAGCATGCCACAAAACGGTGAAATTTGCACTGGCAGCCATGCCCACTTTCTCCTCTGCCCGCCCCCCCCCCCAGCACTAGCATTCGCCGCCACCCCAAAGGAAATCCGACCCTTGGGTTATAAAACCCTCCTCACTCCTAATGTAGGCTATTTTTGAGTGCATGTTGCTTTGAACAGAGATGCATTTGTGGGAAATGCAGTAAAGGTTAAAAAAATGGTAAAGGAGGACCCCTGGACGGTTAAGTCCTGTCAAAGGCGATTATGGGGTTGTGGCGCTCATCTCGCTTTCAGGCTGGGGGAGCCGGCGTTTGTCCGCAGGGGGGAGGGAGGCGGGAGGGAGGCGGGTCATGTGGCCTCCCAGGGGGAGGGAGGCGGGTCATGTGGCCAGCAGGACTAAACCGCTTCTGGTACAAATGGGACACCGTGACGGAAACCAGGGCGCACGAAAACACTATTTACTTTCCTGTCACAGCTGTATCCTATTTATCTACTTGCACTTTGGCGTGCTTTCGAACTGCTAGGTTGGCAGGAGCTGGGACCAAGCAACGGGAGCTCACCCCGTCACAGGGATTCGAACCGCCGACCTTCTGATCAGCAAGCCCAAGAGGCTCAGTGGTTTAGACCACAGTGCCACCCACGTCCTGGAAAATGAGGCACAGGTGAATAAATGGACAGTGATATCTCAAAGAGTCATGGGTATCAACTGTCCGCAGAAGGCATGCAATGCTCCCCTCGCCCCCTGAAAGCAGTTTGCTCAAGCTTCCTGTGCCGGGCCATCCTCGTGGTTGACCAGTTTCCCTGTCAATCAGCTTGGCACCCTCTCCTTTTATTTGCACAATAGTCCCAGGGGGAGGGAGGCGGGCCAATCCAGCGGAACCAGGATTGGGGGGGGGACAGCTCCCCAGCAGGGAAACGATTCGGCGCCTGCAGTTCTTGCGCCGTAAGGAACTGCCTTTGGGGAAACACACATGCACTCACTCTTTCTCTCACACACACACACCCGTGGCCTAAATTATTTAATTTCTCCAAACTGCCGCACCTTTATAAATCATTAACGGCTCCTTTTGATCTGTGTTAATGAGGTTGCTTGATGGTGGGGCGAAAAACAATAACAACAACGGGTGATGGGAACGTGAGATGTCGAAGAGGCTAATAAAAGAATAAAACGCTGGATTGGGAAGAAGGGGGAAAGAGGTGGAAAGGAAGAGAGGATTTTGAGAGCGGAGGAATGCAGAGGGAGGCGAGTTCAGTTGCCAGCTGAAAGGTTTCAGGTGCCAGGGTTTGAGAAAGCTCTGCTGTGTGGTCTCCTGACCTGTCGCAGTAACCCACAGTCACACCGTACATTTAAAGCCCAAAGAGGCTGGATCATCTTAGTTGTTCTCCTCCACACATCTTCCAGCTTGTCAATCTGCTCCTTAAATTGTGGCACCCAGAATGTGGCCCTCGATGGGCAAATGTTCTGTGAGACAGAACATCAATTTCCCCCCAGGGATAGATGGGCATAGGGAAGCCATTGTTGCTGTTTACGCACTCCTGTCTTCCACTGCCTCCCGCAGTTTGGTCAGACTCATGTTGGTGGCTTCGAGAACACTGTCCAACCATCTCGTCCTCTGTCGTCCCCTTCTTCTTGTGCCCTCCATATTTCCCAACATCAGGGTCTTTTCCAAGGATTCTTCTCTTCTCATGAGGTGGCCAAAGTATTGGAGCCTCAGCTTCACGATCTGTCCTTCCAGTGAGCACTCAGGGCTGATTTCCTTCAGAATGGATAGGTTTGATCTTCTTGCAATCCATGGGACTCTCAAGAGTCTCCTCCAGCACCGTAATTCAAAAGCGTCCAATCTTCGGCGTTCAGCCTTCTTTATGGTCCAGCTCTCACTTCCATACATCACTACTGGGAAAACCATAGCTTTAACTATACGGACCTTTGTCAGCAAGGTGATGTCTCTGCTTTTTAAGATGCTGTCTAGGTTTCTCATTGCTTTTCTCCCAAGAAGCAGGCGTCTTTTAATTTCATGACTGCTGTCACCATCTGCAGTGATCATGGAGCCCAAGAAAGTAAAATCTCTCACTGCCTCCATTTCTTCCCCTTCTATTTGCCAGGAGGTGATGGGACCAGTAGCCATAGATCAGGTCAAATCTCCTCCAGAGAATGTGTCCTTCAATTGTGACTATAACTCTCACTTGACTAAATGGCAGAGGGTGGGTGTGCTTTTAACATTTGTCCTGCCCACTGCCCCCCCCAATATTTTTTGCGAGGGAATGTGGCCTCCAGGAGGTTTGGGGGCGGGGCGGAGACAAGTTTAAAAGCAGGACAGCTCTTTCTTTAACAGAGGGAACGACAAAGGAGTTAAGTTTTATGGTGTGTGTGTTTTTTAAGGAGGAGGAATTAAAATCCATGCCGGTATCAAGAAATTTCTTCAGGGACAGAGAAAATTTGCATTTAAAATTGTGTGTGTGTGTGTGTTGGGGAGGAGAGAGGGGGGTAGAAGCAGAGGCTGTTTTAAAAGAGGTCAGGAAACCAATGAATTGCTATAAAAATATATCATAAACCCCTTGAATCAAATGGTATTAGGGGATTGTCAACAGAAATGAGCGGGGAAGACAAAAAGCAGGCGAGGAACGGGAAGATGATATTATTTAAGTTTGGGGAATTTGGGGGGGGGCGTCTTAAGCTCGGGAGAATGAAAAGAAATCCCTGCGATCCCCAGAAGAAACCTCCCCCAAATCTAGCAATTGGAATGCATTATGCAAATGGCCCAAATCGGGAGACGTTTAATGAATTTTGCACAATTCATTCCGACACACATTTGCGGTTTGGTGTGTGTGTGTGTTTGCTGTGATTTGGGAAAAGGAGACTTTTGAGCTGGTTTTTGGTCTTTGGAAGGAGGGCGAATGGGAAGGAGGGCAGCTAGTTTGAGGTGAGGTGCCTTGGTTTACAGAGTTCAGTCCTTTCTCCTGCTCGGGTCTGATTTAAACATTAAGTGTCCTAAAGAAAGGAGAGCGGTTTGATGGAGCGCCTTGGAAGTTTCAATTTGCAAAGTTAACGCTAAGCCACCTATTCTTTTCTCCACCGTTTGGTGACGTGCAAGTTGGGAGGGAAAGTCAGGGAAACACAGGGGTTAAGAGCACAGGAGTTGGCACAGGGGGGCCCTGGTTCGAATCCTCCTGCTTTCGTTTAAGTCGTTTAGTCATGTCCGACTCTTTGTGACCCCATGGACCAGAGCACACCAGGCACTCCTGTCTTCCACTGCCTCCCGCAGTTTAGTCCGACTCATGTTGGTAGCTTCGAGAACACTGTCCAACCATCTCTTCCTCTGTCGTCCCCTTCTCCTTGTGCCCTCCATCTTTCCCAACATCAGGGTCTTTTCCAGGGAGTCTTCTCTTCTCATGAGGTGGCCAAAGTATTGGAGCCTCAGCTTCACGATCTGTCCTTCCAGTGAGCACTCAGGGCTGATTTCCTTCAGAATGGAGAGGTTTGATCTTCTAGCAGTCCATGGGACTCTCAAGAGTCTCCTCCAGCACCATAATTCAAAAGCATCAATTCTTCGGCGATCAGCCGTCTTTATGGTCCAGCTCTCACTTCCATACATCACTACTGGGAAAACCATAGCTTTAACTATATGGACCTTTGTCGGCAAATCAAACAGACTTCCAGAACAGATTAAGTTTGGCACTTTTGTTTTGCATTTATTTTGCTGTTTTGTTTTTGAGACTTCTTTGGTTCATTTGTTTTCGTGACTGTGTGGAACCCAGTTCAGCTACTGATTGATTGATTGTGTGACTGCAGAAATAGATAAAAGCTCCCCATCCAAACAATGACTATCATCAGTGCAGGTAAGGGGGAAAAATTAATTTTAATTTTTATCATCTGCAATACTGTCTTATTTATTTTATATTACAGCACATTGATTATTGCTTTCATTTTATGCACCAATGGTCTCGTTAGATAGCAAAATTCAGGTTAAATTGCTGTTTTAGAGGTTGTTTTTAAAAGTCTGGGATGGATTGATCCGTTTTGCATTACTTTCTATGGGAAAGTGCGCCTTGGTTTTGGAACGCTTTGGTTTTGGAATGGACTTCCGGAACGGATTAAGTTTGAGAACCAAGGTACCACTATACCAATTTAGAGGCCAACGTTTTCTCCCACAAGCAAAGGTGGTCCACCCAGAGGGAGTCCCAGGATAAAGACAGAGATTCAAGACATAAAATCCAGCCAGGTGTGTAACAGGAGAAGCGGCCTGTGCGTTTGTTTGTGTGTGTGGTTGGGGAGGGTGTTGGGGGGAGCAGATATCCATTTGGGTGACGTTTCGACAGATGGGATGGTGTGTGGGTGTGTGGGGGTGTGTGGAAGCCTGAAAGACAAGGCCAGGCGATTTCTCGTCCAGCGCGGAGCGCCACCCCGCCGGCTCTGACAACCTTAATATCAATATTTATCTCCGCTCTGAAACTCTGATCCTTGGCTTCATATTCTGCACCTCCATTACAGTTATCCATAATGCGTCTGACGGACCCCTATAGAAAGGGAGGCTGGCATGGCCTTAATGCGACTTGACAGGCCTCGCGCCGGCAGCTGGGAGATTCTCCGTGGCAAAGAGGATGGCTCCTGACAGCTGAGCTTCGGGGAATCACCGTAGACAAGAGCCGGGGGGCTCAGGGTGGCTTCCATCACCTCACCCCTCCCAAACCTGGGAGAAGCAACCGGATGCGTGGCAGCCGCCACACACCCCACAAATTGGTGGAGGCGTTTGCCGCCCCAAATATAAGGATGCTTGGACAGCTCAGTCATTAGAGCATGGGATGCTTCGTCTCAGGGTGGCATGTTCGGCTTCCGAAAATCGCTTGAAGACCGGGTTTTCGGCGTTCGGGTTCGGAAACGTTTGTCAATGGAGACGTCTGAGAACCGAGATTCCACTGTATTCCCCATCACAGGATACCCCCTCGGAACGAGGTGAACGTCATGGCATGGTGCTGCCCCAGTGGATTCTGGGGGAAAGCAAAATGGCAGGTGCCGGCCAAGCGATGGTGGGGTTTGTGTCTGCGCTCCCTCGCCTGGCTTGCTGGAAGGGTCGGCCTGGCATGCTCCTTGCTTGGCATGGGAACTAGCTTTTTCCACTTCGCAACTCTGTCTCTGCCTGTTGCCCTTCACAACCCAGAAGGAGGGTGGCAATGGTCCAGTGACACTCTAGCCTCTTCCATCAACCCCCCACCTAAGCTGGTGTAGAAGAAGGGGTGTGTGTCTAAACCGATTAGTTTCCAGGCCCAATTCAAAGTGCTGGTTTTGACCTATAAAGCCTTAAACAGCTCAGGACCGTAATACCCCAAGGACCGCCCCTTCCCAAATGAACCTTGTTTAGTCGTGTCCGACTCTTCATGACCCCATGGACCAGAGCACGCCAGGCACTCCTGTCTTGCACTGCCTCCCGCAGTTTGGTCAAACTCATGTTCGTAGCTTCGAGAACACTGTCCAACCATCTCGTCCTCTGTCGTCCCCTTCTCCTAGTGCCCTCCATCTTTCCCAACATCAGGGTCTTTTCCAGGGAGTCTTCTCTTCTCATGAGGTGGCCAAAGTATTGGAGCCTCAGCTTCAGGATCTGTCCTTCCAGTGAGCACTCAGGGCTGATTTCCTTCAGAATGGATAGGTTTGATCTTCTTGCAGTCCATGGGACTCTCAAGAGTCTCCTCCAGCACCCAAATGAACCTACCTGGACCCTGATATCATCTTCTGAGTCCTTCCTTCGTGTGCCTCCTCCTTGAGAGGTCTGGAGGGTGGCAAGATGAGAACGGGGCCTTCTCTGCAGTGGCTCCCCGTCTGTGGAACACTCTCCCCATTGAAGTTTGCCTGGCGCCTTCATTACACACATTTAGCCGCCAGGCAAAAACATTCCTTTTTAACCAGGCCTTTGGTTGACCTGATCAACATCCTGTACCCTTTTAAAATGTTGCTCTTTGGGGGGGGTATTATTGGGTTATTGTTTTTATTTTGATTTTATATGCTGTGATATTTTTATGGGAATAATAATAAGAAGTCGTCGGTGGGATTTTTGGGGCCAGATAGCGCTTTTCAAAGGACCTTGCCGTGTCCAAAATGTGTGGGGGGTCGTGCACCAGCTTCGACCCCCCCCCAAGCACCCACAGGTGGAATTGGGAATGTCCCCCTGCTAGCAGAGAGCTGCTGCTGGTCTGTGTAGACAAGATAGAGTTAGAAGGACCAACGGCCCGATTCACTATAAGGGCTGCCATACGCCTGGATTTCCCCGGACATCACCAGGATTTCAAAGGCGGAATTGACACCTGGGGGAATTTTCCGAAAGGTGGCAGAATGATTTTGGGGTGTCCCAGTGTTTACTTTTCGAAATATGGCATCCCTAACACTGGCCTATGGGCTTTCCTTAAAAAAAAACAAAAACCCAAAACACCACAAAGTAAGATTCTGGGTTGAATTAAACAGGACTGATTTGGGATAGCTCAGTTGGTAGAGCATGAGACCCTTAATCCTAGGGCCGTGGGTTCGAGCCCCACATTGGGCGAAAGATTCTTGCATTGCAGGGGGGTGGACTATATGAACCTAGGAGTCCCTTCCAACTCTGCAATTATATGATTCTGTGAGTGGGCAAGGGCAGTTGGAGAACAGATGCGTGTGTGAGAGGGAGGGAAGGAAGGAAGAGGGAGAGGTGGTTTGCCCCATACCCCATAAACTAGCAGTGTGGCATAGTGGTTAGAGTGTCAAGCTAGGAATCCCCACTCATCCATGACTTTGGGGGCCGGTCTCTGCCTCTCAGCTTAACCTACTTTGCAGGGTTGTTGCAAGGATTTAATGTGGGGAGGGGGGAAGAACCATGTATGCCATCTGGAGCTCACTGGGAGCTCACTGCGGTTCGCCCCGGGTGCCACCTCTGAGGGGGGTGACAAATGATGTGCGGCACTCAACGTCTGCGAGAGACGCTGTGGCTTTGGCGCTCACAGGCTTTCCCGCTGCGGCTCTCCCTCAGCTGTAGGGCAGGTGGCAGACCATGTGATCTCCCCCCAAAAAGCTCAACAACTTTAAAAGGTAAAGGACCCCTGACAGTTAAGTCCAGTCACGAACGACTCTGGAGTTGCGGTGGTCATTTCACTTTATTGGCTCAGGGAGCCGGCGTACAGCTTCCGGGTCATGTGGCCAGCATGACTAAGCCGCTTCTGGCGAACCAGAGCAGTGCATGGAAACGCCGTTTACCTTCCCGCTGGAGCGGTACCTATTTATCTACTTGCACCTTGACGTGCTTTCAAACTGCTAGGTTGGCAAAAGCAGGGACCGAGCAACGGGAGCTCACTCCGTCGCAGGGATACGAACTGCCGACCTTCTGATCGGCAAGCCCTAGGCTCAGTGGTTTAGACCACAGCTCCCCCCAAAAAGCTCAACAACTTTGGCTCTGCAGAAAGAAATGGAATAAAGTCAAACCATTTTTGCAGGAAAAAATAAATAAATTTCAATGTGGGGTGTGGGTGGGTGTGGGTGACAATAAATTTTCCGTACCGGGAACCACCTAACCTTGCTACACCACTGCCTTGAGGCCAGGTGGGAAAGGAGGCCAGCCCCTCACCCACACAGAAGTGACTCTCCAATCAGACCAATTTCTGAATACAGAAGATCAAGAGGGGGCCTTGTCCTTCACCCCCACCCACCTCCAATCTCCTGTGATTCCTGCATCGCTGGGGGTTTGACTACATGACCCTTCCAATTTAGCGCTTCCACGAAAAATCTCAGCCTGGCCCCGGGGCTAGCAGAAGAAAAAGGTGCCCTTCAAAACCGGCGAGGGAGTTTCCTGCAAGTCACTTTGGCCGGCTGCCTGCCTTCTGTGCTCGGGGCCATTCCCCCCCCAAAATTCTCCACTCCCCCCCCCAGCTTTGCCATCATCATTCTAACTCCAAATTAATATGTACGGTTGAGGGCACATCTTATCAGATAAGTGCGTTGTCTTGAGAGCACTTAGATGGAGGAACGGCTGACTGCTCCCCCCCACCACAGCCAATGGGGGAGGCATCCGGGACCCCCCCCCCTTTTTGCAATTCTTGACTTCTTATCAGGTTCTGGAAATTGCCTTGGTGGCGTTGAGTTTGCCGAGCCTCAGATACGGGGTGAAAATCACCCAAAGGGCACCAAGGTGTTATTTTAATACAGCGCAGCGTACCTGGTTCTCCCGTTGTTTCATCACAACAACCCTGCAAGGTAGGTCAGGTGTGAGAAGTGCAGCGACTAGCCCTCCCAAGGTCATCCAGTGAGCTTGGTCACTGAGCGGGAGGATTCGAACCCTGGTCTCCCCTTGTCCAACACATTAACCACTACAGTGGTACCTCAAGTTAAGAACTTAATTCGTTCCGGAGGTCCGTTATTAACCTGAAACTATTCTTAACCTGAGACACCACTTTAGCTAATGGGGCCTCCCGCTGCCACCGCACTGCCACCCACGCGATTTCTGTTCTCATCCTGAAGCAAAGTTCTTAACCCGAGGTACTACTGCTGGGTTAGCGGAGTCTGTAACCTGAAGCGTCTGTAACCTGAAGTGTTTGCAACCTGAGGTACCACTGTACACAACACTGACAGGTCAAACACGGGCGTTCCATTTGGCCATTTCACAACCCCAAATCCACAGCCCTCACTCACTCTGTGTGTCTGTAGCAGGACATAGACGGCAACACCTTAGCAAACTCTATGGCAAATATTTAAGGAGTTCCTGCAGGAACATCATAGCAAATTTCAGGGGTGGCGGCGATGGAGCAAGAGTAATCCGTTTCCTGAAACTGACCCCCAAGCCGATCTGTCACTGTTGCCCCTGCTAGCATGGCTGTTTGGGACTCCAACCAGGGCCCTATGAAGGTTTGACGAGGCCCTCAGCTAATGAAGGTAATGGGGCCCTTTATAAGTTCAGCTGTCCTTTGTCAATAACAAATTGTCGCTGTTTTTTGTGTTGAATCTATGCTATGTGGTCATTTATGGACCTAACAGGTATCTCAAGCCATTTGCACATGTAGCCATGCAACCAGTCCATGCAGAATGTAGGCACCCTATATATAGAAAGGAGCAAACCAGGGATATTTTAGGGAGCAGGCAAGCAGGCGGGGGCCATGACTTACATCATAGGAGCCTACACAACACAAAACACTGTTGCCGTATGTAGGTTTTATTTTATTTGTTTTTCTCTCTTATATTTTGGAAATGTACATCCAGGTTTCTTTCCTTTACATTTTTTGAGGGGTCCCAAGAGAGTGGGGCCCTAAACTCTAGCTTGTTTAGCTTATACGTAAATCCGGCACCGCCTCCAACTGATCTGATACAGTCTCAAGATACGAGATCTAGGAAAACGTTAGGCAAAAAGCATAGAAATCTGGCTCACATTTTAATGTCCATCTCAGCCCTCCCCAAAAGAACACACAGCCGCTGACCCTGGAAATTCCCCATTTTGCGGTGCAATTCTCCAAACCGAAAACCGTGCGCAGATATCCATGTATAAGGGGAAAGAGTGTGTAAAAATGCAATTGTTTGTGAAATTAACACACACATAGAGTGTTATGTTCAGAAAAATTATGCTAGGGGCAGGGGGAAGAACGAAGTTGCATGCAAACTTGCATGTTCTGTCCAAGACCTGTTGAAGTCAGCCCCCCCCCCCCGTGAATTACGCCCATCAATTTTGATGGGTCTACTCTGAGTAAGATTTAACGTGCACATCGAGAGAGAAATGCATGCTAAAATGCGGACGGGTGACAGCTCACAGAGCGGTGCTGGAGATGAGAGAGAGAAACGAAAAGGGACGTTTTCATTTCCACTCCTTCTCAGGCTGAGCAGCCGACCCTCTCGGAGGTGCGAGCCGCCGGCCTTCCCTGGGACTTGTGCTCGATGCTGCAATTTGCACCGTTCCGCCCTCATTAACACGGGAGCTCGTTAGCCTAGCGCTGAGACTAATCAATAATCGCCGCTAATGAGATGTCCTAAGCGGGCACATGTTAACACAGCCGGTCATTTCTCTAACCCACACTGACATCTGTGCCGGACGTAGCTCTTTGGGGTGGAAGGGGTGGGGGTGGGGATACTGTGATTTTGTCAGGTGCATTTCAAACATGCAAAGTTTCCAGCTCTGATGGTTTCCTCACAGGAAAGGGTCGAGTTGTGAAGGCGGCGCAACATTCAGGCCTAGAAACGGGAAGCCAAAGGTGAACAGAATTCCCCCTCCCACCTCCAACTTTTCACTGATATGGAGAGACAGTGATGGTAACAGTGTATTGGATTAGGGCTTGGATTCAAATCCTCCCACTAGGCCTGGGTGACCTTGGGGGCCAGTCCCAGCCTCTCACCTCTCACCTACCCCACAGGGGGCAGATTGGGGGGGGGGTTAGAGAGGAGGACCACACACGCCACCTCAAGGTCCTCGGAGGAAACACCACCAGTTGATCGAGACACACTGACTCTACCTTTGGGTTGATCACTGCCAGTTTATTTATAGTGGGAGTAGATCGCAGTCTCTTGGAAGCTGGACACCCCTGATGTAGAGCATCAAATAGTACAGCCGTACCTTGGATCTCAAAGGCCTTGGTTCCCGAACAAAGCGGCTTCCGAACACCACAAACCCAGAAGTGAGTGTTCCGGTTTGCAAACGTTTTTCGGAAGCCAGACGTCTGACGTGGCTTCCGATTGAGTGCAGGAAGCTTCTGCAGCCAATCGGAAGCCACGCCTTGGTTTTCGACCGTTTCGGGAGTCGGAAAGGACTCCCAGAATGGATTAAGTCAGAGAACCAAGGTACCACTGTATTAAAACATTCATACCAGCCACCTGTGTCCTTACAGATGTTCCTAAACCACATCTCCCAGCATCCCTGGCCAAGCTGACTTTTTTTGGGGGGGGTGTGTGTCACAGGTTGCCCATCCCTGACCCATGGGAGGGAGAATGCGAGGGGAGATTTATTTGGGAACCGGCATCATTTGCAAGCAAACAGCCTGCGCCTGTAACAGCTCAGGCATCGCAAGCCCCCCGGCTGTGTTAACAGCTCAGTGCCAAGCTCCCGGCTGCAATTCCTGGAAACCGCAGAGCGCTTGGTGGGAGTCGCCGGATTCCACGTGGCAAGGTTTCAGTGCCCCCCCCCCGGCAGGCGGCTCGCCGGCCACCTGTCCGCTCAGCAGGGGAGGACAAGGAAGCCAGCGGGGCGACGTGGAGGCCGGGGCACTGACTCCAGCTGCCTGCCGTCTGCAGCTGATTTGCAGCCACAGGAAGGCCGGGCCACCCGAAGGTCTGCAGAATGCCAATGAGGAGCATTTGGCCACCGGATGTGGCCCTGTTCTCGAGTTACGGGCTGGGGGAGGGCGAATGATGCTCTCGATGAAACCCGCAAGCCTGACTCCGCTGGGTATTAAGTCATTTTCTCCTTCCCCCCAGCAGCCTCCTGAAAATCGTAGCTTGCAGAAGCGTTAAGGCGATTCAGCAAGTAGGGGAAATTCTGCTTTTCAATAGCCGCTCGCTTATTTGCCTATGGTGACTCAGAACAGCTTCCAGGTGACTGGAAAGGGAAGCTTCAGTCATAAGAACGTAAGCAGCTTGTCCACATGCCAAAAAATGGGGCCATGCTGTCTGTGATGTCATAGCAAGTCAGCCAATCGCAGCAGGAAGCTCCATTACAAGTAAATCCTTTAGCAGAGGGATCTTCCAACTTTTTCCAACCCAGAACCCGCTTTAAAAACCAAACATGAATTTGAGGACTCATTTCTTCATCTTTGGCCATATATTTGCACGGTGGTCATGCTCTTGTTGTGACCCACCTTGGATCAGATCGCGACCTATCACTCGTTCATGATGACGTTAAAATAAGCAAACCAAGGCCCGGGGGCCGGATCCGGCCCAATCACCTTCTAAATCCGGCCCGCGGACAGTCTGGGAATCAGTGTGTTTTTACATAAGTAGAATGTGTCCTTTTATTTAAAATGCATCTCTGGTGGTGTTTTTACATGTGTAGAATGTGTGCTTTTATTAAAAATGCATCTCTGGGTTTTTTGTGGGGCATCGGAATTTGTTCATTTCCCCCCCTTCAAAATATAATCCGGCCCCCCACAAGGTCTGAGGGACAGTGGACCGGCCCCCTGCTGAAAAAGTTTGCTGACCCCTGGTAACCCTTCCCTCCTGCCAAAAAGGCCTTATTCTCTGTGATGTCACGGAAAGTCATCCAATTGCAGCAGGAATCACAACTGAATCCTCTACCACGCCGGAAAACAGGCCGCTCACTTTCAGATATGTGCCTTATTCCCACAATCCCACATTAACCAGGTCACGATGATGGGGATTGAAACCACTGCATATTTTAACCCCCCTGTCATGTCAAAAAGGCCTCCCTCTCTGTGATGTCACGGCAAGTCAGCCAATCGCACCTGGAGGCCCCATCGCAACCAAAACCCTGCGGTGTTTTCCAATACAGGGCTGGTCAATTTTGCTCCTTGTTCCCAGGTGTCAACTATCAGGGGATCACGAGGACACAGAATTGAAACGGCCACCTCTTATAAGAGGCACCCCCCCTGCCCCTTCCTCTCCCTGCCCGACTTCCTCTGTATCTATTTTTAGACAGCAAGCTCATTGGCTTACTGTCAGAAAGGGCTGCAACAGCCACCATTTCCATAAATAAATAAGGTGGCCCAACCTAAAAGAGATGGTTTGTGGGGCGTTTTGCAAAACCCGACAATGGTCAGCGCGAACATGCATTTTCCTCCAGCAACGGGTCTGTGGGGTGGGGGGTGGAGGGCATGTGCCTTCATTTCCCCTCACTCTTCCTTCGGTATCTCCCCCCTCGCCCCCAAACACATTAGAGCCAGGAGCCAATTCCCCCCCCCCACCTCCCTGCACCCTCTGTTCCCCCGGCTGCCTCTCAACGCCGCTGGCTAAACAAAGATCAGTAAATGTAAGATCTTTCCTAACATCTCCTGCCAACTCTGTCAGAGCCCATCTCCAGAGGACCAAGGCCCTGAGTTATGTAAACAGAGCACATTCTCTGTCAAAGATTTCTCCCCCCCCTCTTGGAAAAATAGAAAAAGAAAAAGTGCACAGAGTGGGGAAAGGGGGGGTGGGACGCGCCTCTCGTGTTCATTTGCACATAAAAGAGACCTTTGCTATCCTCCCGGGCGACGGGTGGCATGTTTGCAAACTGGCAGGTTAAAGTCGACAAGGAAGGAAAAGAGGTCGGGAAATTGGGGGTCCTGCCTCGTCCCTGCCACCCCACTCCCCCAGTTTAACCCAACCTGCATCAATCAATCCTGCCCTGCGGGCAAGAGGAGCAGGGCAGGTTTTCCTGCCTGCCAAAGGTGACTTGCCACTGATAAGCTGGTACTTGCGGATACCGGCTGATCGTGGGGTATTTCCAGCCTTAGTCCTACCCAGAGACAACCCACAGGAGTCAGTTATGGCAAGTTAGACATATTCGGAGTGCAGCCATTGAAATGAATGGGCACGACTCATTTAGCAGCATTCATTTCAATGGGTCTAACTCTGGACTAAGGTAAAGGACCCCTGGACAATTATGTCCAGTCAAATGCGACTTTGGGGTTCCGCAGACAGCTTTCCGGGTCATGTGGCCAGCAGGACTAAACCGCTTCTGGCGCAATGGGACACCGTGACGGAAACCAGAGCGCACAGAAACGCCCTTTACCTTCCCGCCGCAGCAGTACCCATTTACTGGTATCTACTTGCCCCGGCGTGCTTTCGAACTGCTAGGTTGGCAGGACCTGGGACAGAGCAAGGGAAGCCCGTCCCGTTGCAGGGATTCAAACCGCTGACCTTCCCATTGGGAAGCCCAAGAGGCTCAGTGGTTTAGTCCCTTAACTCTACACTAACGTAGGCGACAATGATAATGAATTAACTCGGACTGATATTTTGCTTGTCAGCTGAAAGGCTTCCAAAGGAAGAATGTGACCAAGTATAAAATGGTTATAAATCAAGGCAAAGGCCGTAAAGCAACAATATGTGAATATATAGAGAAAACAGGAGACTCTTAATCTCAGGGTCGCGGGTTTGAGCCCCAGGTTGGGCAAAAAATTCCTGCATTGCAGGGGCTTGGACTAGATGACCCTTGTGGCCCTTGCAACTTTAAAATTCTATTATCCACACATAAACAAACACCCCACCCCCACCCCACCCCACCCCACAGGAAACAACAGAGTTGAATGCCAATTGTTCAGAAATGAGAGCAGGAGAACTTGGCCATAAAAGTTTGTGTACTGGTTACTTCAAGGCTGGACTACAGCAAGATGCGCTCTGTGGGGCTTCCCTTGCAACTGAGCCAGAAGCTGCAGGTGAGGCCTTGTCAGCACCTGTGCTCAGAGATGTGCGCCGGTTGCCGATTTGCTACTAGACTGAGTTCAAGACATTGCTGTTAGTATGCAGAGCCCTCATCAACTTGGGACCAGTATACCTGTGAGATTGCCTCACTCCCTCGGCCGCACATTTGTTCTTTAGACAAAGCTATCTAGGGACCCAGGTGGCGCTGTGAGTTAAACCACTGAGCCTAGGGCTTGCTGATCAGAAGGTCAGCGGTTCGAATCCCTGTGACGGGGTGAGCTCCCGTTGCTCGGTCCCAGCTCCTGCCAACCTAGCAGTTCGAAAGCACGTCAAAATGCAAGTAGATAAATAGGAACTGCTACAGCGGGAAGGTAAACGGTGTTTCCGTGTGCTGCTCTGGTTCACCAGAAGTGGCTTTGTCATGCTGGCCACATGACCTGGAAGCTATACGCCGGCTCCCTCGGCCAATAATGCGAGATGAGCGCGTAACCCCAGAGTCGGTCACAACTGGACCTAATGGTCAGGGGTCCCTTTACCTTTACCTTACCAAGATATCTAGAATTCTGCTGTGATTTTAGTTTGTTGGTGGTTTTAATTTTTTATTAAAAGGTTTGGGATAGTTGTTTCGGTTGTTTTCACTAACCATTTAATGGTTTTATTTTTTCCTGTAAACCACTTAGAGGTCCGCCCCCTGCCATCAATTAGTGCATTATTACAATAGCAATTAAAAATGATATACAGTCGTACCTTGGATGCCAAGCAGAAACCATTCCAGAAGTCCGTTCGACTTCCAAAACGTTCAGGAACCAAGGTGCGGCTTCTGATTGGCTGCAGGAAGCTCCTGCAGCCAATCGGAAGCCACGCCAGACGTTCAGGTTCTAAAAGAACATTCGCAAACCAGAACACTCACTCCCAGATTTGCGGCGTTCAGGAGCCAAAACATCCAAGTGCCAAGGCGTTTGGCTTTCAAGGTACGACTGTACATCAGAAATACTAAAACAGGGGGTGCCAACATGATGCCCACAAGTGCTCAGGCTCCTATAGAGACCCAACACAGGGTCTTCACCCCACTGAAACGAGCCTCAAAAGGAGCAGTCTACCGTAGCCAACAGAATGGACTGGCTCGCAGTAGGAGTTCGCCATGCCCAAAACAGTTTATCCAAATGCAGCCATGTGCCCAGACAAGCTGGCGCCCCCCTGCTTTACACAGGGCAGTCTCCAGCAGGTTGCGTGTCCTGGCGCTGAGGGGCGGAGATCGCTCCCGCGCCCCCGCCCTCGCAGGGCGCAGCATGGTTTCCGCACGGCTTCGCACCGTGCCACTGGGGGTCTACCTAGAGCCGGCCCTGGATTTACAATAACAAAAAAAACAGGAGTCACAAAACAGTACTCAGCCAGTCTAAAACTTCCTAGTCCGGCGCCACAGGCCCCAGAAAAGAGGCACCCACTTGAGCCGACGCCTAAAAGCAGGAAGGGGAAATGTTTTCTAATCTGAGGGCCGCATTCCCTTCTGGCCAGCCTTCTGGGGGCCGAATGCCAATGGCGTGTGGGGCCAGAGGTGGACAGAGAAATGAATGCAATTTTTTTCTGTAGGCTGGTTTCTGCACAGACCCCACCCCCTTCTCTATCCTCCATCCAGGCAAGTAAGGGGCATGATCAGAGTTTCAAGGATGCTTAAGAAGGGAGCAGCTGGAGAGAATTCTGGGGGCCAGATAGAGAATCCCAGAGGGCCACATTCACCCCACCCCCCAATGTTTTTCCATCCAACGTTATGGGCAATAGGTTTACTAAAAGACAAATTTCAGCATTATGTGCATGTGATAACAAAACTATAGAATCTCTTCACCATATATGATTCTGTTGTCCCTTGCACACGGATGCCCAGACCAGATTTCTACTTCCCTTAATAACAGAAAGTTTGACTGAGAACTCGGAGTCTCAGTTAACATATCTGCTCCAAGACAGTGACTCGAGCAGAACCCTGCTAGTAGCAAGATATTTGGTTGCAGTTCTCTCATGGTTTACTTCATGATTATTGATAATCTGTTCTATTACCCGATTTATAGTGGAAATTTGTTGAAACAAATGTACTGTTCCATCTATTTTAGCCAAGGAATTTATGCAAATTATATCTGTATATATGTATTGATTTTCATTACTTTATTTATTTCTGTTTTATTTTATCCTGCCCTGCCCAGTGTTTTTGTACATTGTGTTGCATAAGATTATATTGTGGGCCTTTGGCCATAATAAAGATTTCATTCATTCACCACCACCCCAAAGGCCTGGGGTCTTCCCCTGACCTGCTTAAAAGGAATTAATGTAGGGGAGAATTGGATATCTTCTGAGAAGGAATGCTGGGTGCCATGATAAGTATTCCCTTTCCCTTCCTTGGGTGGGGCACATGTTTGCTACACCCTCCTTCCCTAGAAGAAGAGGAGAGGCGGTCTCTCCCATAGGGGAGCTCAGTGGGCACCATGTGGGTCACCTACCCCATGGAAAAGCCCTTCAGATATCAAAAGATGGCTACCATATCCCCTAAACCAGGCATAGGCAAACTCGGCCCCCCAAATGTTTTGGGACTACAACTCCCATCATCCCTAGCTAACAGGACCAGTGGTCAGGGATGATGGGAATTGTAGTCCCAAAACATCTGGAGGGCCTGGTTTGCCTATGCCTGCCCTTAACAGCCTCAGCTCCTTCAACCATTCCTCATCAGGCTTGGTTTCCAGACCCTTGATCATCTTGGCCGCCCTCCTCTGCACACATTCCAGCTTGTCAACCTCCTTCTTAAATCGTGGTGCCCAGAACTGGGCACAGGACTCCAGGCGGGGTCTCACCTTCCACTGCTCAATGAATCTGTCTAGTCGTCTTTTTAAAGCATTTGAGTTCGTGGCCATCACTGTTTCTTGTGCTATCGAACTGCGTGCCCTGTCTCCACTGGTAATGTTGGCATTATCTTGATGGTCTTGAAATGCGGAGACTTGGGTTCAAATCATAAGAAGATAAGAAAAGCCTGCTGGATCTGGCCCAAACAGGATTCGAACACAAGATCCCTCTCCTCTTTTGCAGTTTCCAGCAACCGTGGAGGCACAGCAGAACCTTTGTGTCTAGTAGCCATCCTCAGCTGGCCAAAACACTATAGGTCAGGAAAGCAGAAATTGTAGGGAACCAGATTTTGGCTAATCATTCCTCCTTCTTCTTTGAAAGTGAGTCCGTAAGTGACTGTGGAGGCCAATTCTGGATCCCCACATCCTTCCACAGTGGGGACATAGGTTTCTGGGCAGGAGTTGATTCCGGTGAGGGTTTGCCAAGTGTGCCTTCCTCTTAGCACGTTTCTCCCTTGTGTCCTGAGTTCGAGTGTATTCAAAGCCCTCAACACCTTTGGCAAAGGCTGTTCTCCAACTGGAGCGCTCGCAGGCCAGTGTTCCCCAGTTCTCGGTGTTTATACTACATTTTTTAAAGATTTGCCTTGAGAGAGTCTTTAAGCCTATTTTGTTGACCATCACCATTACACTTTCCATTTTAAAGTTTGGAATAGAGTAGTTGCTTTGGAAGACGATCATCAGGCATCGGCACGACATGACCAGTCCAACGAAGTTGAGGTTGAAGAATCATTGCTTCAACAGTGGTGATCTTTGCTTCTTCCAGGACATTGGCATTAGTTCGCCTGTCTTCCCAAGTTATGTGTAAAAAATTTCGGAGACACCGTTGATGGAATCTTCCGAGGAGTTGGAGATGGCGTTTATAAGTGGTCCATGTTTCACAAGCACACAGCAAGGTTGGCAGTACAATACACTTGGAGGAGCTCTCTAGCAGGAAGAGCAGCTGGGCAATGGGAACATAAGACCTTGGGAGGCAGTGGGCTCTTTCTAAAGCTGAGGCTGGGTAGCCCACCTGTCAGGGGTGGTTTAGTTGCATTGCGCATTGCATGAGGGGGTGTTGCATGAGGCAAAGCCCCGTCCAGCCAAGCAGCCCTATGACCCTGGGTTCATCCACCAGCAGTACAACCCACCTCGCAGGGCTGTTGTGAGGATAAAGTAAGAGAGCCAGCTATTCTACCTCCATTACCTCAGAGGAAAGGTGGGATAGAGGGGTGTATGTGTGTGTGTGTGTGTGTGTGTGTGTGTGTGTGTGTGTGTGTGTGTTAAAGCTACTTTTAAGACAATACACAGAGACAACTATAACAATTCTCTTCTCTCTTACATCACAGATGTTTTGCGATACACAGTCGTACCTTGGTTGACGAACGCCTTGCGCCTTGCGACTTGAACGTTTTGGCTCCCAAACGCCGCAAACCCGGAAGTGAGTGTTCCGGTTTGCAAACGCTCTTTGGAACCTGAACGTCCGACACGGCTTCTGATTGGCTGTAGGAGCTTCCTGCAGCCAATCGGAAGGCACACCTTGGTTTCCAAACGTTTTGGAAGTCGAACGGACTTCCAGAACAGATTCCGTTCGGCTTCCGAGGTACGACTGTATTATGGATGTACGTTCTGTATTAGTATTATTTTTAAAAAAGTAGTGCTACAGATTTGTCATGGCCTTTGGCTGGAACAATAAGCTTAGGAACTGAACTGAACGGTAACCCATTTAGGAAAGAAGGGAGGGAGGGAGGGAGTCAAAGGCTGCCGCAAAGCTTTCAGAGATGGACAAAATACACACTTCTAAAACCGAGTGTACAAAAGGCAAGAGAAGGTGTCGATTTGCAGAGATTTGATGCAACTTGATTTCCGCACCACCCCCAACCCCCAACCCCTACTTATCTGGCAAGCGAGAGATAAATTCAATTTGCGTCTCTTTCCCTCTCTCTCTTTCCCTGGAGTAAATTATTTGCTCTCGGAATAAGTCCGTGTTGGGAGGATGCGATACGGGCACACCGCTCCCATTACAGGCGGCACAGCCAGTCATCAGCACCAATTCTTGCGCGCTGGGGGGATTCCACATTCCTATTTTTTAGTTTTTAAAAAATCACTTTCGTTTACTTGGCGTGGGTACGCGTTTCTCATTATCAACCATCATCATTATTATTGATATCTGTTCTGAAGCCGGGTTGGGGGGCCGCGCTTGGTCACACTTGGGCACCGCTTTCGGGAAGAGGGGGCAGGCAGGGCGGGGGGCCGCAGATAATTGTGTCAACTAGTAAAGCCGTAATTCAAAGGAAATCTAAGACACAAAAAAATGGGAGATATATGTATTTTTTGATATATTATTTTCCCTCGTTCTTTCTTTCTCTCTCTCCCCGCCCCACCTTCTTCTTCTTTCCAAATCTGCTGTCAAAAGCATTCCTCCGTAATTTGATCAGCAGGGAACGGCGCGCGAGAAAGGAACCCGGAGCTCTGCAATCACGCCGATAATCTCCTCGGCGCAAAATAAAAAAATAAAACGAAATAAGGGCTCTGAGGCCTGGAATATCGCTTTGGTTCTCCGGGTTTAAGTCAATGGGAGTTAATAGATGAATTGATGAACAGGTCGAAGTGAGCAGGGAACGTCGAACCTGGTGAGATGCTCTGCTTTTTAAGACAAGGCTGGCTGGGAGGTTGTGGGGTGGCACAGTCTTTTCTTGGTGGCGCAGGTAAAGGCTGCTGAGCTGTGGGACAGGTTTCCCCAAGAAGTGGTGGGCTGGAGGTATTTAGGAAGAGGCCGGGTTGGCTCGATTGTAGGAAAACCGCCAAGCCATTTGCAGAAATACAAACTAAAACCTTTTCCCCCCAAGTTAAACGCAGACCTTGAAAAAGTATCTGAAAGATTATTGAAATCAACAACAGCTAAGAAGAAATGAAATGCAGATAAATGCTTACAAGTTGAGATAGGCTTGGCTAAATGGAAATGTTTTCAGCAGGTAGTGAAAAGGATACAAGCGAAGGGGCCTGACTGGTGTCAATCGGCAGGGAGTTCCAAAGTGTGGGTTTCGGAACTTGTTCCACAGATCGAAAAGGTCAAGTGGGAATGTAAGGGGGTAAAGTGAGGGTGGCATTCAGGACTCACCCAGGTGCCCACAAAGACTCCGAGCCTCCATCTGACTCACTGCCCTCTTGGTAAACTTGAGAAGTCCATACACAATTCCGAGCACCATTCAAAGTGTTGGTGCTGACCTTCAAAGCCCTACGTGGCCTCAATCCTGTGTACCCGAAGGAGCATCTCCATCCTCATCGTCCAGCATGGACACGGAGGTCCAGCTCCGAGGGCCTTCTGGGCGTTCCCTCAATGAGAGAAGTGAGGTTACATACAGGGAACCAGGCAGAGGGCCTTCTTGGTGGTGGCGCCCGCCCTGTGGAATGCCCTCCCACCAGATGTCAAGGAAATAAACAACTACCTGACTTTTAGAAGGCATCTGAAGGGAGCCCTGTTGTCGCTTTTTTATTAATACAGTATTCTGTTGGCAGCCGCCCAGAGTGGCTGGGGGAACCCAGCCAGATGGACGGGGTATAAATAATAAATTACCACTACTACTACTACCTCTCTGGGCTTTTGCATTGGGCAGGGGTTAGAATCACAGAACTGCAGAGCTGGAAGGGACCCCCTGCAATGTAGCAATCACAGCTAAAGAATCTCTGACAGATGACCACCCGGCTCTGTTTAAAACCCCCCCAGGAAGGAGACTCCACCAGCTTCCAAGCAAGTCTGCTCCACTGCCAAAGAACCATCAGAAAGTCATTCCTAATGCCGAGCCAGAATCTGCTTTCTTGCAACTTGAATCCAATGGTTTGGGCCCCACCCTCCTGAGAAGCTCGCTCCATCTTCCACATGACGGCCCTTCAGATACACAGAGAGCTTTCTTCTCCGGGCCAAACATCCCCAACTCCAGCTCCTTCATCACCTCGATACCCCTTCCAGCTACCTGATTCTACCTAAGCGTCATGGCCTGAATCCGAAGAGAGCTTAGAACTCCACTATTCCGCCACCCAGCGATGGAGGAAGTTGCTCGGGCGCCTGGTGGTGCGCACCGCAGGGCCTCTGGTGTCTGCCTCTCTCCTCCCACTCTGCCGCCCTACAGCTGGGGGGGGGGAAGCAACAGGCGGACCGTTTGGGCAGCACAGAGCCTCCGCACGCCCAAGCTGCCGTGTCTCTCACAGGCCCCGCGGTGAGTGCCGCCCAGCATTTTGTCACCGCCCTCAGTGGTGACACCCGAGGCGGCTCGCACCCAGGCACCCCCTTCCTCCGAACCTGCCCCCGCCGTGATCATTGGCCAGGTCAGACTGCTACCCCTTCTGCTCCTTGAGTCATGTCCTCTGATTGGTAGTGGCTCCTCAGGGTCTCAGGAGGCGGGTCTTGCTCGGCTCTGCCCCTGGAGCCCCATCCTTCTTCATAATCACGAGGACCGGAAGCTTATTCTGTTTTAACTTAAGGGCTGCAGCTCAGCGATAGAGCACAATGCTTTGCATGCAAAGTGTTCCAGATCCCATCTGGCATCTGTGACATTATCTCCAGAAAAAGCACAGTGACACCGACATACAATTGTTTGCCATTTGGCAACTGAAGTCTGACCCATACAATCATACCTTGGATCTCAAATGCCTTGGCTCCCAAACAAATTGGCTCCCAAACAACTGAAACCCGGAAGTGAGTGTTCCGGTTTTCAAATGTTCTTTTGGAAGCCGAACATCCGACGGGGCTTCCAACTGGAGGCCGTGCTTTGGTTTCCGAATGTTTTGGAAGCTGAACGGACTTCCGGAACAGATTCCGTATGACTTCCAAGGTATGGCTGTACTTGGCATATGTTGTGTCTTTGTATGCTGGACTGATCCCGTTTTTTTCTATTTCTGTATGTTCCCATACAGTGGATTCCTTATTTTTGCGCTGCTTGATGACGGCATCTTCAGGCAGAGCTGGGAACATCTACTAGCTGAAACACTGGGGATTCCCTGCCATCCAGCGTGGGGGCAATATTGAGTGAGATGGGTAAAGTTAAATGGTCAAGGACTCCAAAGGCGACTATGGGGTTGCGGTGCCCATCTCGCTTTCAGGCCGAGGGAGCCGGCGTTTGTCCGCAGACAGCTTTCTGGGTCATGTGGCCAGCAGGACTAAACCGCTTCTGGCGGAAACCAGAGCGCGCGGAAACGCCGTTTACTTTCCCGCCGCAGTGGTACCTATTTATCTACTTGCACTGGCGTGCTTTCAAACTGCTAGGTTGGCAGGAGCTGGGACAGAGCAACGGGAGCTCACCCCATTGCGGGGATTCGAACCACCAGCCTTCTGGTTAGCAAGCCCAAGAGGCTCAGTGGTTCAGACCAGAGTGCGACCCACATCCCTTGAATGTGATGGACCAATTGTCTGACTTGGTGGTATAAGACAGCTCCTTGGGTCCCCCCCCCCTCATTTAGTGGTGTGGCTCTCTGGATATTCGATTCTAGCAATCAGACTCCATCAGAGTTTCCCATCCATCTGGGGGACTCCTAGTTGCTCTGTCCCACATGCACACCCCAACTGATCCCCATGGCTGATGGACCATAGAACACAAGCAGACGCTATGTGTTCCCCTGCCCAGCAATTAATTATTTCACCAGGTAATGATAAATGTTACAAAAGAAACTGTTGCTTCTTGTACATAATTAACATTGCTGAATATTTCTGATGACATCAACAGAGATATATTGCCAAAATAATTGGTCTTATATATGATCTTGGCAGCTCAAACAGTAACTGCAACTCAATGGGAAATACCCCCGAAAGAAAATCTTACGCTGAACGCATGGTACCAGCCACTTTGGGAAAGAGCTCTGAAGCCTCAGTGCTTGCTCTGTGCAAGGGCATCACCCAAGATCCTGTCTCCCTTGGATCACAACCCCTTGCAATCTGTCCGGAACACAGGGAACTGCAAGATTGGTAAGATTTATCCAAACGAGATTTATCTGAGATTTTTCCAAACGAGATTTATCCACCTTGTTTTCCAGGTGTATGGAATCACTGAGGTTCTCTGGGCCGCATGAATGGCTAAATTTGGGGCATTAATTTCGGTGGGAATACTTGTGTGTAAAACTCATTCTGTTAAAATATTGACACGCAAATTTCTTTTTAAAAAAATGCTCTTTCTTTTGTTCTTGATTCTCCTAACACTTCTTAATTCAGCAACACTCACAGACTTGAGAGAGAGAGAGAGAGAGGTGAGCAAAGGTTTATATGGCCCATGTTCTTCCGAGCATCTCCCGTACGCGGTCAGCATAACATCTTTCGATACCAGCTGAGATATCTTGGATTCCCCCCTGCCCTTTCGCTCCATCTGGTGCCCCGCGTTATTTAAAGCAGCCCAGACAGACAGACCACTAGCTTTGCATCCGCTCCACGGCGGGAGGAGATATATAACTGGATGATGGGTCTTTGTTAACACAGAAAATCCATTTAAGTTCACTCGCACTTTTCCAATAGGCTGCCATTATGCCTCAGGGGTCTGCAGTGCGAGATCCAGGGTGGAACGGTGCGGGCCCAGATTTCAATTGCAGCCTTTTAAGCGCTCTCTCTCTCTCTCTCTCTCTCTCTCTCTCTCTCTCTCTCTCTCTCTCTCTCTGATGATCTGCAGTCAAAAAACGGTGCTTTAAGTCCAAGTTAGCTGTTGCTGGAGGTCAGAGCAATATGAATAGCATTCTTGGGCATGAAACAACCCAGTGCCGGATTTACGTATAAGTGAAACAAGCAATAGCTTAGGGCCCCACTCCCCCCAAAAAAATTAAAGGGAAAGAAAACCTGAATGTACATTTCCAAAATATAAGATAAAAAACAAATAAAATAAGACATGCATACAGCAACAGTGTTTTGTTGTGCAGGCTCCTATGATGTAAGTCAGGGGTAGGCAACCTAAGGCCCATGGGCCAGATGGGGCCCAATCGCCTTCTCAATCCGGCCCACGGACGGTCTGGGAATCAGCGTGTTTTTACATGAGTAGAATGTGTCCTTTTATTTAAAATGCATCTCTTGGTTATTTGTGGGGCATAGGAATTCATTCATTCCCGCCCCCCAAAATATAGTCCAGCCCACCACATGGTCTGAGGGATGGTGGACCGGCCCATGGCTGAAAAAGGTTGCTGCCCCCTGATGTAAGTCATGGGGCCCGCCTGCTTGCCTGCTCCCTAAAATATCCCTGATTTGCTCCTTCCTATATAGGGGACACGGGTGGTGCTGTTAAACCACAGAGCCTAGGGCTTCCCGATCAGAAGGTCGGCGGTTTGAATCCCCGCGATGGGGTGAGCTCGCGTTGCTCGGTCCCAGCTCCTGCCAACCTAGCAGCTCGAAACCACGTCAAAGTGTGAGTAGATAAATAGGTACCGCTACTGCTGGAAGGACAGATCGTGAAGCTGAGGCTCCAATACTTTGGCCACCTCATGAGAAGAGAAGACTCCCTGGAAAAGACCCTGATGTTGGGAAAGATGGAGGGCACTAGGAGAAGGGGACGACAGAGGACGAGATGGTTGGACAGTGTTCTCGAAGCTATGAACATGAATTTGACCAAACTGCGGGAGGCAGTGCAAGACAGGAGTGCCTGGCGTGCTCTGGTCCATGGGGTCACGAAGAGTCGGACACGACTAAAAGACTAAACAACAACAACTGCGGGAAGGTAAACGGCGTTTCTCTGTGCTGCTCTGGTTCGCCAGAAGCGGCTTTGTCATGCTGGCCACATGACCTGGAAGCTGTACGCCGGCTCCCTCGACCAATAACACGAGATGAGGACCGCAACCCCAGAGTCGGTCATGACCGGACCCAATGGTCAGGGGTCCCTTTACCTATATATAGGGTGCCTACATTTTCTTCATCTGCTCAATAATCTGGCCCTGGTTGCAAATGGCTTCCATCTCCGCCACCAGATAAAATATATCAAGTGCAGTCCTAAATATAGATCCTACAGACCAGTATTTCTCAAACTCAGGTCTCCAGCTGTTTTTGGACTACAACTCCCATCATCCCTAGCTACCAGGTCAGGGATGATGGGAACTGTAGTCTAAAAAATAGCTGAAAACCCGAGTTTGGGGAACACTGTTCCAGACCAGCGTTCTTCAGTATTAGGTCCCCAGATGCTGTTGGGCTGCAATTCTGATCAGCCCTTGCTGTTGGCTAAACAGGCTGGGCTTGATGGAAATCGTAGTCCAACAACATATTGGGACCTAGGGTTGAAGAACACCAGCCTACACCAGCCTCCCATAACCAAGCACCCGCTGGATGTAGCTTGACTCTGTGGCCCAACATCCTTGGCCACTGGCCAACGGAAGGGGCTGGTGGGAGTTGGTGTCCAATGGACAATTCTCCCCATCTCTGCTTTACACTTCCTGACATTACAAACTTCAGAAGAGCCAAAGGCGGCCCATCTAGTCCAGCCCATCTAGTGAAACTTGTATCACTTATAAACGCCATCTCCAACTCCTCGGAAGATTCCACTAACAGTGTCTCCAAAAAATTCTACACATCACTTGGGAAGACAGGTGAACTAAGGCCAGTGTACTGGAAGAAGCAAAGATCACCAGTGTTGAAGCAAAGATTATTCAACATCAACTTTGTTGGACTGGTCATGTTGTGCGGATGCCTGATGATCACCTTCCAAAGCAACTCCTCTATTCTGAACTTAAAAATGGAAAGCTGAATTCTGGCGGTCAGCAAAAGAGGTTCAAAGACTCTCTCAAGGCAAATCTTTAAAAATGTAGTATGAACACCAGCAACTGGGAAACACTGGCCTAGAAGCGCTCCAGTTGGAGAACAGCCTTTCCCAAAGGTGTCATGGACTTTGAACACGCTCAAACTCAGGATGCAGGGGAGAAATGTGCTAAGAGGAAGGCATGCTTGGCAAACCCTCACCGGCATCAACTCCCGCCCGGAAACCTATGTCCCCATTGTAGACGGACGTGTGGATCCAGAATTGACCTCCGCAGCCACTTACAGACTCCCTGTGAAAACCGTGTTTATGGAAGACAATCTTACTTGGCCACGAGGGTTTGCCAAAGAAGAAAAAGAAGTTCTCTTCTCCCTCCGTTATTTAACACAAGACCCTAAGAAGAGCACGGCTGAATGTAGCCAGTGGCCCATCCAGCCCAGCATCCTGTTCTAACAAGGGCAGGCCAGTTACTCCAGCGGGAGACCCACAAGGAAGGCTTGAGTGCGAGAGCAAATCTCCCCTCCTGCAGTTTCCGGCAACTGGCAATCAGAGGCGTTGCTGCCTCCGGCCAGGGAGGCCAAGCCGAGCCACTGTGGCTAGGAGCCACCATCAAAAAGGGATGCCGGACAGGGCAGGCCTCGTTCTTCCTAGGATCTTACAAGGGCTCTGGCGAAAATGAAAACGTTTAGTGGTGCAAGTGGGTGCCTGTGGCTGGCCTAAAGTGATCCCATCCGTCGTGTTGACGCGGCGAATTTGCAGAGGTGAAGACATGGTGACGACAATGAATGGCGCTTTGGTTTGGAGCCGAGTTTTTCCTATGCACACAGTCTCTCTCTGTGTGTGTGTGTGTGTACCACTCCAGCCCGAGTGCCGCTCAACTCCCCAGTTGCCTCCCCCTTACCCAGCATGCCCTCTGCTCGCCTCGTTACTTTCCGATCACGTCCCGGGCACCCCCTCGGGACGGCGCAGAAAATTAACAGCGGTTCAGATCTGAGGAACTTTATGACACGTGTATGATAGGCCTGAACCGGGGTGTAATTGAATGACGGATGAGCTTCCAAGCGCCACATTTCCAGGGAGTAATGAAAAATAGAACTGATATTGACTGAAGGAGCTTTCGGCGGCCGGCTTGGGATGAGCCAGTCCGTTCGGCACGGCGAGAGCATCAATAGGGCGGGTAATAGCTCAGTTATTGTAACTCCGAGAGGAGGAGGGGGGGTGGAAATGCCATTTGGGCTTAAAACCAGGGGACACTTTGCTATTAACCAGGCTTAAACAGAGAGGAAGCGAGAGGGAGAGGCAGGTAATTTATTTCGCTCGTCTCCGGGACGGCTCTGCCGAAGTGCCCCAGTTTCTCTTTCCCGGGGCAGGCTTAAGGTTTGCAAGATCCGGTTCAAGGAGGAGGAGGAGAAGGGAATCAAAGCCTGGCAGGCTTCTGCGACGGACTTTCCGCGTGGAAGGGAAGCACAGAATCAAAGGAAGAGGCGCTCCTGTTTGTTTAATGCATGGGTAAGCAAACTAAGGCCGAGGGGCCGGATCCGACCCAATCGCCTTCTAGATCCAGCCCACGGACGGTCCGGGAATCAGCGTGTTTTTACATGAGTAGAATGTGTCCTTTTATTTAAAATGCATCTCTGGGTTATTTGTGGGGCATAGGAATTCGTTCATTCCCCCCCCCCCTTCTCAAAATAGTCTGGCCCTCCAGAAGGTCTGAGAGACAGTGGACTGGCCCCCTACTGAAAAAGTTTGCTGACCCCTGGTTTAATGCAAATCCTTCAAGAGGAGGAGGTGAATTTACCTGCCTGAGGATCATGGGAGCTTGCCTCATCCCACCCATTGGTTAATCTGGTTTCAGTCTTGCCCATGCTGACGGGCAACAAGGGCTCATCTCAATCCCAGGATCGTGGGTTCGAGCCCCGTGTCAGACAACAATATTCCTGTACTGCAGGGGGTTGGACTAGATGACCCTTGGAAGGCAAAAGCAAAGGACCCCTGGACAGTTAAGTCCAGTCAAAGGCGGCTATGGGGTTGCAGCGCTCATCTCACTTTCAGGCCAAGGGAGCCAGCGTTTGTCCGCAGACAGCTTTTCAGGTCATGTGGCCAGCAGGACTAAACCGCTTCTGGCACAACGGGACACCGTGACGGAAACCAAAGCGCACAGAAACGCCGTTTACCTTCCCACCGCAGCAGTACCTATTTATCTACTGTGCCTT
This sequence comes from Zootoca vivipara, assembly GCF_963506605.1. Lineage (NCBI taxonomy): Eukaryota > Metazoa > Chordata > Lepidosauria > Squamata > Lacertidae > Zootoca > Zootoca vivipara. Next base: position 4,167,048 of record NC_083281.1, on the reverse strand, counting down.
GGCGTGCTTTCAAACTGCTAGGTTGGCAGGAGCTGGGACGGAGCAACAGGAGCTCACTCCGTCGCGGGGATTCGAACCGCCAACCTTCTGATCAACGAGCCCAAGAGGCTCAGTGGTTTAGACCACAGCGCCACCCTTGCAGTCCCTTCCAACTCTACAATTCTATGACTCTATGAGTCTCTCTTCCATCCCTACCTGAAGATGCCATCGGTTACTGAACCCAGGGACTTCTTCCTGCTCTACCGCTGAGCTATGTCCTGTCACTTAAAATTAAGCTTTCCTTCCTCATGGTTCTGACTTTAACTGATACCCAAGAAGCGGAAGCGGCTTTCTACCAAGCCAGGCCACTGATCCCCCTTGCTCAGTACAGTTTACACTGACTGGCAGCTGCTCTCCATCGTTTCAGGCAGGGGGTATTCCCAGTCCTATTCGAATATGCCATCTGCATGCAGAGCAGATCTGCGGCCCTCTCCTTCATCATTACAAAATTCCACTCAGATCCCACTCATCCCAAATTAGTTTCCCCGAGAGGATTTGGGGCCACAATTCTGGAGCGGAGGCGCATGCAGTTTCCTTCAGATCATCTGCCCATTTCAGCAAGGTTTTTACAGACGCACAGCGTATACCAAGTAATCTGGAACTGGCCTTGTAGTTCTAGGTTCTTCCGAAGGAACTGCACATCTTCCATAAAGGCTCCTCAAGAGGCCTAGACAGCTTTCAATGATGGCTACAGCATCTGGCCAGATGCCAGGGACCGTGCTGAGGAGGGCTATACTGCAGAAGATTGGTGGGAGCCAGCCCTTCTTCCTGATCCTGAATCTTCCCAGGAAGCAGGAGGGCAGTATAGATTCGGAAGAGTGGTTTGCAGAGGGGCATAGTTCAGAAGGCAGAAGCTGGGAAATATTGGACGGGAAAACAGCTAGCAGAATGAACGCTAGCAGAGAGAGGGTTAACAGATTCACAGTTTCAGGACAGCATTCACCCCCCTTCCCCAAAGACACGGAGAGCTCAGGAAGTGTCAGAACAGAAAGTCCAGATTACAAGACATAGGATTGATGTAGATTAATAGGGATGGAGGGAGGGGAAAGTGAGCCATAATTGGGAGCACCACCATTCTAGATAGACATGTTCGTTTTTCTCACCCCGTGATTATGAAGGAATCTAATTGGTAAGACGTTCCTTTCGTTTGATCTTCTTATTTACCGAAGCCTGACAGCACCCAACCTCTGCTTTTGTATTTATAGTCCACTTTTTTCTTCCTCCAAGGAGCTCGAGGTGGCGGGCTTGGTTTCTGCCCTCTTCGTTTAATCCCCACAAGAGCCCTGCGAGGTAGGTCAGGGCTGAGAGGCAAGGGCTTGTTCCCCAACGTCGCCCAGTGAACTTCAAGAGCGAGTGGGGGATTCGAACCCTGGCATCTCTCAGGCCCTACTCTGCTGCTCTAGCCACTAAACCACACTGCCTCCCTTCCAAATATGTAGAAGCGAGGCAAATTTAAGAATAATAATAACAATAACAACAACAACATATGAGAGAGACAAACAAAACTGGCAGATTCATCCCAGCACTGGGGAGAGGGAGGTTCAGATCCTCAGACATGAGCCTTTCCACTCACAGGGACTGAACTCATCCCAGCTTCCTTCTCCCATGCCTACTTCGCAAGGCTGTTGTGAGCATGGCCTGAATAATCTCTGTGGCCCTGACATTTTTTGCATTCTTACTCTCTTCTCTGGTTTAGCAGGCCACCTGCTTTCCCCCTTCCCCTGTAATCCTGTGGGCATCTGTGCTCAGAATGTCCCGGCGCAAAATAATTCCTCGCTTCGCCGGTCTGACAGTCTCCAGATTCAATCGCTGTGCAAGGCTCCCTTGCCCTTTCGATAGCTACTGGTTCGGTGTGAACCCGGTGCCCAATCCCACCTCTCCGTTTTTTTGGGGGGGGGTCTTTGGGGCTTCCCCCCCCTTCACCCTAGCTCACTTCATTGCCCTGCCTAGGCTTCCAAGCAACAAATCTTGGAGAGAGAAAAAGGATTTCTGAGACTAGGGCGGGAGAGTGTCACATTTCGAATCCAAGATCTATGCTGGCCCCACTCCTTCCTTCTGGCCTCCTTAGGGTGCTTTGTAATCCCCAGGCCTTTGCGCATGTGCTAGGGAGGGGCGGGTAAATCTGCCCTACCCAAAAGAACGTGCCATGGAGAACGAGGCCGTCCTTCGGAAATCGCACTCATCCGAATTTTGCTGTGCCATTCCTTGTGTGTACAGAAACACTTGAACCGGGGTCAAGTCTGCTCCCCCTCCTCACCAAAAGTATGTATGAGTGCAAATAGCACATCAAAGATGCATTATATTATGAGAAACGGCTTTGCGAAACAACGAAAAATGCATATATTGGAGGAAACGGCACATAAACATGGGTCTGTTTGGAGGAGTTTGAGAGCCAGTGTTGGCGCAGTGGTTAGAGCAGGCATAGGCAAACTCCGGCCCTCCAGATGTTTGGGACTACAATTCCCATCATCCCATCCCTGACCACTGGTCCTGTTAGCTAGGGATGATGGGAAGTGTAGTCTCAAACATCTGGAGGGCCGGAGTTTGCCCATGCCTGGGTTAGAGTATCAGGCTAAGGACCTGGGAGATCAGAGTTTGAATCTGTCCCACCCAGCGATGAAGCACGTGGGGCGACCCCGGGGGTCAGTCAGTCTCTCAGCCTAGCCTACCTCACAGGGTTGTTGTGAGATAAAACGAGGGGTGAGAAGAGAGCTGGGCATGACACTTGGAGCCCCTTGGGATCTCAAGGATCCCATCTGCAGGTAATAAATAAATACCTACCGGTATGTAATTTCGGTTGGGATATTGGTTTGGGAACTGGGCAGACCTTTCTCCCCACTTGGGGGGTCAGCCCCGCCAGACTCAGCATGGCTTCCTCCCGAGCAGGAGAACCACCGTGAATCCCCTTCCCTCTTAACTTTCTCCAAAGCGCAAACAAGACTTATATTTCTCCTCTTTGACCACGGCTAATGATTTGGTTAATTGATCTCCGACAAGGTTGCTGCTTCTCTCTCCCGGCTGATCGATATCAGAAATCTTTCAAAGACTGGAGGGATATTTCCACCCCACCACCACCCCTTTCGCTCTCTTCGTTAAAAAAAAAAAGTAATTCTTCAGCCAACCTCCACCCTTTTCTCTGTCCCCAAATTGAAAAGGCCCATTGATTCTAAGGAGGAGGAGGAAGAGGGGAGAAAAAGAGGGCAGGGATCGATAGAACGGGAAAACAATTAAAGTCAGCCCTCTGACTCCTGAAACAAGTTTAAGTGGCGGGTCTGGAAGGCAACAGAGCGAGGAGGTCTCTTCCTTGCGGCCCCAGGAGGTATCTGGTGCCCTTGACAGCGAGAGACAAGAAAGGGGGGAGGGAAGAGTTGTGTGTGTGGTGCAAGGAATCATAGAATCATAAAACTGCAGAGTTTGAAGGCACCCCAAAGGTCACCTGGCGAAACCCCCTGCAATGCAGGAATCACTTCTAAAGGATCTCTGGCAGATGGGCCTCCAATCTTGGTTTAAAAACCTCCAAGGAAGGAAAGTCCACTCCACTGTTGAAGAGCTCTCACCCCCTTCCTGGTGTTTGGTTGGAATCTCCTTTCCCGTAAGTTGAAGCCACGGGTTCGGGTCCTGCCCTCCGGAGCAGGAGGAAGCAAGCTTGCTCCATCTTTCGTGGGACAGCCCCTTGAGAGATTGGAAGATGGCTCTCAGTCTCCTCTTTTCTAGGCTGACCTTGAAAGCCCTAAACGGCCTCGGTCCTATATACCTGAAGGAGCGTCTCCACCCCCATTGTTCAACCCGGACACTGAGATCCAGCGGCGAGGGCCTTCTGGCCTTCTGACGGTTGCCTCACTGCGAGAAGCAAAGCTACAGGGAACCAGGCAGAGGGCCTTCTCGGTAGTGGCACCTGCCCTGTGGAACGCCCTCCCACCGGATGTCAAAGAGGAAAACAATTACCAGACCTTTAGAAGGCATCTCAAGGCAGCCCTGTTTAGGGAAGCTTTTAATCTGTGATATTTTAATGTATTTTGGTATTTGTTGGAAGCCGCCCGGAGTGGCGGGGGAAACCCAGCCAGATGAGCGGGGGATAAATAATAATAATAATAATAATAATAATAATAATAATAATAAATTTGTTCAATCCTTTTTGAAAGACTTCTGAGTCGGTGGCCATCGCTGCCATAGTTTAACTGCATGGAGAATGACTTCCTGTTACCTGTCCTGAATCTTCCAACATTCATTGGATGCCCATAAGTTCTAGTGTTCTAAAACAGAGAGAAAACATTTCTCTATCTGCTTCCCCCATGCTGCACATCATTTTGTAAATTTCAATAACTTGTGTCTCCTCTTGCTCAGCTTTTCTCTAAACCAGTGGTTTTCAACTTTTTCGAGTCCTCGGCTCCTTTGACCAACTCTTGGGCTTGCCGATCGGAAGGTCGGCGTTTCGAATCCCCGCGACGGGGTGTGCTCCCGTTGCTCCATCCCAGCTCCTGCCAACTTAGCAGTTTGAAAGCACACCAGTGTAAGTAGATAAATAGGTACCGCTGCGGCGGGAAAGCTGTCTGCGGACAAACGCTGGCTCCCTCGGCCTGAAAACGAGATGAGCGCCGCAACCCCATAGGTGCCTTTCACTGGACTCAACCGTCCAGGGGTCCTTGACCTTGCCTTTTTACCTCACCTTGACCAACTACATTCTTTCTGAGGCACTTCTGTGGGGCTTGGGAGCCCAGTTATGTCCCCCCCTTGCCTGCAAAGCTGGCAGCCCCTCACCCCTTTTTTGAACACCCTCCCTTGTGCAGTGTTCCCTCAGCCTCCTCTCCTCTCCTCTCTTCTCTTCTCCTCTGGGGAGTCCTGCAGGCAGGCACTGGTCTCTGAGCTGCCCCCTACCTGCCCCAAAGAGAGGTGCTTCCTCACACTGCCCCACAGAGGCCTGGGACTTGTCTGTCCATTCCCAACAGCAAGGGCTTCTGGACTGGCCGGCTGGGCTCCCTCGCCCACTTGCTTGCTTACTCCTGGCACCCAGCACCCCCTGGCCAGCCCCAGAGGCACCATTCGCCTGCGGAGCTTGCAGCCAGGGCTGCTGCAACAAACAGCCATGCAAGCCTTTGGGAGGCAGAGACGCAAGAAGGCACCAGAGGAGGGAGCGAAGGAAAGAGGAACAGAGGCCAGTGTTGCCCTCGGCACCCCTGACCATCATTCAAGGCACCCCAGGGTGCCACGACACATGTGTTGAAAACCACTGCTCTAAACTAAGAAGCGGTCGTTTTCTGAAATCTTCCCAATATCCTGTTTGAGGTGAGACAACGCAGAATTCCATACGCAGAACTCCAAATGTGGTTGCACCACAGATTTGCATAATGGCATCCATGGTAATGGCAGTTTTGTTTTCAATGCCTTTCGAGCCTTTTTTCGAGGCTGGAGAGCTCAACCGGGGGTGGAGTAAGGAAAATAAACAGAATCATAGAATTGGAAGGGCCCCTGAGGGTCATCTAGCCCACCCCCTGCAATCTGGGAATATTTTGCCCTATGTGGGGCTTGAACCCACAACCCTGACATCAAGAGTCCCATGCTCTCCAGACTGAGATATCCCAGTCGGGGGTGTCCTTCAATTCAGTAGGTCTACTCTGGATGCTGAACCCACTTTTGACCTGCAGTCTTATCAGGACTAGGGATGGAGGAGAGATTTGATTGAGTACGCATTTTAAGCTGAATCTGTAAAATTCATACTTTCCCAAACAGTGTACAAAGTGAAACACAACATTCTATTGAAATTCACACGCCTCTGAATTTTGCAACACGGTTCCCCAACCGACCCAACATGTGTACTTTAGGTGAAAATGTATGTAAGGATGAAGACGCTGGCAAAAATAACACACCAAAATACATTTTCACCAAGTGAAACTGCGTGCAAAAAATGTGTACGCCAAAAGTGCATATTTACAAAAAATCGCATTGAAAGGTTGATGAATTTTCACGAGGTCTTCTTTTTGAAAAAATACGGAAAAAACGGAGAGAAGCAAACTGGACCAATCCTGCTATCTCCAATCAGGATCCCACCAAGATGTCTATAGAGGAAAGCCAACCTTTTTATAGACTGGAGGGACTGCTGTGGAGGTGCTTCAAACACACACACACCCCAAAAAACCAAGCACACACTGCAGCCTTTCCTGTTGGTTATAATAAACATGTTTCTTTCAACCCTGATTTCAGAAGGGAGGGGGCAACCAGGAAGCAGGAAAGATCTCTATGGGGGTATGGGGGGGCCCACAGGCACTGCATTAGCATACCCTATATTTTATATATACTGAAATTCCATCCACCGTGCAAACAATGGGCTGGATTTCAAGTGTGGGGGCGGAGGGGGCCGTTCCTCAGGACGCGGTCGGCACAGACCCCCCCAGCAGCCCCGGGATCTTTGTGCAAAAGCAGTGAGGGGCTCATGCATAATTCACAGGTGCCGCCTTCCAGAATTATACCGTAGGAAAATGCGCAATATTTTGAGAGAGGGGAGTGAAGGGACAGAGGTGGCATAAAAAAGGGCTCGGGCTCGGGGGGGCAGTGAAGTGGCGGGCCTTTTCTCAGCGTGGAACCCCCTCCCCATCGCCCAGACATTTGCAAGGAGATAAATAAGCCCCATGCCTTGCTCAGATTCCAGCCCCATCACTCTGCTGAACGTTTTGAGATTCGGGTCTGGGCCGAGAAGCCACCTTAAATCCTTCCTCCCCATTGTCCCTTTTCATGGGGCTCTGAAAGAGGCGGCATGGGAGCGCCGAGGGGACGGCAGCTCCCCACCCCACAAAAGGAACATCAATAACATCTTTGAAGGCAGCCAGTCGTCCGTCCCGGCCGTGGAGTTCAAGGAGATTTGCCAGCGGGCAAGGGAGCAAAGGGGAGCCCGCCCGAGAAAGGGTTCTGCTCGGGGTCGACTCGGTTTCCCTTCCCACAGACCCGGCACGAAATCCTGGAATCATAGAATTGGAAGGGACCCCAATGGTCATCCAGTCCAACCCCCTGCAATTCAGGAATGCAATGGAATCACAACGATGATGGAAGCTGGTGGGGTGGAGGCAATGGAAGCCCACTGCTCTCACCAGTCCCAGGAAGTGTGGGTTCAGGGAGGTTGAGCTGGCATCGGACAAAGTACAGAAAGACCAACATTCAAATCCCCATTCAGCTGTGAAGCTCATTATAAAAATAATTTATTACTTATACCCCACCCATCTGCCTGGGATTCCCCAGCCCCTCTGGGCAGCTCCCAACAGAATATTAAAAAAAAACAGACATTAAAAACTTCCCTAAACAGGGCTGCCTTCATTTGTCTTCTAAAAGTCAAGGTAGTTGTTTATGTCCTTATATCTGGTGGGAGGGCGTTCCACAGGGCAGGCGCCACCACCGAGAAGGCCCTCTGCCTGGTTCCCTGTAACCTCACTTCTCGCAAGAAGGAAACCGCCAGAAGGCCCTCGGAGCTGGACCCCGGTGTCCAGGCTGAACGATGGGGACAGAGACGCTCCTTCAGGTATACTGAGCCAAGGCCATTCAGGGCTTTCAAGGTCAGCACCAACAGTTTGAATGGTGCTCGGAAATGTATTCAGAGCCAATTGGCTGACAATATATACCATATAGATCTGCCAGATATATATACTTCGCAGGGTCGCTATGAGGATAGAGCCCAGGGAGTAATCATTGTGACATTGTAGACTTGGCCTTGTCGCTCACACTTTACCTGTTGGGAGATTCATCCCCCGTGTGCAGTCAGTCATGGGCTTGTTGTCTATCACATGACTGGGAATGTGTTTTGATTCCCCAGGGTGGGAAGTGACGTAGACAGGATGTTTGTCTTACTGTGTTCCTAAGTGGAACTGTTGTTCCTTTGTTCTTTTTCTTTGCTGGATGATACTAGAGAGAGAGGGAGCCATGTTCCGTGCTCCGTGTCTGTTTATGTGTAAATAAACCAGCTTAGCCAGAGTGCTGAGTTGCTGTGGCCTGTTACGCAACTGTGCAAGTACCTGCGGATGCTAAGAGTGTGTTGATGTACTCCCACATCAATCACTGGAAGTCCGGGGGCTGAGGAAGACTCGGAAGCTCCCAAACAATCGCCCAGGAAACAGGGAACGTGCCAGTCTCCTTGTGAGTAAGCCCTTTTCCTGACATTACCAAGTTTGTCATCCTCAGTTTCAACTTTTAAATGCCGCCTGAAAACGTCCCCGTTCCATCGGGCAATGAAGAATGCATCTTTCCAAAATAGTTGTTGGATGTCTGCTTTTGACTTTTTAATATGGTTTCATATGTGCTGTCGTTGTGAAACACTTGGACTTTTTAAAAATGAACAGTGATATTTTAAAAAAATTAATAAATAAATAGGAATAAATCTTTTTGTGTTTGATCTTACTTTTACAGTATGTGGTGAGGTTATTGTTTTTTGTACTATGTAATGTGCTGCAGTGGTGTCCGTTCTGTGGAACGCCTTCCACAGCGAGGAACATGAGAAACTGTCCATTTCAGTTCTCCATGTTTCCAACTTTATATTCAATTCTCCACATTTCTCCACATCAGTTTCCATTAAAAGAAATGAAAAAAGCGTATGCATTTTGTGTGTGTGGGTTCCTTGGCTGGAGGACTGCATTGTGAAAATTCAGAGAAAGGCGAATTCCAAAGGTTGGCTACGTTCCAATCCGCATATATTTTTGGAAACTGCAAATCAGGTAAGGTAAAGGGACCCCTGACTATATTAGGTCCAGTCGCGGACGACTCTGGGGTTGCAGCGCTCATCTCGCTTTACCGGCCGAGGGAGCCGGCGTACAGCTTCCAGGTCATGTGGCCAGCATGACAAAGCCGCTTCTGGCGAACCAGAGCAGCGCACGGAAACACCGTTTACCTTCCCGCTAGAGCGGTACCTATTTATCTACTTGCACTTTGATGTGCTTTCGAACTGCTAGGTGGGCAGGAGCAGGGACCGAGCAACGGGAGCTTGCCCCATTGCAGGGATTCGAACCGCTGACCTTCTGATCGGCAAGCCCTAAGCTCTATGGTTTAGACCACGGCGCCACCCACATCCTTTAAAAGTTCCCCTTTAAAGGGGAATCATATTCCCCACCCATCCCTGCATAAAATCCTTTCTCTTCCTCTGCCGACCCCACTTAAAAAAAATTATATTTTAAGTGACACTGGGTTGCTACGCAGCATTTTCTATATGCCCCATGCCTCTGTCTCCTTCGACAGGGTGATGATAGTCCTTGCCTGAATTTGGCCCAGATCTGATGATCTCTGTTGCATTTCCCTGTGGTTCCCCCCGGCCCGCACGGCTAATCTTCTAAGTTTGCAAACTTGCAAAGCCAGCAAGCGGGGGGCCCTTTAATTTGGCTATTTAAAAACCCAAAATATTTTTTTTAGGAAAAAAAGGGGGGAAGAAAGGGGGGGTGAAGCTAAACCCAGCTTTGAAAGGCCTGGAGGTATCCCAACGGATACAGCTCTTCTCTGGCTTCAAAAGCTCCCTTTTTCCCTTTTTCTTCCGCCTGCTCGCTCCGTATACAAAGGTGGCAGAGTACTTTCGTCTCTGCGGAAAGACCTTTTTAATTGGTTCCAGGCAGAAGGTTAAAATGCGTCTCCCCCCCCTCCCAACGACACCCCCCTTCCCCTCTCTCTCGCACACTTCTCTTCAAGTAGAAGAAGGGAGTTTAAACAGAGGAAGAGAGAGAGAAGAGGAACGACAGAGCAGCTGCAATTCTTAGACAGCCTGAAGGGTACATGGCAAACTGGAGAGAAAAGGGAATTTGCAGAGAGCACACACAGAGCTTTTGCAAGAGTTTTCATGCTCAGGTGACCTGGCGCCATCGTACAGCCCACAATTCCGCCTCGCGAGTCTGGAACCCATTGTTCTTTAAGAATAAAAAAAGACCCTAAGGTTCTAGTCCCTAAGACCGCACGGACGGGTTTGCAAATAGGCAGGGCTCAAGTCCGGAAACTCAGTGCTTGTTGGGACCTTTTTGGTGGGAGAAAACACAGGCTGCTTCTGAAAATCTATCTGCTCTCCACAACTGCCCTCAGAGAAGCTGGACCCGTTGGGCTACATAGCATTATTGACAACCCCCTCTGGGTCATATGATATGTGAGGGGCTGGGTTCACCTTTGCAGATAATCTAGGAAGCCTTGCCCTCGCTCTCAGCTGACTTCCCGGGAAGTATCTGTGCTCCCCAATCACCATTTTCGGCCTCAAAATAATATTTGGGTCAGCCCTAATCCCAGAACCTGGGCTAGAGGACAAGCCGGCTGAGTAAGATTGGTAGAGAGGAGGGCTTCTGAACCCCCACTTAGCTTTCCTCCCCCCACATTGATAAGCAAATATGTGTACATTTTTTTTAAATAGAGCTCTTTATCCAGATTTCCGGTGAGCTCCTTACAGGCATTTGACGTGTGCCATTCAGCACAGACTGTTCACAGGCAAAGTGAAATTTTGAAACGTCCTTGTGAACCATCATCAGGGCTGGGGATGCTCCTGTGACCCAGATTACTCTGGTAGGACTTGAGATGGGATCATCTGGCAGGAGTTCTCAAACGTGGGTCCCCAGATGTTGTTGGATGACAACTCCCGTCATTCCTGACCACTGGTCCTGGTAGCTAGGGGAGGTGGGAGTTGGGAGTCCCCTCAGCATTTAGGGACCCAAGTTTGAGAAAGGTGGTCCTAAATCAACCCACATTCCCATGGCCCCCAAATAAAATAGAGTTCCCATGGCCCCTAACAACCATAGTTCCCATGGCCCCTAAATCAGTCTTACAGTGAGAGGTCAGGAGGAGGCCTTGTGACACAACTCCTGCGTGGCAGATGAATATCTATACCTATATTTGAAAACACACCAGTTAATATTTGAGAATGTCAAGGTTGGGAAAGGTCCAGTGTAGTCCCCAAGGCTGGAGAAGGGCCAGAGTCTTATTAACAGCTATGCAGAAAGCCGTCCCGGTTAATCCTTTCAGAGCCAAATCAAATCAAATCCTTTCAGAGCCATTTAGACCTTCTCAGCACCTGTGTGAAGATGACTCATACAAGACGAGCATCCCCTTAGGCCAGGGTTGGCCAAACTTGGCCCTCTAGCTGTTTTTGGACTAGAATCATAGAATCATAGAGTTGGAAGAGACCAGAAGGGCCATCCAGTCCAACCCCCTGCCAAGCAGGAAACACCATCAAAGCATTCCTGACAGATGGCTGTCAAGCCTCTGTGTCACAGTGGCTGAAGCGGACTACTTCAGAGTAACGACTCTACCCAGCTCTGCATTTTATTCTTTTATTGGTGCTGCGTATTTACAGTGCTGAAGTCATTGCTATTTACACTGAGCGATGTGTTCAGTCGGGTTCAGAACCTCCGAATGGCTTTTGGCGCGTCTTTCTCCAACACAAAAGCTTTGGCAGACCCATCCTCTTTCCTCTCCTCTTTCTGCGTAATTCCGGAGTTGGGGGGATGGGTCTCCCCCCCTTATTTGCCCCTTCCTGTCCCACCTGGGACCCTGGCTCCGCTACCTTGCCTGAGCCTCGGACACGACTTCCTGCTTCCCCACTGGAGTCGGAACTCCCTCTGCTTTCCCCTGTGCTCGGGGATGGGCTTGAACTCAGGAGGGGAGGGACTTCGCGATATCCTCTGTCCCTCACACTCTGCTTAAAGACTTCCAAAGAAGGAGACTCCACCACACTCCTTGGTAGCAGATTCCACTGCCGAACAGCTCTTACTGTAAGGAAGTTCTTCCTAATGTTTAGGTGGAATCTTCTTTCTTGAAGTTTGAATCCATTGCTCCGTGTCCGCTTCTCTGGAGCAGCAGAAAACAACCTTTCACCCTCCTCTATATGACATCCTTTTATATATTTGAACATGGCTATCATATCACCCCTTAACCTTCCCTTCTCCAGGCTAAACATACCCAGCTCCCTAAGCCGTTCCTCATAAGGCATCGTTTCCAGGCCTTTGACCATTTTGGTTGCCCTCCTCTGGACACGTTCCAGCTTGTCAGACTACAACTCCCATCATCCCTAGCTAACAGGACCAGCGGTCGGGGATGATGGGACCTGTCTGTCTATTGCTCGATCAATCGATCGAGCTTACTCAGCTACAAGAGATCGGCAAAGAAGAAGAAGTTCTGCCTCTCTGAATCCCAGTTGCCAGAAACACCAAGAGGGGAGAGTTGTTCTTGTGCTCCTGTTCAACGGCATCTGGTTGGCCACTGTGAGAACAAGAGGACAGAGCAGGAGATGGGCTCCCTTTGGCCTCATCCTGCAGGCTGCGGCTTCCATCCTTAGAAGGATTAATGGAGGCGAAGTCTGTGGATGGAAACGAACCACAGAAGCTGCTTCGGCAGTCGGAGGCAGCAAATACCAGTTGCTGGAAACCACAAGAGGGGAGAGAACCTGCTTGGGGGCTCCCTCGGGCACCTGGCCAGCCCCTATGAGAACAGGATGCTGGGCTCAATGGGCTGTTGATCCAGCAGGGCTCTGTGGCTCTTCTTAACCATAACTCAGCCCTGCCGTAGCTGGCCGCCCTCTCCAAATATTTCACGGCTGCCTTCAAGCCGGTCATGGTTTTCTGGGCTCACGTCCAACGCTAACTGATACTTCCCCTTGCCGCCCCCCCCCCCGGTCTTTGTAATGGCAGCGTCAGGAGAGCAGGGATTGGAGGCCTCTTCCGGGGGGGGGGGGTGGCGGCGGAGGTAGATTCCACAGTTGAAGGAGAGACCCCCAAGAGTTGGCCTAGGCAGGTTTGATTCCTCGCCGTCTCGCACCACTGTCCCCTGGCCTTTTGATCCTGGGACAATAGCGACTTGCTCCGCTGGCTATGGAGCTCTGGAGAAAGGGAGGGGGCAGTTAAGCCCCCTTTGATGGAAACAAGGATTTGGGGGGTGGGGTGGGGCAGGAGGGAAGTTCGGAAGTCACGGCCGGCTGCCCACTGGCGAGGACGGGTGTCTCTCTCTCTCTGTGTGTGTGTGCATCACTCATCCGAGGTCCTCTGCGTTGGCACAGAGCCGTGTTGGGCTGCCCTCGGGAGTGGGGTGGGGAAGGCAGGAGGGCGGCACGGATAATCCCACCCCCCATTATTACCCCCTCTCCCTTAATCCTCTCCCCACGTCACTTTCCAAGGCATTCCGAATAATTGCGCCAAAGATACCTGTCAGGTCAGATGCGACGCTCTGGGATCACTCCCACCCCCCACCCCCACCCCCAACTCTGAAACTCTGCATATGCATGGATGCTCACCGCTCCCTGCCCAGAGAAGTAAAAAAGAAGAAGGGGGGATTTCTCAATAATCTGGATCATCGGTATTCCAGGCTTTGGCAGGTTGCCCTGCTCAGGGAGGGAAATCTCGTGCGAGCTAAAAGGGTTCAAACAAGCTCAATATGGCTTCCCCCCAAAAAAAATTGGTCAGGGTTATTTACAGTCTTTGACAAGGCACGCCATGCTAACCCTGGCTGCTGTTTGGGGACTGGGAGGGGGGAGACTTTTTTGACCACCGCCCCGGCTTGCAAATCTGTTTGCTCGCCGCTAAAACCCTTGCTGTCCTCTGCAACTTTCGCCCTCTCTGCTTTTCTTCCTCTTTTTCGGCCTGTACACACACACACACACACACACACACACACACACAAACACCCCTCTCGTAAAGATACTGGTCGGGATTTTCCCACCACCCAACACCGCCTGGTTCTGATCAAGCTCTGCTTCTCGAATGGGAGGGAGCCGGAGGACTTATCATTATGGGTTACGGCGGCTGAGGAGAGCAGCCCTTCTGTCGGAGAGCGCATGTGGCTTCAATCGAAGGAGAGGAAATGTCCCCCTTTCCTAATGGGCTAGGAGGTGTTACTATAGAGGGGCTGCCATCTGCCTCCCATGGATAAACAAACCAGGCCTCTTTTGTTTTTCAGTGGAAGTAGGGTGTTCTGCTGTCCCACATCGAATCATGGAATTGTAGACTCTTCTTCTTTGTCTTCCATGAACATGGTTTTAACCTTGAGTCCGTAAGAGGCCAATTCTGGATCCACATGTCCTTCCACAGTGGGGACATAGGTTTTCGGGCAGGAGTTGATCTCGGTGAGGGTTTGCCAAGCGTGCCTTCCTCTTAGCACGTTTCTCCCTTGCGTCCTGAGTTCGAGACACCTTTGGTCAAGGCTGTTCTCCAACTGGAGAGCTCGCAGGCCAGTGTTTCCCAGTTGTCGGTGTTTATACTACATTTTGAACCTCTTTTGTTGACCACCAGCATTACACTTTCCATTTTTAAGTTCGGAATAGAGTAGTTGCTTTGGAAGACAATAATCAGGCACCCGCACAACATGACCAGTCCAACGAAGTTGATGTTTCAGAATCATTGCTTCGGCACTGGTGATCTTTGCTTCTTCCAATGCACTGGCCTTAGTTCACCTGCCTTCCCAAGTGATGTGTAAAAAATTTTCAGAGACACCGTTGATGGAATCTTCCGATGAGTTGGAGATGGCGTTTATAAGTGGCCCATATTCCACAGTCATTGTGGTTCTCAACTGGGCAACTGATCAACTGCCCAATTTTGCTTTAAATGAAGGCAATCCAGTGGGCATTAAAAGTCCCGTTCATTCCAGCAGACAAGAGAGAGGGCCTCAGCGATGCTGCCATTTAAAGTGGACAGTAAACTCCTTGTGCCGCCATTAATTTCTCCACCGTCCGTACGAAATTCTCATATCTTCCCGTTCAGCCATGAAACCCCCTGGGTGATCATAGTTCATCCATCGACTTTATCTCAGCCTACCTCACAGGGCTGTCGTCGTGAGGATAAAACCCCTGTGCAGCTCCTGGAGCTCTCTAGAGGAATGGCACGGAGTATAAATGCAAACATATAAAATTTTATAAACATGTATTTTCTCCTCCTGCCCTCTCTTTTTTGGGGCTGTCCCTCGTAGGAGGAAATCTGGATTGAGGGAGGGTTATAGCGTTGGAAGGCAGCGATTTGGAGGACAACAGAGAATTAATGGAGGGTTCGGAAAGTCGCTCTCTGCAGTCAACGAGTGTCTGGGTGAGCCTAGAGTTTCCCACTAAAATTCCAGCACAGGTGTTTTTAAATGGGCTTAATTCTGGCTGGGTTCTGAGCCTTCGGCCCCCGTGTGGTTCAGCCAAGGATACTTCGGAATAGCAGTGCAATGGTTTAAAGAATATATCTCTTCAATTGCCATGGCATGGTTGAAATGGGGGGGGGGCTTTTAATTAAAGCTACAAGCTTCTGGTCCTCTTCTAGCTCCCCAAAGTAGCACAAATTGCAAAGGTGGGGGGGGGCAGGAGGAAACTACCCCAAATAAAAAACCCTCACATGTGTCTGAGCTAAGTTGACACCTACACAAAGCCTCATCTTATATTTGACAGTTATTTGATTGCAGGCGAGTAACAGGCCATCAATTAACAATATTTGACCCATCCATCGACCGGCACGCCGACTCCACAAAAACTAGTTGTTGTCTCCTGTTCCCCGGTTACCAGTATCACAGAACGCTATGGTTTATATAGCGGGAGAGTCAGAGGAGCTTGTGGTTACTCAGAGAGCAGAGAAAGGCATCTTCCAAATTTTTAAAATGTCGTTTATTGGGAGAAATTAGCACTGAAATGATGCCTAATTTTCCAGGGGTGGTGCTGGTGGTAGAAGGTAAAGGGACCCCTGACCGTTTTTCCACGGACGACTCTGGGGTTGCGGCACTCATCTCGCTTTACTGGCTGAGAGAGCCAGCGTACAGCTTCTGGGTCATGTGGCCAGCATGACTAAGCTGCCTCTGGCAAACCAGAACAGTGCACGGAAACGCCATTTACCTTCCCGCCGGAACGTACCTATTTATCTACTTGCACTTTGACGTGCTTTCAAACTGCTAGGTTGGCAGGAGCTGGGACCGAATAACGGGAGCTCACCCTGTCGCGGGGATTCGAACTGCCGACCTTCTGATCGGCAAGCCCTAGGTTATGTGGTTTAACCCACAGCGCCACCCGCATCCCGGGTGGTGGTGGTGATTATTTTAAAAAGCTCAATGCAGGTGGCCCCTGTCCGGGGGAGGGGTGCCACTGAAGTCTGACATGGGCACGATGGCTCCCGTGGGCACGGGGATGGCAACCCCTGAGGTGGGTCCTTCTCATCTGACCCAGCAGAGCTCTTCTTTAAAAAGCTGCCTTAAACCAGGTCAAACTATTTCTCCATTTAACCCAGTGCTGCTTGCTCTGACTGGCACCAGCACTTCCCAAACTCCAGCACAGGCAGGCATTTCCCATCACCTAAGAACTGTTCCTTTTATTATTTATGTAGGGTTGTTGTTGTTGTTTTGCATTTTTATATACTATATTATAATACCTGCTGGAATGACGCCATTCGTGGATGAGTTTTACATAGGCGATCCTATGCTCAGTGACCATCTCCCTCTTCACTGCAAGCTTGTCTTTCCATTGAGCAAGACTGTACAGTTAAACAGCCCACTCCCCCAGGAACCAAGACTCCAGCTTCCAAGGATACAAACCAACGAACACACTCTGTCTCTCTTCCAAGGCCTGGTAAAAACCGACCGCGTGACCCAATTGTTTTCAGCAGAGAAAGGTGCTCTTACTCCAGCTGAGGGAATTACTCGGTTCGAGGAATTTATTAACATCTTAATAACAGAACTGTCCCACACGCACTCACATAGGCCTCCTAAGAAAAGGAGCCCAGGTGATTGGACCGACAAAGAGACTTTAGCTATGAAAGCCGAAATCAGGAAACTGTACAGAGAATCCAGAGAATCGGGCAGTTCCCGCCTACCTGACATCTATTTTTCTAGAACTCAACAACTAAGGGAGTCCATCCAGCTCGGCCGGTTAAGACATATCCAGAAAAGCTGGGAAATTTTACTCTCAGCCATACAATCTAGAGATCACAAAAAATTTTGGAAGGCCGTAGCAGATCCCCCACTGCCACAGAATGAGCAGCTAACCTCAATTCCATCGGGCACATGGATAGATCATTTCAAGTCAGTATTTTTCGACAACTGCATCCCACCGGACAGGCAAGATCAGAACACTCTCTCTTTCCTAGATGAGTGGCCTCCAGTATCCATGTCAGAAATCATAAATTTAATTGATCAGATGAAAGTAGGGAAGGCCCCTGGCCCGGACGCCATTCCATCTAAACTGATTAAAACTAAACCGGAGTGGTGGGCTCCGATATTGGCTGATCTGTTCACGTTGGTCGATAGCTCAGGAATTATGCCCAGCTCCTGGCAACAATCCATAATTATCCCTATTTTCAAAAAAGGTGACAAAAAGCTGCCAGCAAATTATCGGCCAATAAGTCTTCTCTCTAACATTGGGAAATTATATGCTAAGCATCTGTTAAACAGATTAACTACCTGGCTCGATGACAATAACATCTTAGGCCCTGAACAGGCTGGGTTCAGACCAGGAAAATCGACCCTACGAAACTGCACGGTGCTGTCTCACCTAGTCGCCAAATCCACACGATTCTATAAAGAACATCTACATGTGGCCTTCCTGGACATTCAAGCGGCATTTGATACCATTGACAGGAGGTTGCTTTGGGCCAAATTGGAGGCTATGGGCTTAGAACCCAGACTTCTTTACCTGATCAAAAAGCTTTATACCAATAACACCTGCTGCATAAAAATCCATTCTGGGAATGAAATCACAACACCAGTCAGTATCAACAGAGGAGTTAAACAGGGCTGCGTACTTGCTCCTACGCTTTTCAATCTTTTTCTCAACGATCTAGCCCCATTACTAAAGCAGGTGGATGCCCACACTCCAAAACTCCAGGCCATAAACATTCCCATCCTCCTGTACGCGGACGATATGGTTTTGCTCTCGCGGACCAGAATAGGTCTAAAGCGTCTGGTAATTGCCTGCATTGAGTACATGGCCAAAATGAACTTATGCTTGAACTTTGAAAAAAGCAAAATCCTGGTGTTTGGTAACTCACGCACGAGTTATAGCTGGGTTTTTGGAGGTAAACCCATCCAGCAGGTCTTTAAATTCAATTATCTAGGAATCACCTTTCACCATAGGCTCCTCTGGTCTCCACATCGAGGCGTGGTGGTGAACGCCAGTAAGATATCCACGCAGGCAATTACGCGATTTTTTACAACAAGGGGCAACTCACATATCCCTTCTGCGCTCAAGATCTTCAATGCCAAGACCATTTCACAACTGCTCTACGGCATTCCAATCTGGATCCCGGGGTTCACCCAGACAGTAGAGCAAGTGCAATCAACCTTTCTCTACAAGATTTTCTCTGTTCCAAGATGCGTCCCATATGCAGTTTTATGTCTAGAGGGAGCTCAACACAAGGTGGAATCTGTCGCCTGGGCAAGATTCCTTATATTCTGGCTAAAAATCTGCCTCAACTCTGACAGAGATCCCTTCCTCCAGGTAATGCTTTCGGACACCTTCCTCCCCCCAGGGCTGCAACACTTCAATAGGAAGGTACTGCAACTGGGGCTTTCAATAGAACTCCTCCGCTCAATGTCCTTACAATCTGCCAAAGCCACAGTCATTACTAGGTTGTGGGACATTGAGAGACAGGATCTTATAGCGGCAGCAGGCACAACATGTTCCCCCCTTCTTTTCCACCTCCCGTGGGCTCATGAAACAAAACCTAACTATCTTGACTTCCTACTGAACCCACAGGAAAGAAGGGCATTTTCGTTGGCCAGGTTCAATGCAAATCCATCGAACCTCCTGTGGGGAAGATTCTCGGGCAGGGCGAAGGATGAGAGGATCTGTCCGTGTCATGACCCTCAGGTGGAAAGCCTTCCACATATGGTTTTTCATTGTAACCTTTACGTCGACCTTCGTCAACGGTTCCTGGACTGGCTCTGCATTCCCAGAGGGAGACCAGAGCGGGAAATCTTGCGGTTCCTCTTGCTGGGGAAGGACCCGGTCCTCACCGAGATGGTGGCTCAATATCTTAATTTACTATTTTCTCGGCGTTGTACTCTGCAGTCGTCTGAGTCGCCGGAAGCCCCATTGTCGTGAAAGCGGATGGCGGATTATTCCCTTCCCTCTCTTGGCACAGCGTTTGCCACAGTGACAGTTTTAATCTGTTATTATTTTGTATGCGAGTTTGTTTGATGCCAATAAAGGTTTTACTTACTTGCATTTTTATATCCCGGCTCTTTCCCCCCCCCCCAAAGGAGTTTGGGGTGGCTTGACGTGGTTCTCCCTCTCTTCAGTCAATCTCTACAACAATCCTGCAAGATTGGTTAGGCTGAGAGGCAATGCGACCAAATCAGGGTCACCCAGTGAGCTTCATGGCTGACTTATTTCGAACCCCGGTTTCTCCTGGCATTCCAAAACTCTAACCACTACAACACACTACAGGGGAACCTCAGTTTATGAACACCTCGGTTTATGAATTTTTGGTTTACGAACGCCGCGGACCCATCTGGAACGGATTAATTCACTTTCCATTACTTTCAATGGGAAAGTTCGCTTCAGTTTATGAACGCTTCAGTTTATGAACAGACTTCCGGAACCAATTACACCCATGCTTCGGGTTAAGTACGCTTCAGGTTGAGTACTTCGCGGACCCGTCTGGAACGGATTAATCCACTTTCCATTACTGTCAATGGGAAAATTCACTTCAGTTTATGAACAGATTTCCGGAACCAATTGTGTTCATAAACCGAGGTACCACTGTACCTCACAACTTAATACAAGTGAAGATGACAGAGGTTGAACTGCAAGTTTTCTGTGTGCCAAACAAGTGTCTCTACCGCCGAATTATGGCCCTTCCCGATATCCCCTCCATTTTATTTTGTTTTTTAAAAGCACACGTGCACATCGGCACTCAGAGCCCACAATTGCAGTTTGGGGAGCCGGCGGCAGGACAAACAGCCGGTTTCTCAATCATACCGCATTGATCCAGAAAATAGCCAGCAATTGCTCAGCTGCGGTATCATAAAGTCCCATCGACTAACAGCTATAAAAACATGCCTCATGTTGTTTTTGGGGGTTCTCCTGCCCTCCCTTTCCCCTCCTCCCCAGGAGACAGACAACGTCGGGAGACATGTCCAGATCGGTTTAGGGGGTGGGGAGGAGAACCTCGAACTCGCCTCCCTCCCCAGCCCAGACTAATTGGCTGCACCTACAGAGAAGATGCTCTGTGTATGCTCAAGAGGGACGTTGCCAGGTTTTAGGAAGATCAGAAGAGCCTAAAGGGTTTTTATCTATAGTGGTACCTTGGTTCCCAAACGCCAAAAACCCGGGAGTGTTCCAGTTTGCGAACGTTTTTCGGAAGCTGAATGTCCAGTGCGGCTGTTGGCTATTGTTTCTGGGACGCCTGCACCAATCAGAAGCCGCACCTTGGTTTTCAAACATTTCGGAAGTCAAACGAACTTCCGGAATGGATTAAGTTTGGCGTTTTGGGTTTTGCTCTTTATTTTGAGAGGCTTTTTCGGTTGATTTGTTTTCTTGACTGTGTGGAACCCAGTTCAGCTACTGATTGATGGATTGTGTGACTGCGGAAATGGATAAAAGCCCCCCATCCAAACAATGACTGTCATCAGTGCAGATATGAAAAAGATTTAATTTTAATTTTTATCATCTACAAGACTGCCTTACTTATTTTATAGTACAGTACATTGATTATTGCTTTCATTTTATGGATCAATGGTCTCGTTAGATAGTAAAATCCATGTTCAATTGCTGTTTGAGCGGTTGTTTTTAAATGTCTGGAACGGATTAATCCGTTTTGCATTGCTTTCTATGGGAAAGCGCACCTTGGTTTTGGAACGCTTTGGTTTTGGAACGGACTTCCGGAACAGATTACAGTGGTACCTCGACATACGAATGCTTCGACTTACAGAATCGTGCTTCGCGCATGTGCAGAACGGGCGCTTTGACACCCGAAAACCTCGACTTATGAAGAGCGCCGTGGAACGGATCGTCTTCGTAAGTCGAGGTACCACTGTAAGTTTGAGAACCACACACCCCACGACTAAGGTCACAGTTTGGGAGCAGAAGATGGAATCAGGTCAGGTCCACTAGTTGCAATCCTATCTAGAATCAGCAGGGCTTGCTATGAATAGCCACATCCTAGTTAAGTTCTGATTTGACTACTGTAACACGCTGGCTGCGGGGCTGCCCTTGAAGACTGTTCAGGCCCTGTAAATTGGTGTAAAATGCAACTGGGCATCTATTAATGAAGGTCACATCTGAACCAACTGATCTGGCGCCATCCCCGCTGCTTACAAGTCTGTTTCCGAACTCATCTCAGGGTGTTGGTGTTTAACCTTGAAAGCCCAATACCTGTACAGTTAAACCTCGGCTCTTGAACAGCTCCATTTTGGAACGTTTTGGCTCCCGAATGCCGAACACCCGAAAGTAAATGCTCCGGGTTTTGAATGTCTGACGTGGCTTCCGATTGAGCGCAGGGAGCTCTTGCAGCCATCGGAAGCCAATCCTCGGTTGTCAAATGTTTCGGAAGCTGGACAGGCTTCCGGAATGGATTACGTTCAACAACCAAGGTTTGACTGTATGTTTGGGGGGGGGGCTGGCACATCAAAGGGGTTACCTGTATGGCTCTGCCTGTTTCATTAAGATTAAGGAACAGGGCAGGAGGAGTATGACATAACAGAGGCTCTCCTAGGCTGACTAAACCTGGAGCACAAATGAACTGCAAAGTGGGATGGGTTCCCCAGGGTCATCTAGTCCAACCCCCTGCAAATGCCAAATTAAAGACATGTATCAGAAGAGGAATAACTTTTCCTTCCAGAGGATCACATTCTGGAGAAACACATGCCAGTGGCGTTTTAGCTCTCTCTTTCTGAAACTGTCCATTTCAATCTCTTTTGAACGTTTCTAAATACCTGTTTTTCAATCCAGAATTTCAGTGTTTTAGTTTATAGTTCTGAAAAAAATGCTCGGAGGTTTTCTTGCAATCAAGCAGCGGATCGCTCTTGTTCAAATAAATAAAAAAGAAAACAGTTAAATTAAAATAAACCCACAATCGACAGTGCCCCCTTATAGAATTGTTTGGGGTGACTCGCAAAGGGAACATATCAAATCAAATCAAATCAAATCTTTATTACGGTCATAGATCAGCCCTCTCTTCCACAAAGGGGATCCTCATGCCTTCCCCCCCAAACAGGGACCCTGTCTAGGGTTAGATAGATATGTCCATTTTTCTCAAATTGCTCCTAAAAAAAGTTTTCTGCATCTCCACATGAGTTGCGCTCCCTTATCTGTCAACATACAAATCTTTGAACGTGGTTTTGTCTAATAGGCACATTTATGCAAGGAATTTTCACAGGAAGCCGTCCATTTATTTGCATGTTCTCTTCACTAATTCATGCACGCAAATATACAGGTCTCCTGTACGCATTTTTTCTTTTTCTTTTGGCGGGTGCTGGTGGTATGCCTTGCAGAATTCTGCAGCAGATCGATAAAGGGCATTCCAAACTGCTCCCTAATCCGGGACAGGCAGATTAGCTCAGTTCTCTTTAGAATGCAGACCCAACAAATTCTCCTCGCATCCGGTGGAAAAGACAAAAAGGGGTTTCTCGGAGGAGCCGCTTGACATAATGGGAGCGACCCCAGGAGAATTATGCTCGCTTACACCTGTTCAGGGGGGGCAGGGAGTCTGCAATTTCCGCCAGTTTTTGCACCACCCTGGGACACAATGGCTTTTTA
Organism: Zootoca vivipara; assembly: GCF_963506605.1. Lineage (NCBI taxonomy): Eukaryota > Metazoa > Chordata > Lepidosauria > Squamata > Lacertidae > Zootoca > Zootoca vivipara. Next base: position 4,144,373 of record NC_083281.1, on the reverse strand, counting down.
ATTGTTTGCTGAACGCCCCATTTCCCCCCAACGCAGTGCGAAAGCAGCCCTGGCTCACAGATTCCAATCGGATTACTTTCAAGTTGCTCAGCTAGTCACACCACTAAAGCTGGAAATTGCCTGGGTTGTTTTTTTAGGGGGGGGGGGGTAGAGAAGGATTTAAGGAGGACCTGTTTTTGATAGCATCGTCAGAGTTTCTTGTAGAAATCCCTCAGGGTTCCTGCCCCATCCCGATTCTCAAGCCGCCCATCATGGATGGTTTTAAAATTGGATGAGATGAATTCACAGTGGAGGAGGGCAAAGAAACTACAACTACAGTGGTACCTCTACTTACGAATTTAATGCGTTCCGAACGCACATTTGTAAGTGGAAAAAAGTCGAAACCCATAGGAATGCATTGGGAGAAAAAAATCGTAAGTTGTAACCCTATCTAAAAATTCGTAAGTAGAAAAAATCCTATCTAAACCACATCCAAGATGGCGGATGGAGCTCCATTCGTAAGTAGAAACATTCGTAAGTAGAGTTATTCGTAAGTAGAGGTACCACTGTAATCCAGAATGCGGCACCTAGACTGGTGTCTGGGAGTGGCCACCAAGATCACATAACACTGGTCCCGAAAGACCTCATTGGCTCCTAGGGCGTTTCTGAGCACAATTCAAAGTGTTGGTGCTGACCTTGAAAGCCCTAAATGGCCCAGTATACCTGAAGGAGCATCTCTGTCCCCATCGTCCGTCCTGGACACTGAGGTCCAGCTCCGAGGGTCTTCTGGTGGTTCCCTCATTGCAAGAAGCCAGGTTACAGGGAACCAGGCAGAGGCCTTCTCGGTGGTGGTGCCTGCCCTGTGGAACGCCCTCCCATCAGATGTCAAGGAAATAAACCACTACCTGACTTTTAGAAGGCATCAGAAGGGAGCCCTGCTTAGGGAAGTTTTTAATGTATTTTTAATCTTCTGTTGGAAGCCACTCAGAGTGGCTGGGGAAACCCAGCCAGATGGGCAGGGTATAAATAATAAATTGTTGTTGTTGTTGTTGTTGTTGTTGTTATCAGTGCTGCTCGCCTCAGTGTTTACTGTTGGAGGCAGTTAATGTCTCTGAGTACCAGTTGCTTGTAGTTGCAAGTTGTTTGTAGCACAACCCCCTTGCAATGCAGGAATCACTGCTTTAAAAAAACCCTGACAGATGGGAGACCCCCTCAAATGAATGGAGAGCCCACCACTTTCTGAGGAGTCTGCCCCACTGCTCTCCCAGGTAATTCCACATACCTTCAGGGATGCAGGCGGCACTGTGGTCTAAACCACTGAGCCTCTTGGGCTTGCCGATCAGAAGGTCAGCGGTTCGAATCCCGCAACCGGGTGAGCTCCCATTGCTCTGTCCCAGCTCCTGCCAACCTAGCAGTTCGAAAGCACGCCAGCACAAGTAAATAAATAGGTAGGGAGGTAAACGGTGTTTCCGTGCACTCTGGCTTCCGTCACGGTGTCCGTTGTGCTGGAAGCGGTTTAGTCCTGCTGGCCATGTGACCCGGAAAGCTGTCTGTGGACAAACGCTGGCTCCCTCGGTCTGAAAGCGAGATGAGCACCGCAACCCCCTTTGACTGGACATAACCGTCCAGGGGTCCTTTACCTTTACCTTTACCTAGGTTCATGGAATTGTAGAGTTGGAAGGCACCAGAAGGATCACCTAGTTCAACCCCCTGGAATGCAGGAATCTGTTGCCAACGTAGAGTTCGAACCCATGACCCTGAGATTGAGAGTCTCATGCTGTACAGGCTGAGCTGTATTGAGCTGGCATCTCCTTTCTTGTCGTTTGGATCCATTCGATCCTACCCACTAGAGGAGGAGAAAACAATCTTGCTCCACCCTCCACCTGACAGTCTTTCAGATACAGTCAAACCTTGGCTCCCAAACAGCTTTGTTGTCGAACAAATCGGCTCCCGAACGCTGCAAACCCAGACGTGTGTGTTCCTGTTTGCGGACGTTTTTCAGAAGCCGAACATCCGATGCTGCTTCCGCTTGAGCGCAGAAAGCTCCTGCAGCCCATCGGAAGCTGTGCCTTGGTTTCCGAACGGTTTCGGGAGTCGGAAAGGACTCCCGGAATGGATTAAGTTCGAGAACCAAGGTACCACTGTAGTTGAAGATAGCTTCCCAATCACCCCTCATCAGTCTTCTTTTCTCCAGGCTAAACTTACCCAAATGCCTCAAAGTGTGGCTCCCGAACAGAATTGTGGGGTTGGTGGTGGTGTGTCTGTGTTGGCAGGGAAAGGCCTGATCCAGCCATGGTGCTCTTCTGATGTTCTACTGGGAGGCGAGGAAGGCAGTGTGAGAAAGAAACTGCAAGGAACAGGACCAGCACAATTCCTTTCTGCATTCGCTTCACACTGCTACACTTCAGACCCAAGATTAGATCAAAATCACAGATGATAAGATATAGATACACACATACATCCCTGGGTCCTGGTTAACTTGCTAACAAAGGACTCTTGTGAAGCAGCTAATGGGGAATTAACCCAAGGAAGCTTGCCAAACCTGAGCCTTTAGACAGCTCAGCTCCAATTTCCTGCAAGCTCCGAGAGTTTAGATCCAAGTTATCAGGCAGCTCGGGTTTAAACCTTCAGGGTTGCGTTTTCACATCCTTCCATTGCTCGGGGAATCGCAATGAAGTTGAAAACGGGCCTCTTGTGACATTAAGGGAGATATTCCGCCACCACCACCTCCTCTCTAAAGCAGGAGGAGGGAAGATCTGGCCATTTTCTTTCTACCGAAGTGGGAAAACTGGCAGGCATCCATAGACCCCCACAAAGACTTTATCCGGGATCTTGAAGGATAGTTGAAGCCGAGATGGCAGACTTGCCTGAAACTGGATTACCTGCCCTGCACTGGCTTCAAGTCTCGGTCTTTTTACCAGCTTCCGTCAGGGGAAAAACCAGCGCTAAGTCGAAAGCCAGACATCCTTTCTGAATTCAATCCGTTTCGGTCTGGATTCAGCCTGCCCCACCAGGCTCTTATTCCTATTCCTTCCACATGTTCCCAAACCAGCCGTGCCCATTTGGAGGGAAGATTTATAGCCAGAGCAGATCTCTTTGCTTTAAACCAAATCACCCCGGTGGTGCCATCATTAGAAAAACATTAAAACAGTCCGGTCACCAACAGCTAAGTTCATCTCGGTGCCGTTACACCTGGGCTCATAAATCCTGTTCCTTTTTTTTCCCTTTACAAGCCAGTCAGGGGTGGGTTGATTTATAAGGTGAAACAAATATTAAAACACTTCAGGAAAGTTTTGTTTTAAAAAAAGAATAATACAGGGGGGAGACACACAGACATAGCAATCCCCCCCTCTGCTGCATGAATCTACAGAAGAGATGTTCATAGAATCTCTGTTTTTGGATGTGGGTCAAAAATTAAATAGGCAAAGCTAAGAAGAGCTTCTTGTTCTCACTTGTTCTCACAGCGGCCGACCAGATGCCCCAATGGGAAACCCGCAAGCAGGATTGAAACACAAGATCCCTCTCCCCTCCTGTAATTTCCAGCACCTCGGATTCAGGAGCGTCACTGCTTCTGTCCGTGGAGGCAGAGCAACGCCATCCTGACTAGCAGCCATCCATAGCCCTCTCTTCCCCCATTTGTCTAATCCTCATTTAAAGACATCCAAGTGGGCGGCCTCCTGTGGCAGGGAGTTCCATAGTTCAACTATAGTTTGACCTATAAAGCCTTAAACGGCTCAGGACCGCAATACCTCAAGGACCGCCTCCTCCCATATGAACCCACCTGGACCCCGAGATCATCTTCTCAGGCCCTCCTTCATGTGGCTCCTCCTCGAGAGGTCCAGAGAGTGGCAACGTGAGAACGGGGCCTTCTCTGCAGTGGCTCCCCATTTGTGGGAATGCTCTCCCCAGGGAGGTTCACCTGGTGCCTTCATTATACACCTTTAGGCACCAGGCAAAAACATTACTTTTTAACCAGGCCTTTGGCTGATCTGTTTGACATACCATACCCCTTTTAAAATGTGGCTCTTTTCTACAGGGAGGGGTGTGTTCTTGGGTTGTTGCTTTTATTCTGATTACAGTGGAACCTCGGTTTTCAAATGTAAATCCTTTTGACTACTGAAACATTCAAAAACCGAAGAACAAAGGGCTTTCAGCAAGTTCAATGGGGGGGGGAGGAGGAAAAACGCGCCTCGGAAGCCATTTGACTTCCAAGGTGTGTTCAAAAATGGAAGCATTCACTTCCGGGTTTTCGGCGTCCAAAACCTTCAGCAGCTGAAATGTTCGAAAACCGAGGTTTGACTACTGTATATATGTTGTGATCTTTTCTGTGAACCGCCCTGAGAACTCCGGGTATAGGGTGGTACAGTGGTACCTTGGTTCTCGAACTTAATCTGTTCTGGGAGTCCGTTTGACTCCTGAAACTGTTCCAAAACCGAGGCTCCAGATGTTCGGCTTCTGAAAAACGTTCACAAGCCGGAACACTTACTTCCAGGTTTGCAGCGTTCGGGAGCCAAAACGTCAGAGTACCAAGGCGTTCGACAACCAGGATACGACTGTATAAAAAACTCTAATAATAATAATTTCTCCTGAATCTTCCAACGTTGAGCTTCCTTGGATGTCCTTGAGTTCCAATGCTATGAGAAAGGGAGGAAAAACTTTCCTAGTCCAGCGTCCTGTCCTTAGATTGGCCAAATATCCCCAAAGAGCCTAGGAATCCAGATGGGTAATCTTTGGGTCCAGAGGCAGTCTAAGGGCATGAGAAGAGGCTGGCTACTGGATCAGGCCAAAGGGGGCCCGCCTGGTCCAGCATGCTGTTCTCACAGTGGCCAACCAGATGCCTCCACAGGATACCCACAAGCAGGATCTGAGCACGAGAGCAAATCTCCCCTCCTACAGTTCCAGCAATGGGTATTTTTACCTTTATTCAGAAGCATGACTAACTCTGTCTGCAGAGCCATAGCAGAGCATTCCTAGCAAGTAGCCCAATGAAGAAGAAGAAGAAGAAGAAGAAGAAGAAGAAGAAGAAGAAGAAGAAGAAGAAGAAGAAGAAGAAGAAGAAGAAGAAGAAGAAGAAAAAGACGAAGAAGAAGAAGCGGCTACTTGTACCCCACCCATCTGACTCAGCAGCAACAGCAGCAGCAGGAGCAGCAACAACAACAACAACAACCACAACAACACAACCACAACAGCAGCAACAACTACAAACTACTTGTACCCCGCCCATATGACTCAACAACAACAACAAACAACTTGTAAACAACAACAACAACAACCTACTTGTACCCCGCCCATCTGATTCAACAACAAAACAACAACAAACTACTTGTACAGAACAACAACAAACTACTTGTAAACAGCAGCAGCAGCAACAACAACAAAGTATTGTAGCCTGCCCATCTGACTCAACAACAAAACAGCAACAACAGCAGCAACAACAACAACAACAAACTACTTGTACACAACAACAGCGACAAAAAACAACTGCTTGTACTCCGCCCTTCTGACTCAACAACAACAAACTACTTGTACCCTGCCCATCTGACTCAAGAACAACAACAACAACAACAAACTACTCATACCCCACCCATCTTACTGGGTTGCCCCAGCCACTCTGGGCGGCTTCCAACAAAATATAAAAGAACACAGTGGGGCTTAATCAGCCTTCCACCCCTTGGAAAAAAGGGCTTGCTTGTACACTTAGGGTCTGACCAATGTCTCCAATGTTACTGGTTTGTTATTGTTGCTGTTCATGTTTTTATTATGCACTTCGTGGTTTTAATTCTGCATTTTTATGCTGGGAGCCACCCTGGGGTCTTGGGATGATAAATTTAATAAATAATAGTAGTAACAGGACCACTGGTCCCATCACCTCCTGGCAAATAGAAGGGGAAGAAATGGAGGCAGTGAGAGATTTTACTTTCTTGGGCTCCTTGATCACTGCAGATGGTGACAGCAGTCACGAAATTAAAAGACGCCTGCTTCTTGGGAGAAAAGCAATGACAAACCTAGACAGCATCTTAAAAAGCAGAGACATCACCTTGCCTACAAAGGTCCGTATAGTTCAAGCTATGGTTTTCCCCATAGGGATGTATGGAAGTTAGAGCTGGACCATAAAGAAGGCTGATTGCCGAAGAATTGATGCTTTTGAATTATGGTGCCGGAGGAGACTCTTGAGAGTCCCATGGACTGTGAGAAGATCAAACCTCTCCATTCTGAAGGAAATCAGCCCTGAGTGCTCACTGGAAGGACAGATCCTGAAGCTGAGGCTCCAAGACTTTGGCCACCTCATGAGAAGAGAAGACTCCCTGGAAAAGACCCTGATGTTGGGAAAGATGGAGGGCACAAGGAGAAGGGGATGACAGAGGACGAGATGGTTGGACAGTGTTCTCGAAGCTACGAACATGAGTGTGACCAAACTGCGGGAGGCAGTGCAAGACAGGAGTGCCTGGCGTGCTATGGTCCATGGGGTCATGAAGAGTCGGACACGACTAAACAACTCAACAACAACAATAGTAACAGGATAATGAATAAAGGGGTGGTTTAAATAGGAACGCCGGAAGCTGCCTTGTGCAGGTGAAGATCCTTGGTCCGTTTGGTCAGGATTGGTCATACTGACTGGCAGCAAGCATCTCTCTCTCTCTCTCTCTCTCTCTCTGCCCTGGAGACACCAGGGATCAAACCTGGGATTTTCTGCTTGCAAAGCAGACACTCTCCCACTGAGCTTGGGCCCTCTTGTCTGATTTTGCTTTGGCCTTTGGTTTGTTGAGTTGCGCTGTGTTGAGTTTGAGTTGTGCTGCGTTGCAAAGGAGGACCATTTTCCCCACCACCACTGACACAGCCCCCCCCCCCCGCAACTCCTTCTCCTCCCGCTCCACCAAGTCGTAAGGCAAGGACAATGAGGTGTTTGAAATGGGAGCATTTAAATCAACAACCGCGGAGCAGCAGACATCTGGGGAACAGATGCCGATCGCAGGCCCTCGGCTCCTTTCCCTGGGAACAGGCGACTCCCGGAGTCCAGCAAGATGGGAAACAGGAAAAGAGAGGATTGGTTCAGGGGAATGTCCGGGGCAAGGAACCCTTTGCAGCCCAAGGGCCGCATTCCCTTCCAGGGGCCGCAAGAGGACGGGTAGTCTCTGGCTTTGCCTGCCCCCTTCCAGGTAGCAGGAGAAGGGCTTGGATCCCATGTGGGTGGGAGATCTAATAATAATAATAATAATAATAATAATAAAAGATATAGGTACATGTATCTCACATACAATGTAGAATACACGCTTTTTAGCTGGTTATTATTTTACCTGGAATATTTTATTTCATAACGTTCCCAGGGTATTTTATTGGCTATGCTTTGCAGTTTCAAACTCTCTCGTATATCTGCAGCAGATTTAAATGCTTGTTTGATGTCAAAAGGGTGCTCTGTCTTGTTTTTCGTCGTTTCTTATAGAATGTGGAAATTTTCTGGTTTGTTTGTTTCAATTTAAATATGTTCCAACCCAGGCATAGGCAAACTCGGCCCTCCAGATGTTTGGAGACTACAACTCCCATCATCCCTGACCACTGGTCCTGTTAGCTAGGGATGATGGGAGTTGTAGTCCCAAAACGTCTGGAGGGCCGAATTTGCCTATGCCTGTTCCAATCTATTTTGCATATCCTCCAATGTTTTGCTGATGAAAATAGAGACACCCTAAAAAATAAATATATTATTGTTCTTCTTCTTCTTCTTCTTCTTCTTCTTCTTATTATTATTATTATTATTATTATTATTATTATTATTATTATACCCATCTGACTGGGTTGCCCCAGTCACTCTAGGCGGCTTCCAACATACGTATATAAACATAATAAAACATTAAACACTAAAAAAAATCTTCCCTATGCAGGGCTGCCTTCAGATGTCTTCTACTTATTTATCTCCTTGGCTGGGGGGGGGGGACATATAACTCCATACCCTCCAATGAAAACAGGGGTGTCCTATCATACCCTTCAAATGTTCTCCGATGGAAACGTACTAAGGAAAACCGGACCTTCAAGGATCAAGACAGAAACCGGGGTACCACTGGCATGCTTCAGCCCAGCAGTGTCCCAATTAACCTCCATCTCCAGGGATGGACATCACCAGGTGTCATGTACTGGTTGGAAGCAAGGAAGAAGGCTCGGAGCCCGAGAAGAAGTGGTGGGACGATGATGGGTGGTCAGAGGGAGAAGGCTGGGAGGAGGAGGTGTCAGAAGATGAAGAGGCAACAGGTCTTAGTGAGCGGGGAGAGTCAGTGGCAGAGAGAAGTCCAGAATCGGAGGCAGAGGCTGAAGCAGGAGAGGAAGAGGGAGGCCAAGAGGCAGAGGTGAGTCCAGCTGGTAAAAAGTCATGGGTGTCTCCTGCTTCTGCTGTGACAAGCTCTCCTTCTCTGCTTGTCTCCCAGGACCAGAAGAGGCTTGAAGAGGGCACTGGAGAGGTTGGCTGCACACGGCATAGTCTCTGATTGCTTGGTGGGGAAACACTGGAGAGGAGGGGGCTTAGACGGCTGTGGGGAGGTGGGGACTTTCAGTCTCGGCAACTTGACTTTCATGAAGACCACCAGGAATGAGCTGCTCTGCTCATTAGGCCTGACACTCAGCCAAGTCTGTGAAGACTGCATTTTTGCTAATTCACAGTTGACTCCAATTTTGAATTGTGATCACTGACCAGCATGATCCTGTAACACCAGGGTGCTTCTCCTGTGGCATCTCCAAGCTACTCATTACAGACTGCCCCAGGTCTCAGGTTTGGGCCCTGAAATCTCAGAGTCCAGGATGTCCCTGACATGGCAACCCCCAGCCAGATGCTAGTGCTGGGCAGGACCAGAAGCAAAAAGGGAAACATCTGTACTGTAGGTTCCCTCTTTATCCTCCATCCAGACAAACAGGACATGATCAGAGATTGAGGACACATGCCAGGCAGGCAAAAACACCCAAGGAGGGCGCAAAACAAGGCTGACGAGGACTGAGTCTCAATAGCATTTCACTTTGGGGGACCAACACTGTGCTCAGCTTTGAGGAACATCCCAATTCCTCAAAATTCCTCTGTTTCTCTGAGGACCATGGCAGTGGCGAGTTTTGTTTTAGAATTTAGTTTCATTCTTTCGTTGGGCAAGCCCAGGTATCAATGGTGCAAACCACAATTGCAGAGGCCTAAATTTTAAGCATGCAACCCACAACTTTGAGCACAGAGCTAAATTCTCTCCTCTTCTCCAGGCTAAACCTAGCCAGCTCTTTTCAATTCGCCAACCTGGTCTCCCTTTAGGAGAAGAAAGTCAAGCCCCATAGAACTTGATACTGAGCCGGTTGCTCTATTACCTACTATGGAGTAAGCAAGACTGGAATCTTGCTTCACTTTTAGGGGGAAAGCTATAGCTCAGTGTTGGTGGACATGGTTTTAAAGTCCCAGGTTCAGCCCCCCAAATGCCATGTAGATAGATAAACCTAGAATAGGAGAGCTTTCTAGCGTCTCATCTAATTCAGCCCATTGTTCAAAACACGGGGGACTCAAATCTCACTTTATGTTTAGGGGCTGAGCACCTGCTTTGTCTGCAGAAGGCAGTGGCTTCTCCTGGTAGATCCTGGGAAGACTCCTGCCCTGAAGCCCTGGACAGCAGCTGCCAGCCAACACTGAGATGGACCAATTGCCCGACTTGGTTTCAGGCGGCGGCCCAGGTTCCTAATGGAGCTGCCCACCTATATTTTATGACATGGGTAGGCAAACTAAGGCCCAGGGGCCGGATCCGGCCCAATTGCCTTCTCAATTCGGCCCGCGGACGGTCTGGGAATCAGCATGTTTTTACATGAGGAATCATAGAATAGAATCATAGAGTTGGAAGAGACCACAAGGGCCATCCAGTCCAACCCCCTGCCGAGCAGGAAACACCATCAAAGCATTCTTGACATATGCCTGTCAAGCCTCTGCTTAAAGACCTCCAAAGAAGGAGACTCCACCACACTCCTTGGCAGCAAATTCCACTGCCGAACAGCTCTTACTGTCAGGAAGTTCTTCCTAATGTTTAGGTGGAATCTTCTTTCTTGTAGTTTGAATCCATTGCTCCGTGTCCGCTTCTCTGGAGCAGCAGAAAACAACCTTTCTCCCTCCTCTATATGACATCCTTTTATATATTTGAACATGGCTATCATATCACCCCTTAACCTTCTCTTCTCCAGGCTAAACATACCCAGCTCCCTAAGCCGTTCCTCATAAGGCATCGTTTCCAGGCCTTTGACCATTTTCATTGCCCTCCTCTGGACACGTTCCAGCTTGTCAGTATCCTTCTTGAACTGTGGTGCCCAGAACTGGACACAGTACTCCAGGTGAGGTCTGACCAGAGCAGAATACAGTGGTACTATTACTTCCCTTGATCTAGATGCTATACTCCTATTGATGCAGCCCAGAAAGGAGAGTGTGTCCTTTTATTTAAAATGTATCTCTGGGTTATTTGTGGGGCATAGGAATTCATTCATTTTTAAAATATACCGGTATATATAGTCTGGCCCCTGCACAAGGTCTGAGGGACAGTGGACTGGCCCCCTGCTGAAAAAGTTTGCTGACCCCTGCTTTATGATTACTCTCACCATGATTCAGAATTTTAACACCTGACACAGAACTCCCGTGGAACCTCCATGTTCAGTCATTGTCTATCTCAAAGTGCCAGATGTTTCAGGGAACAGAGGGGGGCCAGTGTCTCTATCCTCGGGTGGCAGGACACATGGGGCCAGACTCTAGTTGCCAACATCCCTGACCACTGTGCATGCTGGCTGTTGGGCCTGATGGGAGTTAGCAGTTCCTTCAACCTCTTGGGAAGGGGCTACAAGTCCTCCATCTCTGCCCTGTTTTAATGGGAGGGGCTGCCGTTGGGAGACAAAGCGATGGTTTGGTCCAGCAAGACAATTCTTAAGCAACCCCCAAGATTTTCTTCTTCTTCTTTCTATTTTTGCAAAAAATTAGCTACCTCTCAACCCAGAGGGGGCGGGGGGGGGGAATCCTCTGGGAAATTTTTCACTTCTTGGGTTTCGAAAGAATGAATTAACATCCCAGGAGCAACTCGTGTGCAATGATGTTCATTTAAACGCCAACTCTGGGGATGACGGTCAAAGTCTATTTATTACTTAATTTAACACAAGGCGGCGCAGATTGGAAGCACAAGAGAACAGGATCTCCCCCCCACCCCTTTCCCACTTCCTGACGCCCCGTTAAGAGTTGCAGCGATGGGGGAATTTCCAGAGGTGGAGCTGATCTAATCTCTGCCATAATTCCATTTTCTATTAAAAGCTCCAGGAGCTCTGGGCATCTCGTCTAACTCACCCGACACCTCTCCCAAGCCAGCTTGGCTAATAAGCTGGCACTCGAGAACAGGGGTGGGCAACCTGCGGCCCCGCAGCCTAATTTCACGCAGGTAGCAAGGAGGGGGGGTAGGGAGAGAGAATAATGGGGTGGCAGAGAGGGAGGAAAGGGGTGAGTTAGAAAGAGGAAAGACGGCTGAGAGAGAGAGAAGTGTGACTAGCCCAAGGTCACCCAGCAGCTGCATGTGGAGGAGCAGGGAAGCGAACCCGGTTCACCAGATTACGAGTCTACCGCTCTTAACCACTACACCACACCAGGTGGGGAAAGCTCTTGCACAGTGATGGAAACACACCAGAACTGCAGGGGAACCTTGGAAGGCTGAGATGCCACCAGACCATCACGAGAAACTATTGTTGGGTCAAGTAGATGACTGGGTCCTCTGTATAGGAATGGAGGGAGAAATTCATTATACTAGTGGATTCGCAGACCGAAATGGCGTGATCTTTAGAAATCCGCCCTCCTCCAAATGCTGGGCTGTATCCGACCAAATTCCACCTACTGAAACGTACTGATCAAAGCCATGTCCTTTCATTTCAATGGCCTCCCCTGATCACGACCAGCGTTGATCAATCAATCACAGATCAACCACTAAATTACAATTTAAAAAAACCCAGACACTTGGATTTGACAGCATGGCAAAGAGCTAGGATAAGGTGCTTGTGTTGTCTCGTTAGAAGAAGTTGTCCAATGTGGTTGGTACGAAAATTTGCTCATCTGGTTGCTAATATTATTATTATTATTATTATTATTATTATTATTATTTACTTACACCCACCCATCTGGCCGGGCCTCCCCAGCCACTCTGGGCGGCTGCCAACAGGATATTAAAAACACAATAAAACATCAGACATTAAAAACTTCCCTAATACATGTTGATGAGGACAATTTTGCCACTTGGATTTCAATTTCATTTAGTGGACTCTGATAAAAATAGGAAAGCGTAAAAATTATCAGGCCTGCCTGGGAATTTAGCTAAAACAGGTCTAATATATAAGGTATGAATGTCTGGATTGACTGATTGATTGATTGACTTCTGTCGGGAGGAAGCCTTTGAGATGGCAGTCTCCACCACACACAGAAACCCCAAAATGCATCTATTAGTGAAAAGTGCACACAGATATGAGTTTCTGAGTGAAAACGATGCGCAAGAAATGCATTGCGTTTGCGGGAACGGCTTGCAAAAATGTGCAGATTAGGCAAAAAAATGTGTGCAGAAATGCACCCCGTCAGATGACTTGCAGACAAAACTATGTGTGGATTTAGGAAGAAGAAGAAGAAGAAGAAGAAGAAGAAGAAGAAGAAGAAGAAGAAGAAGAAGAAGAAGAAGAAGAAGAAGAAGAAGAAGAAGAAGAAGAAGAAGAAGAAGAAGAAACTTGTTAATCATAGTCAACGTGAGAAAATGAAAAGACCCCTGTCTTCCAGCTATATGGGGATGGCTTCTGAAGACCTTTGAATTAGCAGAAATGGACAGATTAGGTCTGCAACAGGAACAGGAACGCCTACAATTCAAACTTGTTCAAGAGGTGGTCCTATTTTATATACGATGGGAATGAGAATTGGGGGGAGATCAAGGCTTGAAATACATTTATTAGTGCAAATGTTATTTGTGTCCATCTCTGAAATAAAATATAAAACAACAGAGGGGAGGAATCCTACACAAGTGGCTTGTGAACTTTTAAAACACACACAGAAACTGGGAGGCCGCGACTCAAACTAAGCAAACCATCTACTTTCCTTTCAGTGGGTCTACACTGAGGAGGGCAAATGTTAGCTACAGCCCACAGCTTATGATTTGGGGGATATCGTGCTTCCCCCAGTTCCTTCTCCCCCCACCCACCCACCATATGCAGATTCTCTTCCAGTTTCACCAAAATTGAACTGAAATACTACATCTTCCACGTTATCCAAGTCCAAAATATGCTCAAAGCAATATCCAGATTCATGGCCAAACATAGGCACACACACACACACACACACACACACACACACATTGCGTGTGTGTGTGCAATTATATATCCAGCAGAACCAACTGCATTACTGCAGATTTCATTTTAATAACGTTTCATTTTTTTCCCATGATTAACTTATTAATCTCCGCACATTAATATTAACATTCTTAATAATACTGGGAGTTATTGCGTAAGTCCCACCTGCCTTTCTCGATTGGGGATGGCAATGGCATAATTCTCCGTCCTAGGATATATATATATATATATATATATATATATATATATATATATATGGAGGCTCGGTCGGTTTCACCAATTTATTCATTGCCTTTCGGAGAGGGGTGCACCGTCCCGATGGCCTTCACCAAATGCCTCGTCCAGATAATAAGCCATTGTTGGCTTCTTGAGCCGCACCTCGGAGTGCACCCCATCTCAATGTGAGATAAAACACTTGATTAAATTGTCTTAATTATCACAGAGAGGGTGGGCGGCATCTGTATGGCAGATACAGAAGGTGGCTGGGTTGCCAATGTACAACAGGGGCCGAGGGCTTAGCCCAAGGGTCAGCAAAAATTTTCAGCAGGGGGCCGGTCCACTGTCCCTCAGACCTTGTGGGGGGCCGGACTATAATTTTTTTTGTGGGGGGTGGAATGAATGAATTCCTATGCCCCACAAATAACCCAGAGATGCATTTCAAATAAAAGCACACATTCTACTCATGTAAAAACACCAGGCAGCCCCCACAAATAACCCAGAGATGCATTTTAAATAAAAGGACACATTCTACTCATGTAAAAACACGCTGATTCCCAGACTGTCCGTGGGCCGGATTTAGAAAGTGATGGGGCCACATCCAACCCCCGGGCCCTAGGTTGCCTACCCATGGCTTAGCCAGTGGGCCTTAGGTTGAGAACAGGGGTTTTAGGATGTCCGAGTTTTCACTAGGAGGTGTAATAGCCCCCAAATAGGCAAAGTGGGGTGCAGTGGCCCCATTTGTGTTTGTCTTAAAGATAATTGAGGCTCTCTCTTTATGCAGCGAAGTCAGGAAGGTAACAACTGCCTAGATCAGGGCTCCCCAAATTGTGGGACCCACAAGCTTAATTCAGGTGATCTCCGACATGTCCACACATATCGATTTCCATTCTCCCACTTCTTCATTTCCCCAATTGTCTTCCGCTTTATTGATTTCGGAAAATTTGCACACCACTCGATCGTTAAAAAACAACAACCTCAAAGCAGTTTACGGAGAGAATAAAGCGATAAAATTATCAGATGAAAACAGCTACTTAAAAAGAACATGTTAAAAATTAAGTTTGGCAATAAACTGAAAACCAGATTAAAGCACACATCGGCATTCTGCAGATCTGAGTAAACAAAACTGTCTTTAGCAGGCGCCTCGTGTCAATAGGCAGGGAGTTCCGCCGGTGCTGCCTCATTGAAATACAGATTTCTTGCAAACACAAGGAAATTTATTTCGTTACGGTCTGAAATCTAATGGAAGACAAAATGCAACACAATACGGTGAAACACAATATGAGGAATGGAAGAGGCGAGTAAATATTATGCAGCAGTGAGCCCGGCACATTGTAATTGCTGCAGCAGTCGGGAATAATCGAGTGGTCCCTCGCCAAGACCCTCAGCAATTTTCAGATGATCTGACAGGGTCGGGAACCGCTGGCCTACGTGGAGGGAGTGGATCCAGGTATAGCTCCCTCCATGCTTATCATACAGACTTACAAGAAAGAAACCCCAGTTCTCTTCATTCCAACTGTTTCCCCTTCTCTATCACACACACGAGACCCATCAGCTCCTCCAGCTGTGTACCAAAACTCTCATATACACCAAAAATTCCTGAGGTGCACTGCCTTTCCCTCCCACCTACACGCTCCCGCACGCAATTTCCTTTCCGAATCGAGGAGAGACAAAACTGTCGCGAGCCCCTTGCCTTGCCAAGGCATGCAGCCGGAACGAGAGGACCCACCCTCGTCGGAAACCTCGATCCAACCACGAGATAATAAGCCGAATGAGCACGCCAAGGGGAAGTGGAGGGACACGAATGAACCGGCGGGGCTTCCCCTATTGCTGCGAGCTTCAGAAAAATTGCCTGCTTCATCAGACAAATGCACCCCTTCCGATCCACCTCGGCCGGTATGAAAGTGGTGACTGCCTCGAAGGCGGCCATCATGCCCTCTTGGTGTCCCACCCGATCGTTATTATTGCTTGCATTTATTCAGTCAAAAAGAAAACGTCTCAAAGCAACCCCACATGGGTGACTTGTCCGACATAGCCTCCAACAACGCTTCTCCAATGAAAACAGGGACGTTCGATTCCGTAATAATAATAGCAATCATTTTATTATTTGCACCCCGCCCACCTGACTCAGTTGCCCCAGCCACTCTGGGCGGCTTCGGACAGATATAAAAACACAATGAAACATTACAAAACAACTTCCCCCTACAGGGCTGCTTTCAGATGCCTTCTGAAGGTTGTTAGAGTTACTTATCTCCCTGGCTCGGGAGTCGCATAACTCCATGCCCTCCGACATTTCTCCGGTGAAAATAGGGGCGCCCTAAGGGAAAGCGGGGTGAGATCAGAAAGTGGGACAGCTTCTGTAAATCTGGGGCTGCCCCTGTAAAACAGGGACACTTGGAGGGTCTGTTCCTTCCAAAGCAACTCCTCCATTCCGAACTTAAAAATGGAAAGTATAATGCTGGTGGTCAACAAAAGAGGCAGCCCTGTTTAGGGAAGCTTTTAATCGTTAAGAAATTAACGTATTTTAATACTGTATTTCTGTTGGAAGCCGCGGGGTATAAATAATGGGCGGGGTATAAATAATAAATTATTATTATTATTATTATTATTATTATTATTATTATTATTATTATTAAGACTGTCTCAAGGCAAATCTTTAAAAATGTAGTATAAACACCGGCGATTGGGAAACACTGGCTTGCGAGCGCTCCAGTTGGAGAACAGCCTTTCCCAAAGGCATTGAGGACTTTGAAGACACTCAAACTCGGGATGCAAGGGGGAAACATGCTAAGAGGAAGGCACACTTGGCAAATCTGCACCGTGGATTTCTGCCCGGAAACCAATGTCCCCACTGTGGAAGGATGTGTGGATCCAGAATTGGCCTCCACAGTCACTTACGGACTCATTGCTAGAACCGTGTTTATGGAAGACAATCTTACTCGGCTACGAGGGATAGAAGAAGAAGAAGAGGAGGAGGAAGAGGAGGAGGAAGAAGAAGAAGATAAAATTGCCCATCTGCAAAAAGGGAGCTGACTGAAAGAATAAATTCCAGAAAGGAGGCAAAGCATCTTTTTTAAGTCTGATGCCCGGCAGCTGAATTGTCCTCTTCATAATCCCGATATTCTAAAGGCTATATCCCTATTTCCCCAGCCAAAGGTGCAAGAGTCTATTAGGCCTTCATCTCCCCTTCATAACTACAATAACTTCACACTCTCCACCCACATCATCCCAGCAAGACGGGGACCCCATGAGCCATGCAAGCAACTCTACCACTAAGTAATCCCTCCCCTCTCCAGGCACCGTCTGCTGCAGCCCACCTTTGCTTTTTGCTACCATTGTGTTTGCTGTGTCTATTACGAGGCTCCGATCGCCTGCCAGAGACCTCGGTGCATCCAGGCGCAACCTTGTGGCTCATCCCTCGGGGGATGGAGAGGGGGGAGATCAGAGGAGGAGATCCCAGGAGCGACCCACAAGACTCAACCCACAGTCCCGCTAGGTTTTCATTTCCCGCCTAGCATCCAAACGGAGGGGAGAGACTAGCCCTTCTGTCAGGCCCCACAGCCCTACTGCTTGACGTCAGCGATAGTTCAATCGCTTTGTCTCACTGCAATGAAATTTTGGTGTAAAACCATCCTTTTCAGGGAGGGCAAGGGGAAGATACAACTGCTTGGCTGAATAGTTTTCAGGCTCTCTCTAGGAAAATCCAGGCTATATATCTCCCCTTCCTCAATCATTGTTTAAGCCAATGCAAAGCAGCATCCCATTCTCAAACGAGCTAATAAACGGGGATCGTTCTCCCCAAGGCAAGGAGAATATTCACCTTCGCAGGCTGAGCACCCCTTCTGTTTTCTCACAGGAATCGGGGGAACGGAATCTGCTAGGCTGTTCTAAAGCCAAAATATTTTAAAAACACGATAAAATGACTCAAATGTCCCCACTTTCCGCCTTTCTACCAAAATTCTACGAAATATGTTTCCGTACCAAGCCAAAGAAGAAATTGTTCCTTGGAGTACGAGCCGAGGAGGCCACTAAACTAAATGTACCGTACCCTGCCGGAACATATTTTAAGGAGATCATACCTAGATAAAATGCACATTGTTCTCTCGTTTCAGTTCAACATGCCTCGGGTACAGATGTGAACCAGCCCCAGCCCCCTGAAATTTCATCTGCAACACGCAGCTTGCCTGCAAAGTCACGCAACGGGCAGCTTAGATTTCAAGAGAATTCTTTGCCCAAATAAAAAGTTCTCTTCAAGCATTCATTGCCTGGAAATATGCAAGATGTACAGCTGTATATCTCTACCCTGTATTTGCAAAACGCACATATAGGTAGCCAGTGAGCCACGGACCTGTGTCTTTATTTTAAAACTAAAAATATTGCGGCAACTGTTGTTTTTCTTTTCTTTCTTTTCTTTTCTTTTTTTTTTGTAGCAGGGCCACACAGTTTTATGAAGTTATTTGTTTAAAGGTTTTCCTCATTCAGTTAGGAAATCCCGAGAATGTAGTACGACACGAGCATTCATGGACTGCAGCCTGCAAAAGCATGAGGCCATAAAAATAATTTGCTTTGCCTGTGAGGTGCCATAGGTTGGTTCTCCTGCAACAGACCTAACATGAGGGAGAACACCTCTCAAAATGAGTAGGGGTTTCAGAGCAAAAATCCTATTGCCATCCCTAAAATCCTAGTGTTGATCACAACCAGGGCCAGATTTAGGTTTGATGAGGCCCTAAGCAGTCCAGCTGTCCTTTGTCAACAACAAATTGTCACTTTTTTGTGTTGAATATATGCTATATGGATCTAATAGGTATCTAAAGCCATTTGCACTTGTAGAATGTAGGCACCCGATACAGTCATACCTCGGTTTAAGTACGCTTCGGTTTGAGTACTTTCAGTTTAAGTACTCCGCAGACCCGTCTGGAACGGATTAATCCACTTTCCATTACTTTCAATGGGAAAGTTTGCTTCAGGTTAAGTATGCTTCAGTTTAAGTACTCCGCGGATCGTCTGGAACGGATTAATCCACTTTCTATTACTTTCAATGGGAAAGTTCGCTTCAGGTTAAGTTCACTTCAGGTTAAGTACGCTTCAGGTTAAGTACAGACTTCCGGAACCAATTGTGTACATAAACCGAGGTACCACTGTATATAGAAATAGGCAAACCTGTGATATTTTAGGGAGCAGGCTAGCAGGTGGGGCCCATGATTTACATCAGGGGTCAGCAACCTTTTTCAGCTGTGGGCCGGTCCACCGTCCCTCAAACCATGTTGTGGGCCGGACTGTATTTTTTTTTGGAGGGGGGATGAACAAATTCCTTTGCCCCACTAATAACCCAGAGATGCATTTTAAATAAAAGCACACATTCTACTCATTTAAAAACACCAAGCAGGCCCCACAAATAACCCAGAGATGCATTTTGGCCAGGGAAACCCAGCCAGATGGGCGGGGTATAAATAATAATAAATAATAATAATAAAAATAATAATAATTTTAAATAAAAGGACACATTCTACTCATGTAAAAACACACTGATTCCCGGACCGTCCACGGGCCGGATTGAGAAGGCGATTGGGCCGGATCCGGATCCGGCCCCAGGACCTTAGGTTGCCTACCCCTGATTTACATCCTAAGAGCCTACACAACAGAAACCACTGTTGACGTATGTAAGTTTTATTTTATTTGTTTTTTTATCTTATATTTTGGAAATGTATATCCAGGTTTTTTTCTCCTTTAAATTTTTTGGGGGGCCCCAAGAGAGTGGGACCCTAAGCTAGAGCTTGTTCAGCTTATACGTCAATCTGGCACTGATCGTAACACAGTTGTGGCCATTTCAACTCCACGGTTTTGCAACGTCAGCCTCCTCGTAGACCATTCAGTGGGAAAGAGAGTGCAGCAATATTTCAGAGAAAGAAACACATGGGTTGATCATTTGGGTGTCAAGATCTTTGCTTGGACTATGGTGGTTTAAAACCCAAGGTACGCTGGGTATGCAGCACAGGGGGGTTAACTGAAGAGTTGCCCCCCCCTTAAAAAAAGGTTTTTGAAGGACCCGACTGGAAAACATTGACCTGTGTCCATGCGCAACAGCTCAGATGCAAAATGCCACCTTGCGCTAACTTTTCTTTATGCAGCTTCTGCTTAAAAAAAAAAAGGAAGCCACTTGATTAATATAGATCAGCATCCCTCTCTCTCTAGCTCTGTCCTCAATGTCAACATTGGTTCATTGACACCCCCAGGGTGCTGTGGCTTCAAAGGAGTGGTTAACACGAGCATGGGGTGAAGACAAGATTCTCCCAGCAGCCCTGAAGAGACGGAGGTTGGCGACGGCGGTAACATGGAAGACGACGAAGCCTAGGCCAATGGCTCTCGTAGGGCCAGGTTCATTAAGATGCTGTTGGCAAAACGGAGCGAAAGATCAAACGCGGCTGGCTCTCCCCCCTCCCTCCCTCCCGCCCTCCTTTCCCTCTCTTAACATCCCGAAAGGCTGCTCTAGTTTCCTCCAAGCCAGGTTGATCTACAAATCAAGGATTCATTTAATACAACCTTGCCGCGTCCCTCTCTGTAATAAGGAAGGCGCATTTCCATCCCCTCCAGGTAATCAATATTAGCAAGCAAGGAGGAAAAAGGAAGATCCCGGACCTTTTGCACCCCAGGGCCAAAGGGGGGCATGTTTGACATCTGTCGGCTCGCTCCCCCTTCACTTCGCAGGCGAATTCCCAAACTGGACGGGGGGCCGGGGTCCAGCCGTTTCGACACGGCGACACACACACACACACACACACACACACACACACACACACACACCCTCCCCAATGTTTGACAAAGGATGCCACGGAACGTCACCCAGGCTGACTTGGCGATGAGGCATATTCCTCAATCCCACCACCAAACTCTCCTTGGACGGGTAATAGATTTACGCTCCTTCCTTGGGGTTGACGTCCTTCTGTCTGGACGTCCCGGAATCTGCCTTACACTGAGTCACAGACCGATCCATCTTTTTGTCCACACTGACAAGCAGTGGCTGTCCAGGGTTTCGGACGGCGGGCGTCTCTCAGACCTACCTGGAGACACCAACGGCTATTGAATCTGGGACCGACTGCATGCTCTGCCACTGAGCTACGCCCCTGCTTAACTTTTTATTTGTATACTGCCCTATACCCAAAGGTCTCAGGGCGCTTCGCAGAACAAGATGAGAATATGAAACCGCAAAAGATATTATCAAAATAAAACAACAACAACCCAATAACACCACCCGCCCCCCCAAAACCACATTTTAAAAGGGCATAAGGATGTCAATCAAATCAACCAAAGGCTTGGTTAAAAAGGAAACATTTTTGCCTGGCGCCTAAAGGTGCATAATGAAAAGGGTGGGGAAAAATGTATATATTTTAAAACACACACGTATGTATTGGGTCTGCCTGTTAAGCGAAGAAGAGTTTGAGATGAGAGAGAGTCTGGAATATGGCAAAGAAAGAGAGATAGCAGGGTTGGTAGGCAGGCAGATTATGTGGGGTGGGTAGATTCTGTGCATTTGTTCCTAAATTATTTGCACCACCATGCAGGTCAGGAGAAATCTGGATAACTTAGACCAGAGAGAAGGAATCGCATGCGCTGCTGGTATTGAGATCACGGAGGGCCAGTCACCTCCCATCTTAATTAAAATTCCAGTGAACCCTGCCTTCCTTTCTCTCCCCCCAAGTGTCACGTTGACTTTTTCCTTCCCAACCAAACTTCTGAAGGTTCGGATCCGCCTGCCTGCCCCCACGGAGCCACAGCGGGTGATTTCAATCGGAGTAGGGCGTGGGTGGCCGGCGGAGGAAGCTAGGGGGCGGATTCCGGACTCCCTTGAGGGCAGAGCCTTTTTTATGGGTCTGCCAAGGCATGCCCCCTTCCCACCCCTCAGCCTGACACATGAAGAGGCAAAATCCACCGCGAGCCGGGCGGCCCGCCACGAAACGAGAAGCCGGCCCACGAGAACAAGAGCGTGGTTTCTGTTGACCCTGCCTGGCCTCGTCCATTCTGGTCAGCTTGGACCTATTGGCATACATACTCAAAGTATTGAAGTTCATAGTTACGGCTACCTTAGGAAGCCAAAGGCCATATTCTCGCATTATGGCTTCCCTCCAAAGGATTCTGGGAGGTGTCGCTGGTTTAGGACACCAAGCTGTTAGAAGACCCTCCCTCCCTCCCAGAGCTACAATTCCCAGAGTTCCTTGGGAAGAGGGGCTGGCTGTTAAACCACACTGGGAACTGTAGTTCACAGAGGGGAATCGGACCCTCCTGCCAACTCTCGGCGCCCTTAACAAACCACAGCTCCCAGAATCCTTTGGGGAAAACCGTGACCATTTCAAGCAGCATCATAGTGCTTTACATGTGTGGTTAACCTCAGTGTCATGACCTGGAACCCAGGTGGATGTCATGGCCCAGAAAGGATGTCAGAACCCACAGGACAACCCTAACACATGCAAACCTATGCTTACATCCTCTGTCTCTTCATCGCAGGGTCACGGGTTCAAGCCTCATGTAAAACAGCAATTGAACATGAATTTTACTATCTAACGAGACCATTGATCCATAAAGTTACAGGGAACCAGGCAGGGGGCCTTCTTGGTAGTGGCACCCGTCCTGTGGAACGCCCTCCCATCAGATGTCAAAGAGAAAAACAGCTACCGGTACCAGATTTTTAGAAGACATCTAAAGGCAGCCCTGTTTAGGGAGGCTTTTAATGTTTAATAGATTATTTTATTTCATTTTTTTGTTGGAAGCCGCCCAGAGTGGCTGGGGAAACCCAGCCAGATGGGCGGGGTATAAATTAATAATAATAATAATAATAATAATAATAATATGAAAGCAATAATCAATGTACTGCTCTATAAAATAAATAAGACAGTATTGTAGATGATAAAAATTAAAATTATTATTATTTTACTTGCACTGATGGTATTCATTGTTTGGATGGGGGGCTTTTATCCATTTCCGCAGTCATACAATCAATCAGTAGCTGAACTAGGTTCCACACAGTCACAAAAACAAATGAACCAAAAAAGCCTCAAAAACAAAAACGCAAAATAAAGAGCAAAAAAAAAAGCGCTAAACTTAATCCATTTTGGAAGTCTGATTGACTTCCGAAATGATCGAAAACCAAGGCGCGGCTTCTGATTGGTGCAGGCGCCCTGGAAACAATAGCCAACAGCCGCATCGGACTTCTGGCTTCCGAAAAACGTTCGAAAGCCAGAATGCTTGCTTCTGGGTTTACAGCATTTGGGAACCAAGGCGTTTGAGAACCAAGATACCACTGTACTTTACACACTCATTTGAGTTCAAATGTGGCCTAAGAGGGTTTCTCCGAGCAGAACTTATTTTGAAACCACATCAAAATTAAATGCATTTGACTTCTAGTTTTCCCAGGGAAGAGGAGTTGAGTGACGTTCTGACGGGGCTAATGGTCTCTCGTCAACATTTTCCCTCTTTAAAAATGTAAGCAGGACAGAGCGACAAAGATGATCAAACGCGGAAGAATTCCCTGTAATGTCCTGCCACGTTCTGCGGGTAACGACAGAAGAAAGCACCCATTTCTGGCCTCCGAACTGTTCTTCCTTAAAGCAGCTCTGATTAAAGAATGGCCATGGCACGTGTCATGGCACTGAACAAAAAAGCATTTGTTTGGCCTATTTGCAAGATCTTTTAAGAAATATCCCATATGCTGTCAAATCATACAAGAATTCTACGCTGGAACGGGGCAATCCATAAAAATAATTGCCCCTTTAGATTTAGTAAAGGGAAGGGCCTTATTTCAGTGGTTAATAATAATAATAATAGTAGTAGTAGTAATAACAATAATTTTTATTATTTATAAGCAGCCCATCAAACTGAGTTGCTTTGTGCACATAAAATCTCAGGAAACAACAACAAAAACAACTTATTATTATTATTATTATTATTATTATTATTATTATTATTATTAATTACCCCACCCATCTGGCTGGATTTCCCAGAATTGGGC
This sequence comes from Zootoca vivipara, assembly GCF_963506605.1. Classification (NCBI taxonomy): domain Eukaryota; kingdom Metazoa; phylum Chordata; class Lepidosauria; order Squamata; family Lacertidae; genus Zootoca; species Zootoca vivipara. The sequence continues at coordinate 4,120,834 of NC_083281.1, read as the reverse complement.
AGCTCCCAACAGAATTGAATAAAAAAGCTATAAAACATCAGATATTAAAAACTTCCCTAAACAGGGTTGCCTTCAGATGTCTTCTAAAAGTCAGGTACTTGTTTCTTTCCTTGACATCTGATGGGAGGGCGTTCCACAGGGAGGGCGCCACCACCAAGAAGGCCCTCTGCCTGGTTCCCTGCAACCTCACTTCTCGCAGGGAGGGAACCACCAGAAGGCCCTCGGGAGATGGACCCCGGTGTCTGGGCTGAACAATGGGGGTGGAGATGCTCCTTCAGGTATTCTGGGCCAAGGCCATGGGGTAGCCCCACGTAGAGCGCATTGCAGTAGTCCAAGTGGGAGATAACCAGATCATGGAACATGGGTGTGAATATCTGTTTTCGCTATGCACAGCCAATGTAACCTTTTTTCTTCCGGTGGCTTTTGCTGTAATACTTTTTTTTTTTAAAAAAAGGAAATTGTTCTTATAAATTTTTATTCCATTTGCAGGATTCCCCTTCCCCATGAGGTTCCCCAATATAGTAACACACAGTTCTCAAAAACTGAGAAAACATTTAACGATTAGAAAATTGAGGGGGAGAGGAGTGTCAAATCCTTCTCCCCTCTAAAGATTGCTAAAGGGTAAAGAAACCCCTGACCATTAAGTCCAGTTGCGAACGACTCTGGGGTCGCGGCGCTCATCTCGCTTTACTGGCAGAGGGAGCCGGCGTACAGCTTCTGGGTCATGTGGCCAGCATGACTAAGCAGCTGCTGGCGAACCAGAGCAGCGCACAGAAACGCCCTTTACCTTCCCCCCAGAGCGGTACCTATTTATCTACTTGCACTCTGACGTGCTTTCAAACTGCTAGGTTGGCAGGAGCAGGGACTCAACAACGGGAGCTCACCCCATCGCGGGGATTCGAACCACCGACCTTCTGATCGGCAAGCCCTAGGCTCTGTGGTTTAGATATTTCACTTCTTGCTTCTACAGATGTCAAAGGTAAACAGGATGTTGCTGCAGCCGTTGGTCTACACATGACAGGTTGCTGCATCCCAAACATGGGTCACATCCTGTAAAGTCACTGTGCGAGTGGGACAGTTTCATTAGCAAGAGAGGGGGTGGAGAGAGAGAGAGAGAGAGCACACTGTTATTGATAACATTGTTGTTTACCAATACAGTGGTATCTTGGTTTTCAAACGCCTTGGTACTCAAACAACTTGGAACCCAAACACTGCAAACCCGGTAGTAAGTGTTTTGGTTTGCGAACTTTTTCCAGAAGCCGAACGTGCTCCGTTTTGTGTGCCACGCTTCTGTTTTGAGTGTTACACTGAGGTCTGTCTGTTTTTGCTATGTATTTTGCGTGTTGTTGTTTGTGGCTCTTTTTGTTTTTGTAGCTGTGTGGAACGCAGTTCAGCTACTGATGGATTGATTGTGTGACTGCAGTACATTGTTTATTGCTTTCGTTCAGGCATGTTGAAAGCCCGTTTCGGGGGCCTAAAAGAAGCTCCACAACTTTAGTCAGCCTTTTGGTCGGCCCTCACAGCCCTTCACTTCATCAAATCCGGCCCTCTTTGAAAAAAGTTTGGACACCGCTGCCCATTTTATGGCTCAATGGTCTCGTTAGGTAGTAAAATTCATGTTAAATTGCTGTTTTAAGGGTTGTTTTTAAAAGTCTGAAAAGGATTAATCCATTTTGCGTTGGTTTTGGATTAATCCATTTTGCCTTGGTTTTGGAACGCTTTGGTTTGGAACGGACTTCTGGAACGGATTAAGTTTGAGAACCAAGGTACCACTGTAAAGGTTTGGGGTTATATAATGGTGATACTATTGCTCCATCATTGTCCACATTGTCCGTCAAATTATTTACGGTGGTGGGGATGCTCATAATACCGCCCTATACGCTCAAGTCTCAAGGTGTGAAAATCACACAGGCACACAAAAAGAAAGATAGCTCTCTGCCCCAAGAGACTTACAATCTACCTTTTGGCAGTGCAAGAAGATAGTTGCAGTGAATAAGGGTGTGGCATGATGGAATGGGTGGGGCCAGGGGTGTTCACATCTTTTAGCAAACAGGAATGCTAACTATTAAATAGGTCTGGATGTGTTTCAGATCCCACACAGATAGGCTTTTGAGTTGTACAACTCAAGCATTTGGTTCCCCTTCTATATAGCATGTTGAACCACATCTCAGAAACAACAACAAAAAGCCCCCGTAAGAGTTAAAACAGAGGAGAGCTCTCAAAAGCTCTCAAGAGTATGGACGAGAAGAAACTCGATAGGGTTCTCATTTATCAAATTTGCCCTTTCTAAAACAGCGCGAGAATCAAAACGCAGCCTTCCTCTGACACGTGCCCTTGTCTGAATTTAGCAATGCAGTTCTGCAACCAACTGGTGTTCACACGAATTGGGGGCAGAGAATACACTGAAATTAACATATTGTGAGAACGGCGCTTCTTCAGGTAGGACTCGGCAACAAAAGCTCCGCCAGCAAGGCATCTGAGCCTTTCTTCCCTCCCCAATCCTCAACATGATCCTTGCGCCGCCCCCCCCCCAACCGGCAGGTATATACACACACCGACCCTGCGTTCAGGTCTCTCGTTTGGCAGTTTGGAGACTCATTAAGTGATAATTAGCTCTCTGACGGCAGGGAGCACTTGAGCAGAACAGCTGCATCAACAAGGCAGGAGGGAGCAGGTTGCGTGTTTGGGGGAGGGCACAGAATTTATTTATTTTTTTAAAATTCTGCGCTGAGCAATAAAGGCTCACGAAATCACGGAAAAGGGGGGTCCCGGATTTTGCGGTCCGGGGGTCCAACGAGAAACAGCCTCTGATCCCACCACTCGCTTGTTTGCTCAACAGCCAGGTGAAATATTTCATTTGTAATCCAGCTACCCGGTTGGAGGAACAGGACCATTTTTTGCAGGGGGGGATGGGACCTAAGGCCTCAGTGAAACTGGGCCAGTTTAAAACACTCCCATTGGGAAAATAAAGCTCAATCGTTGCTGATTTCGCTCTTGTGAGTTTTTCGTAATGTTATTGCGAATGACCGTATCTACCCTCCCCGCTCGCCAGCTTACAGGCTGCCGGCAGAGCAGATTTTGTATGTGTGTTTCTTTCACTTTTAAAGGGATTGTTTTAAAATCCTGCCTTTCTGCCCCGAATCAGAAGCCCTCAAGGCGGAAGGAGGGAAGATGCATTGAAGCCAACAGACCAGGGATCGATAAATCATATGCACTTTTTAAACTACCGTATTCTTCCATCCATAAGACACCCCCATGTCTAAGACACCCCCTGTTTTGGGAGACTCCGATTTAAGAAAATGGGGGGCGATCTATCTGTGTCTAAGACACCCCCAAATTTTGGACATTTGGAAGTCCGTTCCAAAACCAAGACTCGTTTTCCCATAGAAAGTAATGCAAAACGGATTAATCCTTTCCAGACTTTTAAAAACAACCCCCTAAAACAGCAATTTAACATGAATTTTGCTATCGAACGAGACCATCAATCCATAAAATGAAAGTAATAAACAATGTACTGCAGTCACACAATCAATCCAACAGTAGCCGAACTGGGTTCCACACAGTCACAAAAACAAAACAAAAAGAGCAGCAAAAACAGAAACTCAAAATAAATAGCAAAAACAGACAGACCTCATCGTAACACTCTAAACCACGGGTGTCAAACACAAGGCCCGCGGGCCAAATCTGGCCCGCGAGACCTCGTCATGTGGCCCGCATAGCCACTGAAGGGGGGAGGGTCAGACTGAGCCCTTCCGCGGACTCCTGTCTCGGCGCGCGGGAGTGCATTGTGAGCAAAAAGCCCCAAAAAGCCCAAAAAGCCTCCGGAGCGAGGGGAGGGGAGCGGGGAGGGAGATGGCAGGCGCATGCGCCTGGGCTGATCAAGCCATATTGGATATGAGGCAGTGAGCGGAGCGCCAGCGAGCCTTGCCCGAGCCCCGGCAGCGGCGCGGGGCTGGAAAAACTCCCCGCAGGTAAGGCGGGATGTGGGGCCTCGTGGGTCGGGGGCGCCCGCCGCAGCTGCTGGGCACGTTTTGCTGTGTGCGCGGCAAGGCTTTTTTCCGGCTCCTGAAGTTTGATGCGGGAGACGGCGAGGGAGGGCGGTATCAGCAGCAGCCAGGCGAGCAGGAGGAGCGCAGCGCTAGGGGAGGGGGAGCGAGCGAGCGGCGAGCGCTTGGCTCGGATGTGCAGCCGGGAGACGCCGCCTCTGCCTCCGCCGCCAGGGCCGGCCCGTAGGCAGGGCCGGGTGGCGCAATGCACCATGGCGCTGGGCTGCCAGAGGCGCCGAGCCGCTGCACCCGCGGCAGTCGTCCGGCACCCGCGGCAGCAGGCAGTTGCGCCCGAGCCTGAGGCGCCCGCCACCACAGTCAGCTGCGCTGTGTGGGAGGGGGCAGGCGCTGACGCTCCCGACGTTCGGGAGTCCTTTGCGCATGCGCCAACGCGAGCGTGGCTGCTCAAAGGACTCCGGCAGCCGCACAGCGCGGCTGCTCAAAGGTCTCTCCCGAACGTCGGGAGTCGTTCGGCGCCCGCCAGACGGCCGCGAGGCGCCCGCCGGAGCCCGGAGTCCACCACAGTCAGCCGCACGGTGTGGGAGGGGGCAGGGGCTGACACTCCCGACGCTCCCGTGGACAGTCTTCTCCCGACTCTGCCAGCCAAGTCTACTTCTCCCGAGTCCTGCCGACTCCTTCTCCCGGCCTGCCTGCGGCCTGAGCCCTCAAAAAAAAAACCAACCCCAAGCAGATATATCAGCATCATTCATTTCGTTTTGCTAGCTGGACTCAGAGAATTAAAAGAACTGGTGGTGCAGCTGAAAAGGAGGAGGCAGGACCGAACTCAGCGCCTTCCCTCCTCCCTACCATTTGCTTGTGACTCCTTCAACAGATGCCAAAATTATAACATCTCCTGCTCTAGAGGCCTAGAGCAGAGGCCTAGAGCAGAGATAATATGTAAGTGGTGTCAGCTCCCTAAAAGGGTCAACAACTCTGGGAAGGGGGGGCGGGCGCCGGAGGGATCTTTGCACCATGGCGCCAGATATGCTTAAGACGGCCCTGTCCGCCGCAGCAGTACGAGTGCCAACTCCGCGCGCGCTTCTCGCGCTCCGCGCAAGTTCCCACAACGCAGGAGAAAGGCGCTCTGCGCCCTCGCACCTCCGGGCCCGAAAGGGGGCGCCTGCCCGCCTGCCGTTTCCCTTCGCATAGTCCTACAGATATAACCGGCCCTTTGAGGGTGACCAAAGTGCTGATGCGGCCCCCAATGAATTTGAGTTTGACACCCCTGCTCTAAACGGAAGCGTAACACTCTAAACGCAGCATGTACGGCTTCTGAAAAAAGTTCGCAAACCGGAACACTTACTTCCGGGTTTGCAGTGTTTAGGTTCCAAGTTGTTTGAGTAGCAAGGCGTTTGAGAACCAAGGTACCACTGTACTCAAACAATCATATACGAGGAGGAGGAAGCATGTGCAAATGTGCGCATTTGTGAAAAATAATACACAAAAATGCACATCGGGGAAAGTTGCTAGACAGTTAGGAGAGGCCCATGCTGCAACGCTGGCAAACGTCTGCAAGGGCTATTTTTCAAATAAAATAAAAGTCACCCTCTAGGGTGGAAATGTAGCAAACCAGACTGAAGACTGGGGAAACAGGAACTGTACAAATCCATCCATCGCCAGTTCCTTGACAGAGATTCCAGACTGAACCAGTCTCTGCTAGGTGCTGAAAGTATCTGGTTTAGTTACATACCTGAATTACATACACATTTAAAAAAAAAAACCAGCCTCATACTTCTGGGTGCTGACCTCCAGGCCCCCATCCATTGGCCTGGCAACTTTAATGGACTCCAATACAAACAACCCTTTGCGTTACAAAATTTCTACCTGGAATTTTTGAATTGCATGTGATAAGCCCATCCCTAACTGGAAGAGGGACGTGGGTGGTGCTGTGGTCTAAACCACAGAGCCTAGAGCTTGCCGATCAGGTCAGGGGTTTGAATCCCCGTGACGGGGTGAGTTCCCGTTGCTCGATCCCAGCTCCTGCCAACCTAGCAGTTCAAAAGCATGTCAAAGTGCAAGTGGATAAATAGGTACCACTCCGGTGGGAAGGTAAACGGTGTTTCTGTGCACTGCTCTGGTTCGCCAGAAGCGACTTAGTCATGCTGGCCACGTGACCCGGAAGCTGTACGCTGGCTCCCTCGGCCAATAATGTGAGATGAGCGGCACAACCCCAGAGTCGTCCGCGACTGGACCTAATGATCAGGGGTCCTTTTACCCTTTACCTTTAACTGGGAGACAGCTGCAGCGCCCTGTTGCGTTTTAAAGGTGCCACAGAGATAAACAGATAACTCACATAGGGTTGCCATGTTTCAAAAAGCGAGAACCCGGGCACAAAAGTTGTTCAGCTTTATTTAAGGGAATTCGCCGGAATTCAACACTTCCGAAACTTGGATTAAGAACACTGCAAACCTGGAAGTAGGTGTTTTGGTTTGTGAACTTTGCCTTGGAATAAGAACATATTCCACTTCTTGTTGAGTGTGTTCCATTTGTAAATTGAGTCCCCCGCTGCTATGGGTGGTTTAAGAACGCTTTGGTTTAAGAACGGACTTCCGGAATATATTAAGTTCGTAAACCAAGGTACCACTGTACCACTGGTTTGCGCCTTTCTATATATAGAGGGCCTACATTCTGCAGGGCAACATGGGCAAATGGCTTGAGATACCTATGAGGTCCATCATTGAACATCTAGCATATATTCAACACAAAAAAACAGTGACCATTTGTTGTTGACAAAGGACAGCTGGACATAGAAAGTGCCCCATTCCCTACAGTAGCTTAGGGCCTCATCAAACCTAAATCTGGCCCTGCCCGTGAGGACTGTGATTCCCATCTAATCAGGAGGTCTAGGCAGGAAGAAAGCATGGCGATGAATCCCCCTTGGCATAATTAAACTACGGAACTCCCTGCCACAGGAGGCAGTGATGGCCACTAACTTGGACAGCTTTAAAAGAGGATCGGACAAATCCCTGGGGCAGGAGAAGGCTATCAATGGCCACTAGCCACGATGGAGGCTATGTTCTTCCACAAGAAGGCAGCAATGCTTCTGAAGACCAGCTGTTGGAAACCACAGGGGGGGGGGAAGGACTCGTGTTTGAATCCTGCTTGCGGGTTTCTCCCAGTCACCTGGTTGGCCACTGTGAGAACAGGATGCTGGGCTGGATGAGCCCCTTTGGGCTGATCCTGCTCGTGAAAGGAGAGGAAACAACAGCAAGGAGGTGAGCACAGAGAGAATCAAAGGCTTCTTCTTCTTCTTCTTCATATTGAGCGGTGTATAAATTTTAACAATGAAAAAAGCATCCGAAAACACATATCCCAGAGCAAAGTGTGCATAAAAATGCACACATTCGTGAAGACGACATACAAAAATGAATCATATTGGGGGAGTTGCTCTGTGCAAATGTGTTTACCGAGCAAAATAAACAAAAATTAGGGCTATTAGGGGAAATGAATTTTCATGAGGACTTAAAAAAACAAAAAACCTGATGTGGAAATGTGGAGAACTGCGCTTAAGATTGTGGAATGTTTGTATTTCCTTTTCATTTTCCTTTTTGAGAAACCAGAGAATATACATCCCCGGAGTCAAAACTTGAGCCGCTCATAAATTCCTCACCGCAGCCCACCTTGTAGGGTTGCTGTCATGATAAATATGGAAAGGAGAGGAAGACACGCTTGCGGTCCTCAGCTCTTCTGGGGGAAAGGTAGGATTAGGACATCGTAAATAAATGTGCACGGGTTTATCTGACAAATTTTTTTTGCCAAGGATTCTGTAATAGACAAGATGGGTATCTCTTTCTGTTGACAAAGCCGTTGCTTGCTGCCGTGTGAGGAGCGGGGTGTTATTTATTTATTTATTTTTATTTTGCTGGTAGCGTAAGCAGCCACAAACCCACACAGAAAGAAAGGAGGGCGTGAGATGTGGAATCCACAAACAGAGCTCGTATTTGCCTCTGGAGTTGCCAGGTCACAAAACCTGGTCCCCAGATCAGATAAACCCCTCTTTGCAAGCAGAATGTCTGGCCCAATGCAGGTTCCTGCGGTCAGCAGTATGATGGGGAGGCGGCTAACTTGACAGGAGTAACAAAATCTCTTCAAGATTCTATTTGGTTTCTTCTCGAAATCTCTCTCTTGGATTTGGATACAAAACCAAGAAGCGCCAGGACTGGTTTGATGAGAATGACAGTGAGATTGGACAAATGATTGACAAGAAAAGGAAGGCCTTTCAGATCTGGCAAAGAGACAGAAACTGTGCAACTGGGGGGGGGGGAACCTCGGCCAACGCTAAGACTGAGGTTCAAAGAAGAACCAGAGAATTAAAAAAACACCTGGTGGGTAAAAAAAAAAAAGCTCAAGAGATCCAGCACTTAGACGACACTCATGATGCACAGAGTTTCTTTAAAGCCACAAAGACCATCTATGGGCCAATAAATCATGGCATATGCCCCCTACACTCAGCAGACGGTAACAAACTTCTAAAAGATGAAGCTATTGCACTGAGCTGGAAAGAACATTACCAACATCTCCTTAACTGCAACTCCCCCGTAGCTGCTGAGGTCCTCTCACAAATTCCGCAAAAACAAGTTAGAGATGAGCTTGCGGGATCTCCAAATTGGGGAGACTTGTGCACAGCTATTAACCAAATGAAAAACAACAAAGCCAGCCCAAAAGTGCAAGTAGATAAATAGGTACCGCTCCGGCGGGAAGGTAAATGGCGTTTCCATGCGCTGCTCTGGTTTCGCCAGAAAAACTGTCTGCAGACAAACGCAGGCTCCCTCTGCCTGTAAAGTGAGATGAGCGCCGCAACCGCAGCCGTCTGTGACTAGACTTAACCGTCAGGCGTCCTTTACCTTTACCTTTTTACATTGCAAAAGGGGGGAATTGTGGGGGGGAACCAACAAGCTACCCGTTGGAAGCTCACAATTGGACAATACAGTCGTACCTCAGTTCTAGAATTTAATCTGTTCCAGGAGTCCATTCGACTTCCGTTCGACTCCCAAAACCATTCGGGAACCAAAGCGCGGCTTCCAAAGTCGCAGAACACGCCTGGCTTCTGAAAATTGTTCGGAAAACGGGACACTCATTTCCAATTTCCAATCATTCTGGAGCCAAAACGTGCGAGTTTCAAGGTGTCTGGCTTCCAAGGTGCCACTAAATTTGGACTAAACTCAAAATGTCACGAGATAAGGAAGGCATGTTTTATCACATGTGTTGGAATTGTAAAGTAACTAAAGCTATTTGGAAATTATTTACAATGATATGGAAAAAAAATTGTTTAGGCAACATTTGTTAAAAAACCAGAAACTTTCTTGCTTGGTATCATAGGTCAAGACTTGCCAAAATTGTGGAAGAAGTTATTTATGAATGCGACAACAGCGGCTAGGATATAACTAGCCCAAAATGGAAAGATGATAAGACACCATCGAAAGAAGAATGGCAAGCAAAACTGATGGAATACGCTGAAATGGCAAAGCTCACGGGAAAACTCAGAGACAAGGAGAATAGAGACTTTAAAAAAGATTGGGAACCGTTTATGGCGTACTTACAGAAACACTGCAAAGAAGTGGACTCACTAGCACGGTTTGAGTAAACACTTACAATTAAGAAAACAAGCGTAAAAGTTAAGGTGCAATAATTGGGAAAACAGCAAGGTGTAAGATGCAATTTTTTAAATTAAAAAATGGTATAAAAATGATAAGAATATTCGGTTGAAATATTACAAAATTAAGGTGGAATAAAATAAGCAGGAGAAGCAAATATTTAAAGACCCAGAAAAGGAGGCTGAGGGAAGTCATGGGGGGGGGTGAGGAAGGTTGGCTTTCACTTTTTTTGTGATAATGATGATTCTGATGAATATAAACTGTAAAACTTAATAAAAACTGTTTTTTTAAAAAAAACAACGTCACGGGATAAGGAGGATGTTTTTATGTTATCCAGAACTCTTCAGCATGGTGGGATGAAAGCAGGTGGGGGGGGGGACTAGTTTGATGTGATAGCCACAAAACCTTTTCCAACTGTCTGGAGATGATGAAAACAATTCAACCTAGAACTTCCTGTGTGTGTGGCACTTTAGTGCACCCTTTAAAATTACACAAGAGTCCAGTCTACAAGGTTGCAACATTTGCACGCTATAGCTGGAACATAAAGGATCTCGCTTCTGAGCAAAGGTGCACAGGATTTCTCAGCGCATTGGCTTATGCCTAGCAAGGTGCTACGTAGTCTTCCGGTTATACGCAGAAAGAGAAAGCTAAAAATCTTTGGCTGGTAAAATCCAGTCATCACTGGGCTCCGCCTCTAGCGCTAAGTGAAAATTGCACAACTCACTTGCTCACAAGAGAGAACAGAAATAAAGGGAGAAATGTAGACGTTTCAGAAGAGGGGTGGGTAAATTTTTATTTTTATTTTTTAAAAGCCAAATTGTGTAGTGTTACCTGGTTACCTAGTAACAGCTGCATTTTCAGGCAGAAGAAAATATTTCCCAGCTTTAGGATTTGTCCTGTTCCAGAACTCCTAAAATTCTGCTTCCAAGACAGATGCGTACCCTCCACAGAAAATACACACACCGGTTTAGATCATGCTGCAAGACTCCGTTGCTGCAGATTGCGAGAAGATCCCTGCCAACTGGTTTTATTCGTTTAATATTTGCATGGCCCTCCTCAGCACAGGACGGAAAGCCAAGAAGGGCCCCTCCCCCCCCCAATGCCAATATATTTGAGAAAAATAAAGAAGTCCTATCCTGTAATTATATATTACAAACAGATCAAAAAGAGACCTCAGCGGATGCAGTGGGGAGAATCTGCATCCAGCGCATTAGGGCACATGCAATTGCATTATCATCCATGCTCCCCAAAGGTGTCCATCCACCACCCAGAGATTTTAATCGGGGGGGGGGGACCTGGCCTGTACTACAGAACAATGTTTCAACACACCACCACCCCGAAATAAATATAGGGTTAGCAACCGGAGACCGTCTCCCCGGTCAAAGCGTTTACAAAGAACTTCTTATTTTAAAGTGGCTAGACTTTGGAACACCTTGCCTATTGATACGGGGGCAGGTGCCTTCTCTGTGCTCTTTTCCTTATTTGAACTTTGCAAATGTCTTAAATTTTGCCGCTGTTCATTTTTCAAAGTCACCATTTTACATAGCTGCCAAGTTCTCCCTTTTTTTTAAGGGAAATTCCCTTATGCCGAATAGGCTTCCTCGCGAGAAAAGGGAAAACTTGGCAGCTATGCCATTTTATTGCTTCGTCCTTCTTTCTTTTTGTAAACCACTTTGAGGTGTTTAGTTTTGTTTCTCAAACAATCAAGCGCTGTATATATTTTACGGAACAAATAAAGGTGGGTTTCTAGAGGGGGTTTCCGAACCAAACCCCTTTCCTCAGGTGCCACGAGATGGTGGCCCAAAACGTCCCACCGTGGAGTGGCTCTCGTGAATATCACACACAGAGAAAGGAATGCAAAAGGTATTATTATTATTATTATTATTATTATTATTATTATTATTATTATTCGTTTGGAGCAAACATCTTAGAAGTCACAGCAATGTCAATGTTTCTGCCTGGACCTTTTAAAAAAGAGTGTGCAGTTTGTTGACACAGTACATCATTATCATCATCATCATCATCATCATTATTAACAATCTAGTTTTCCTTGTAGTAAATATTGCCTCCCGTGCCTCATTCACGCCTCTCGCTCTGTAGACCCAACATGGCCACGAGCCAACAATTTTAAAAAGACACTTCCTGATCACCCAGCATAAATAACCCTCGCTGTTTTCCTTTTGAGGGATTTCCATTTGCCAAATCGAGACCGAAAGCTCCGGGGGGGGGGGGAGAGACAGTGGGGTTTGTGGCTAGTTATCTTTTACCTTCCATCAGGGCTTCTATCTTCTATATCCCAGAAAGGAGGGGAAAGTTCAAATATTATTGCTAATAATAATAATAATAATAATAATAATAATAATAATAATATGGTGGTGCTGATGCTGACGCGGTGTACATCTTTACCCTTACTCCAAAGCAAGCCCAGCTGCATTCAATGGGTTTGCTCCTGCGTAAAAAGTACGTGGAAATTAAGCTTGGCTGCAACAAAACGAGGAGGGGGTTTGCTATAGAACAAAATTTGAAAAGCGAGAAATAACCGAAATAATATTCAATAAAAAAATAAAAAAGGCCAGAAGCAGATATTTGGATCCCCCAAAAATATTTCAGCAATTATTACTTGGGAGCAGAGAAAGAAAAGGCTTACGGCAGTTGGAACTAAAGGAAACTACACTTGGTTGTATTTTCGCCTCGTCCTTGGACGTCAAAAAACAGGTCTGGTTAAAAGTGAGGGGCAAGGATATTCTAGCTCAGCTTCTTCTCTCTTATTTTATTTTATTTATTTTATTTTTTTGGACACGTGGGGAGGATATTGCTAAATCCCCTGAGCGCTCTCACGATGGAGCAGGCGAAAAAGGGGGGGATCAAAAATCAAAACCTTACACTAAAGCAGATCTTTCTCTGGGTGGATGGAGGGGGTGTTTGCCAGGGATCGAAACGCCCCCCGCTAACCTATAAACTCAAAAGTCTCCCAGCCGTGCACCACCACAAGACAGAGAAATGAATAACATGAATATTACAGGCGACATATTCCGACGGCTGGCTGAGGCGGGGGACCATCCAATTGCACTGGTGGGCATCGTAAAACAGAGCTTAAAATAAACCTGAGCTACAGTAAGTGGGAAGTGGTGTCTGTGGTATAGTGGGGGCCATAAGGGCCCCCCCAAAAGATTTAGGGATAAGGTGCAGCTGTAGAAGTATAGGCTAGGCGCAGAGGTCAGCAAACGTTTTCAGCAGGGGGCCGGTGCACTGTCCCTCAGACCTTGTGGGGGGCCAGACTATATTTTTTGGGGGGAAATGAACGTATTCCTATGCCCCACAAATAACCCAGAGATCCATTTTAAATAAAAGCACACATTCTGCTCATGTAAAAACACCAGGCAGGCCCCACAAATAACCCAGAGATGCATTTTAAATAAAAGGACACATTCTACTCATGTAAAAACATGCTGATTCCCGGACTGTCCGCGGGCCAGATTTAGAAGGCGATTGGGCTGGATCCGGCCCCCGGGTCTTAGTTTGCCTACCCATGGGCTAGGGCAACAGAGACGGGGCCAGTTTTGAAGGCAATGGAATAAAAAATATTACTACCATCCCTAGCAGATGAATTGAAACCATAGAGTGCAACTCAGTTCTGCCTGTTCATATCAAATTGTCTACTCCTGAGTAGAATTCAGCTGGCTATGCTCTAAAATCATTTTTTTCCAGCTGCCCAGCAGGAAGAGTTGTCTAGATAGACCTATTGAAATTAATAGACCCAACTCATCTGTGTATGGTAATTTCAATAGGTCTGCTGAAAATAAAACTTGGTTGGATTCAAACTAGATAGATGTAGGTAGGTAGGTAGGTAGGTAGGTAGGTAGGTAGGTAGGTAGGTAGATAGATGATTGATTGATAGATAAGTTATAGATAGATGATAGATAGATGTTAGATAGACAGACAGACAGATAGATGATAGATATAAAAATAGGGGGGAAAGAGAGATGAAAGAAGCTTATATAAAAACGCCAAAACGGGGCCACCTTTGTCCAAACGTCTCTTAGCACCTTTAACTCTTATCCAGAAAACCTTTAAGCGTATTCCGCAGTCCTGATCCCAACCCATAAATGAAGCTTATGCAGACAGCAATTGTCCTTGCTCCCTCACACCGGCATAAGATCCCAACAGCTGGATCTGGCCCAAGGAAGGCCCACCCAGTCCAGTCCACTCCAAGCAGGACCCGAGTTCAGGAGAAGCAACTCTCCCCATTTGTGATTCCCTAGCACTCAGAAGCATTGACTGCTTCTAACAACGGAGGTCGAAGACCTCTGGCTACTGTTTCTGTATCCGCCGCACACACACACCCCTTCTAAAATAAACTTCAGGGAAATCCCCACCACAAATTTCACCCCTGTCCGTGCTGTCAAAATTTAGAGCCAAGCTCTTCAAGGACAGGGGATACACCCTGTAAAGAATATAGGATATGTTCCTGCGTAGATCTGCTAGAGGGAGCGTCTCCACCCCCATCGTCCAGCCTGGACACGGAGGTCCAGCTTCTAGGGCCTCCTGGTGGTTCCTTCCGTGTGAGAACGTAGGTTACAGGGAACCAGGCAGAGGGCCTTCTCGGTGGTGGCACCTGCCCTGTGGAACGCCCTCCCATCAGATGTCAAGGAAATAAGCAACTACCTGACTTTTAGAAGACATCTGAAGACAGCCCTGTTTGGGGAAGTTTTTAACGTTTGATCTTTTATCATGTTTTTAATATTCTGCTGGGAACTGCCCAGAGTGGCTGGGGAAACCCAGCCAGATGGGCAGGGTATAAATAGATTATTATTATTATTATTATTATTATTATTATTATTATTATTATTATTATTATAGTGCAACACATCAGCTACAAGCAAGTATTTGAAGACACTCAAACTCAGGACGCAAGGGAGAAACGTACTAAGAGGAAGGCACACTTGGCAAACCCTCACCGCGATCAACTCCCGCCCGGAAACCAATGTCCCCACTGTGGAAGGACGTGCGGATCCAGAATTGGCCTCCACAGTCACTTATGGACTCATTGTTAAAACCGTGTTTATGGAAGACAATCTTACTCGGCTATGAGGGATCGCCAAAGAAGAAGACAAGCAAATATACAATATTTGTGTGCATGCCTATAAAAGTATGCATTGGTGTATGGTCTGTTCCTACCTAGTCAATTCTGGTGTGATTTTTCTTGCATGGTATATATATATATATATATTTGCAAATATCTGAAGTACTGTCCTATGGACTCTCTTAAAGTGCTGAGGTCAGCGGAGGGAGCGCTCTTGGTAGTTCCTCCACCATCAGAAGTTTTTTTGGGGGGGCAGCAGCCCAGGAGAGGAGAGGTCCTTCTCTGTGGTAGCCCCTAAGCTGTGGGACTCCCTCCTCACAAAGGTGTGCCTCGCGCCTTCATTCTACAGCTTCCTGAAGACACATCTCTTTATCCCAGCCTTTGAGGGTCTTATTTCCGTGATTGCAAGTTGTTTTAAAGTTTTTTAACATTGTAACTTGCCCTGGAACCTCAGCGTGGAAGGAAGGAAGGAAGGAAGGAAGGAAGGAAGGAAGGAAGGGAGGGAGGGAGGGAGGGAGGGAGGGAGGGAGGGAGGGAGGGAGGGAGGGAGGGAGCTGTAGACCAGGGGTCAGCAAACTTTCTCAGCAGGTGGCCGGTCCTCTGCCCCTCAGACCTTGTTGGGCCAGACTATTTTTTTTTGGGGGGGGGGAATGAACGAATTCCTATGCCCCACCAAAAACCCAGAGATGCATTTTAAATAAAAGCACATATTCTACTCATGTAAAAACACCAGGCAGGCCCCACAAACAACCCAGAGATGCATTTTAAATAAAAGGACACGTTCTACTCATGTAAAAACATGTTGATTCCCGGACTGTCCGCGGGCCGGATTTAGAAGGCGATTGGGTTGGATCCAGCCCCCGGGCCTTAGTTTGCCTACCCATGCTGTAGACACATTTTTACATCATTTTGTATCACATGCAAACAGGCTTGCAGCTTTTATGCCAGCCTTTCTATGAGAGACCACCAGAATGAAACGATACACGACAAAAAAAGTTTGTGTATGTGTCGGCATACATACGGTATACAAAATAGTGTATTACCCCTTAGAGATTTCCAACCTACTCAGCAGATTAAAAATGCTACACACACACACATTCAGTGTATGGAATGTGTGCAATATCTATGACATATATATTTTTTGTGCACATGGGCGTTCCATATATGCGCTACATATGGCGTATTTCCGCGAAACGTGTTGGGCAACTGGATGTATCCACGCTGGTGAGCTATACGAATAGTTTTATGTACACATCACGACAACGGCAACAAAAGCTACGACATGGTTTGCATTTCCCGCGGCGCCAACCTGAGCTGTGCATACCTATAGACTTAGCCAACTATGCACCCAACCTTTAGAAACTGGGGTGCCCCCGTACGACCCACTGCTTTCAAAATGCACAGAAACCATAGGCATTTTGAAATATATCTATTAAGATGCACGTGGCGCGGATATAACTGAACCAAGGTGGAACAAACATGGGTGGGAAACTGACAGGAATGGGCTGGGTTTTTGTTTTTTTGCAAGCGGACCCAATCGTTTGGCCTATGGAGCTTTCTTCAAGTAGGTTGAACTTGAAATAAAGCTTTTTAAAGGTTCTTTTTTTTTGGGGGGGGGGTTGCAATCCTGGGGAAAAGTCTCATCTTTATTCCGCAAAGCAGCATGAAGCTTCTCCTTCATTTCGAATTCAGCACGGAGACGGCATCTGGATGCCAAATGAATAACCTGTGGGGAAAGGAATTGTGCTCCCCAGAGAGAGTGGGGGGGGGGCAAACACACACACACAAAAACTCGTCAGAGAAATTGGACCTTGTTTGCATCTGCCGTTTATTAACCGCGCGGCCTATCCACCTCGGAGAGGCACTAAGAGGATTTAACGGTTTGGAAAAGGGGGGGACAGGCCAAGGAAACGTTTGAAGGGATTTTGAGACGAGAACTTATTCTTTCTTTTTAAAGGTGCATAACCCTATCCCAAAAAGCACAAGGTTAAGAAAAAAGAGGGTGAGGAGAAGGGAGGCAGAGGGAGAGACCTTCTGTGGGGGGGTGGGAGGAAATCCAGTTCTGCCTGAGTCTGTTTTATTATGGGAAGATTTGTGTACAAGGCTGGGGGTGAATGCATTCCTGCAGGAGATTCTGGGATGGAAAAGGCGGTAACACGGACTGTCCCCGGAGGAGGGGAAGCGAGAATCCGCAAAAGAACAATTTATTTATTTGTTGAAGGATACATCCACGAGAACGGCAGAACTGTGTCCAGATAGCCAAGACGTGAGAAAGAGGAGATATCTCAAAAGCACGCAGACAAAAAAAACCAACCAGTGGAGGGAACCTGGAAGTGGGGGAAGCATCCATATTTGAAAGTCATTGGGGGAAAGTTTGGGAGTTGTTGTGGCCCTCACTTCAGGCCACTCCAAATAACAAATCTGAGCTGCGTCACCAATGCCTTCACCCTCCTCCTACACCACATGGACCAAGATCTTCAACCTACGGGGTTGTGCCAGGCGGTACCTTGTGACGGCGCGGACAACCGTTCAACGAATGCGGCAGACCAGCTTGCCCTGCCGATGAGGGAAGGGGACCTTGCCATACGTCCGGGGGGGGGGGGGGGAGGTATCACCAAGCCATAGAGAGATTGCAGGCACCTCATGGAAGAGGCTTTGGAGAACATGAAGATGTCTCTGCCTCAAAGCTCGTCGGGATATCGGATTCAGATTTCGGCCATGCCCATTAAGGCAGTGGAGAACATTCAAGAAGCCTGGCCCCCTCGTAGCCCAGCTCTCTGCCCTCCCAGCGGCCACTCACATGCCCCAAGTTGGACCCAGAGCGACAGCAGGTCTCGCCGCTGGCAACCAGCATTTGGGGCAGTCAGGTTGGACTTTGGTCCAAGGAGGAGCCGTTGAAAGATGCCCTTACACACTTCGTTTTCAAGCAGTCCCAAATGTGCAAGGCCATTAGTTTGGGAAGAGGAAGGAGAGCAGGTGAGCTGGGTCTCACCTGTGTGGATCTTCGTGGGCTGGCCTGAAGGCCTCAAGTCCGAACTGACCCAGAGAAAAGCACAAAGGGATGTTGTCCCTCCTAGGGCTGTGGCTTGGTGACTGAGCACCAGCTTTGCAAGCAAAAGGTCCCTGGTTCGATCCCTCGTGGTGTAGAATCACAGGATTGTAGAGCTGGGGGGGGGACCCAAGAGTCATCTAGTCCAACCTCCTGCAATGCAGGAATCACAACCTGGCAGGTAGGGATGGAAATGCTTCCTTCCTGAAACCCTGGAGAGCCCTTGCCGTACTGAATCGGTTGGAGGCAGTAATAAATAAATAAAAAATAAATAAATATAAAATTGGAATTAACTAATAATAATAATAATACCCCACCCATCTGGCTGGGTTTCCCCAGCCCCTCTGAGCAGCTTCCATCAAAAGATTAAAAATACATTAAAACATCAGTCATTAAAAACTTCCCTAAACAGGGCTGCCTTCAGATGTCTTCTAAATGTCAGATAGCTGTTTATTTCCTTGACATCTGATGAGAGGCCGTTCCACAGGGCGGGCGCCACCACCGAAAAGGCCCTCTGCCTGGTTCCCTGTAACCTTGCTTCTTGCAGGGAAGGAAGACCCTTGGAGCTGGACATCAGCGTTCGGGCAGATCAATGGGGGTGGAGACGCTCCTTCAGGTATACTGGGCTGAGGCCGTTTAGGGCTTTCAAGGTTAGCACCAACCCTTTGAATTGTGCTCGGAAACTGGGAGCCAATGTAGGTCTTTCAGGACCGGTGCTATGTGGTCTCGGCGGCCGCTCCCAGTCACGCAGCCTTCCCACGTTCCTATTTAGGACGTCTAAATGAGGAATTTTAGCTGGACACAATGGGGTCAGCCCCCAAACCAGCTCCTCAGGCCCACGTTTCCCAGGTCAGGCTGAACATCTGTCTATAAACATCTGCATTCTGGTTCCAACCACGAACAGCCCTGGAAAGCCCACAAGCCAGTCGCTATGCAGAAAGCTTCCCATCTCCCTCTCAAGAAGAGCAGCTTCAGGTAGATCCCATCAAGGATACAGATCATGAAATTGCCCGCAGGAAAACCCAGCGAGTCTCATCCACATGGCCAAGCTGTTGCACCATCCCAAACCCAGGAGAGGCAAATGTCCCCCCCCCCCTCTGCTGCTCCTCAAGAACTTCTTTGTGGACAAGCGTGGAGTCGACGACCACATGTTTACAACCAGAGGCGACTGGCAGTCACGCCAAAGGTTTTTTTATATAAAGAAAATATATATATATAATAATGATGATAATAAAAATTGGAGGAAAGAAAACACTTGTGTGGCTAAATACAGGCCAGGGGGGCAAAGGAAGATGAAATAATGGGATGTACCTGGGTTGACAATCGAGAGAGAAAATAGCCGGCCATTTACCCGTCTCTCTCACTCTATCTCTCTCCCCCCCCCCTTCCACAGAGATTGATATATATAAATGTGGGGGCCTTTTTCAGGAATTACATTTGTCGGCAGGAAAACTGTCATTCCGGAATTACTCCAAAACTGCCCATTACACCGTTGCAGGTAGGATGTAGCCGAGAAACAAATCTTTGCCTCTGTTACATTGGAAATGATTTATCCAATCATGCCGGCACGAAGAACTGGAATTTGCTCGGGCTTCTGGCGGAATCGTCACCCCCTTCTCAGAACAGGGCTGTTTTTAAAAAAACTTTTCTCTTTCACACATATCCACACACACGCGGACACACACACCGCAAAAGCAATGATTTTATCAACGCACTTTTTTAAAAAAACACACATGATGATTGATATGTGTGTGTGTGTGACTCCGCCAAAGTTTTTTTGACCCTCTGGTGGTGATGATACAATGGATCCACCTCAGAATATCAGCTTAATGGAGAATTAGGCTCCAAGCACCAAGGAAGTATTACGTCCTAATCATTAGATGGAAAGATTAAAATAAAGAGTTTCGAGAGGTGAGGGGAAGAAGACAAGCGAAAGGCAGGAACTCCTGGTGAAATCCTACAAAAATATTGGGACTGTAAATCCACACGCCCTTTTGGGTGCCTTTCTGATGGCAAAGCCATCTAAGAAAAGAAAACCAATTGTGGCGCCCTGTGATATAAAGCATGAGATTCACTGCCTGCCGCCGGTCAACTTTTGTAGTTCCAGTGAGGCGATTCCCGCCCTCCTCCCACCTCAGTACCCCCCCACCAACCAACAATTCCACTATGTTTGTGGCACTGATGTATTCTCCGTGAGGCACACAAAAACCAATATGGAAACTAGTCTCTTTCCAAGTTCCGGAATATAAACATGGCGGCCGTCTTCGGAGACGGGTCTAGGAGATGCTCGGCCTTCGATTCCGTCTCAGCTTTGTTTTGGGGGGTTTGGGGGGGTGGAAACACCATGCCCTACACACACACACAGAGAGAGAGACACAACCACACCCCTTCATTCAAACCCAGAAAAGTGCCTCCGTCCCAGCCCATGTACCTAACCCGTCCCTCCCGCTGTGATTTCAATCAACAGCCGACACAGAGACATATTTAATAAACATCTCCCCACGTTCTTCAGACCCACAGCAACCACATAAAACACGACGGCAGGTCGAAGATATCAAGGATGCCTGCGGGTGATCTAAAATTGCGTTCGGAAGGGGAGACTGCTTCCCGCGTCTCAATTTACAATTGATTTTTAATTTAGACGCAATTATCAAGGAGGGCATCCCTCTCTCTCTCATTTTTTTACCGGGTGAGTCACATGTGCCCTGGGATGGAAATGTTGGCTTCCAGATGGCAGGGATAAAATGGGGAGGATGGGATGAGCAAAGAGATATAGATAAGCACACATATAAGCATGCAAGGTTTATTGTTTTGAATTCCCCATCTCACAAAGAGAGGGATAAGATGCCATCCGATGGCATCCATTACATGCATTCAGATTCCTCATTTTTTTTATTGTGAGACAACTGCTGGTGTGTGATGGATAGATCTCCCAGACCAGAATTACCAACTTTGTGTGTGCATATATTTTGCCAATCTGTGCTGGGTCAGTACTGAGAAAACTGGGTCTTCTTCCCTCATGTTCCATGGATTTTATTTTTTTTAAGTCCTTGAAATCTTTCAGTAGTGAGAATCACTGTCCTAAAAAGGAAATATGGGCTAACCGGTGTTATTCGAAGGCAGAGGGTGACCTTTTATTGCTCCACGTTGCAGGCCAATGCCACATTGTCCTCGGGTGGATCCCACACCCCTTGGGATCCGCTCTTCCCATGTGGGGCCAGCTGCCCAGGCAATGGACCCTTTCAGGCCACTGGACTTTAGGCCACAGCAGACCCATTCCCTCATCTCACGCCCTATAAGATTCGCAGCATTGTTGGCCGGATCTTGTGACAGTCAATGTCAAGAATCACACCTGTTTTGTCTCTCCCCCACTGCCACCTCAAAGAAGTAATAATTGAGGAAGGGGGTGTTTGCAGGGGTTTTGGCTAGCAGAGGAGAAGACAGTAAAAAAAAAAACCACAGAGGAACCTTGGGATTTCCTGTGCAAACGCCACTGATCTGAAACCAAACTGAGCAACTGTGCAAGATGCAAATTCATACCAAAAGTAGCAGAAACAGAAGAGAGGGGGGACTACAACAGTTTAGGACATGGGTATGCAAACTAAGGCCCGGGGGCCAGATCCGGCCCAATTGCCTTCTAAATCCGGCCCACCGACGGTCCGGGAATCAGCATGTTTTTACATGAGTAGAATGTGTCCTTTTTATTTAAAATGCATCTCTGGGTTATTTGTGGGGCCTGCCTGGTGTTTTCACGTGAGTAGAATGTGTGTTTTTATTTAAAATGCATCTCTGGGATGTTTGTGGGGCATAGGAATTTGTTCATTATTATTTTCTCAAAATATAGTTCGGCCCCCCACAAGGTCTGAGGGGCAGTGGACCGGCCCCCTGCTGAAGAAGTTTGCTGACCCCTGGTAGGACAAGTTCACACTAGGTATGACCACTGCTGGTTTCAGGTGGCTAAAATCCACTGGCTTCCTTCCATTCCTCATTTCCATATTCCTGCTTTTTTAAAAAAAGGTTTAGATCCAGAACACACATACACTAACCCGCAGGTATTACTGCTGCCGTGCTAAACATTAATTTGTTCGTGACAGGGAAAGACGACAAATTAGGATAGTGGCCCAAATAAGTCTCCGTTTCTTAAAAGCTACGGATTGTATTCGACGCTAAGTCATAACTCAGAGAGCAAATCCATGGAAATCAAGGGAGCTGGTTGTCTTAGAGGTCCGTTCAGTTCAATGAGTCTACTCCGAGTAGGATTTGGGTCGGACAGAGCCCTGCATCGTGGGCCTTAGGAGAGAGGCAATCTCAAGGTTGATAAGGACACAACGGTTCTTGTTAAGCCAAGGAATCATCATAGCGATTGGACAGGAAATCATACAGGAAATCATACATGCAAATATCACACACACACACACACACACACAACCACTGCCGCCCCAAAGGATTTTCAGCTTTGCGGCAAGAAATCTTAACACCACACGAAAACAGACGGTGTATCTATTGTGGTCTGAAGGAAGGACTACTGGTCCTTGTTTGGATCAATCCCGCACATATATATTAATGACAAAGAGTTGAAGAAAAGGGAAGATGTGGAGCCCATTGCAGAAATGAAAATCACCCAGGGAAATACAATCCCTGTGAAAGTTGGAGGTTGCGACCCCCAAAACCAGAGTCACCCCAAAATGCTAGGTGAGCAATGGAAGAAGAGCGTAGAAACAGGGTATTGTCTCGATGGGGCTTGAAACAGCCTGGCACCTCCTGGTTGTGGGAGAAGGAGACCCCACAGATGCCTGCTGGGTTATGGGAAGCCCCGGATGTGTTTCGTACCAGACCCGACCCAGCCGGTCAGTAATTCAGGAAGCCGGATTTAGGGAGGCCGAGTCGGCCTGGCGAACCCGCTACAGAGGTCCTCATTGAAAAGAGGTCACGAATTCTCCTCAAATTTTAAAACATTTCATCTCCAGAATGAAGACCCTCATTCATAATGGCAGGAAACGGGCTAGGGGGTGGGGGACACGGGGAGAGGGAGGGGGGAGAGAGAGAGTCATTTTGCTATTAAAGGTTCCCCTTGGAGCTTTCTCAAAGCGAGAGTGGGGACCGGAGGGGGGGGATTCTTTTCCACAGAGATGTGGGTATATATGGATAAAAACGGGGTGCGTGGGTGATTTTCTCTGAAAGCTGGGCACTGGGCAAATATTTTTATTCTGCGTTTCGCCACGTTTTCCCCAGGTTTCTGCACAAACCGGAAAGGTTCGTTTTTTTGCATTTGCAAACAGATTTATTCTGTTTTGTTTGCTGCCCATTCAGCAAGGAGCTGAGTGGGCCCTGCAACAATGCCCATCTTTGCTGGTGCCTTCGAGCAAAGGAACGGGAAGAAGCGTCAAGGCCTCCAAGCAGAGAAGGTGCCCCCGGACTCTCAAAATTTTGCACCCACAAATAATTCAATACCATTCTGGGCAAAAACGGCCGAAGCTTTCTATTTAGAAAAATTAGTAGAGTTCAGTGGAGCAAACTCCAGTAACTGGCCTATTTAACACACCTGGGGAAGTGGTGTGTGTGTGTGTGTGTGTGTGTGCCACATCTTGTCTAAAAGTGCATAAGGAAAGAGGGTTGCCCAGGATTTTTAAGCTTTAAATTGGGGGGGGGGGAGGATACGAACACCGCCAACATTTCAAAGCTGCGCATGAAAAAAAGTTCAGAGTGATAAGAAACAATAAGAAGCAACTCACGTTTTCTCACAGCTCTTTCTCCTTTAATTTCAGGAGGATTTCAAAACAAAAGGAGGAGTGGGGTTTTTTTTGCTATCTTTTAAATAAAAATAAAAAATTATCTGCAACATTTAAGGAAGAGGCTGTGGGGTTTGGGGGAGGAGGTGGAAGGGGGGACCCTGTCGGTCACGATGCGCCATCAGAATTTTGGATGTGGTCCAAACAGCCTGTTCTCAACTGCTTGAGACTTCAGAAAGCTGTTACGAGCTCTCGAGAAGAGAGGAGGAACCGTCCATTTCTGGAACCGCACACTTACAGTGGACAGAGAAAGAGGCGTTTTTATTTTCCTCGAAAGAGCCGCACGGCCCTCTCTCTCCCAGCTGATTGCTCTAATTAATGTTCACATCGTAAGATCTGGAAGGTGGGGGGGTGCCCTTCCATTTTGGGGGTACCAAAAATGGGTGCAGCACACCAAGATTGACCCAGAAACCAAATCCAAAAGGCGGCCGGGACGTACCTGAAGTTCACGACCAAGGCTGTAGGTCGTGGACTCCCTTGCCCAATAAATCTTTAGAAAGCAGCCAAAGGATGGATGGAGGGGGGAAGCTAACCTACTTCGCCACCATATAAGAGAAAACCTTATGAAGCCAAGATCAGCTTCGCTAACCTTTCAGCGCTCCATAGAGAGAGTCGCCCAGCTTTCGAAGCAACTTAAAAGTATCCCCATGAAGTCTGTGGCCGCAAGCCAGTTTGGAAATGGGTGTTGCTTACTTTATTTTTATTTTATTTTATTTATAAAAAAAACCCTTTTATTTCCCTTCCAAGATTCTTCAAGGAGTAGTCCTTGTGCAAGATATAGTTTGTCCAGCAAAACTAGAGGTTGGGGGGGGGGGAACACAAGGAAACAGGTAAAGAACTGTCTCCTCTCCAGTGTGTGTGTGTGTGTGTGTGTGTGTGTGTGTAAGAGAGAGAGAGAGAGAGAGAGAGAGAGAGAGAGAGAGAGAGAGAGAGAGAGAGAACTGGTGTTTTAATTTGACAAGATGCAACCCTGTAAGTGACGCGTAATTGATTTTACAGTCTGCAGTTCTGCTGAAAACTGTTATCATTTTGTTCCTCTTCGCTGCCCAGAATTACAACTTCCTAGAATTGACTTCTGGAAGAATGATTCCCCCCCCCCTTCAAAAAACACACACACACACACACACACACACACACACACACACACACACCCCGCCACCACTCTTTGGTGGTTCAGATTCCAAACGTAAAACAGCTGTTAAGAAAAAATATATTTCTCTAACCCCACCACAGCCGCCTCAATTGTTTTTTATATCTGGCTTGGAAGGGGGGGAGGCAACACAGATCACAGCGAAACTTCTCAAATTTAAGCCTTGAAAAAAACGGGAAAACAGATAGATGGAAATATTCAAACAGCCCTGCTATGTAGGTACATGCACTCCGAACCTCAGCCTCAAGACAAACAAGGCAAAGTAAGCCCAGCCATGTACCCAAAAGTTTGACAAATAAGTGGCATATCGGTTATCCTAAAGAGGCCAACAATATCATCATTCATAGAGAGACAGATCAGCAATAAGCCCCATTGAGTTCAATAGGGCATTCTCACAGGAAACTGGGAGGGGGGGGGACCACTTTCCACTTAGCAAAGAATTAATTGCAGAGGGTTGTATCCAACTAAGTTCTGCTCCTTTGAAATTACTGAACTGCAGTTAGTTGCATCCATTAAGTTCAATGGGTATGTTCTGAGCAGGACCTCACAATGGGTGCAAACCCAGAACTTGTGTCTACTCTGAACATGAGTTTGTCTCAACAACCTAGATGCAATTCAGTACACAGGAGCGCGGTGGGAGTTTAAAAAGAAGGGCATCTCACACAGAGATATAGCAACCCTCTTTCTGCTGGGAAGTTTTGCTTTCGAGACCTTCGTCTGATTTCTATGGAATTATGTACCACACAGAGAGAGAGAGAGACACACTTGTGAGTCAAACTTCCTCCAGGCCGTTTGTGAAAACCCTGATTTTCCTGGCTATGACTTTGAACAACAGACAGACAGGATAATAATAATAATAAATCCACACTTTTAAAAACCTTTCCTCCTTCCTACAGTGACATCATTGGCAAGACTGGGCTTCCTTTTACATAATCATAATTTTGGGGCAAAGAAAGGCTCATTTGAGAAGATAAAAGATTCCCCGATTATCAGCCTGTGAAATTTATCCCCCCCCTTCTAAACAGAAGTTTCCCCATTCCTCCCAAATCTTCCAACCCAAAAATATATGGACAAAAAATAATAATAATGCACGGACTATAACAGCGCCTTGTGTACATCATCCCTTTTGGGCTACAGCCGCCGCTACCCCAAAACATGCACACCCAAAAGCGAACAGGGCAACACTCCCTGAGGTCTAAAACATGCAATAAGACCGGGGGGGGGGTCCCTCCTCCTGGCTCCCCTCCATCCTACCTGGGATTGCTTTTGTTCCAGTACACCGCATAGCGATCTGAGATAATTTTGCTGCTGTCGTCCGTCCACACGCAAACCCCAACCAGGGTCACCAGCAACGCAGCTACCTCCAAACTCGGCATCGTACCCCACTTCTCCTCCACTTTCTTCCTCCTCTTCTCCCTTTCTTTCTTTTGTTCCCCGAAAAGCTGTGGGCTTTTTTCTCTGTGTGTTTGTGTGTTTAGGAAAAAAGCAACCAGGTCATTGCACTTTGCACGCGCGCTTTCTGACGGATAGCTCTTTCGGTGTGCGAGTGAGTGCCTTTTTCGGGGATGTTAGGTCTCCCCTGGACAGTCCAGACTTTTTCCTGTGTCTTTCCTCCTCCTCCTTTCACTTCTCTTTATCTCTCTCTCTCTCTGCAAACTATCACACGCACATCCCTAATTCATTCCATGGTGGAGAATCCCAATAGCTCTGGCTGGCAGAATGGTCCTTCCTTTCTCGTGAAAGGTGGCGGGTGTAGTCAAGCGTCCTGGTAGCCAAAATATACTGCAAATCAGCGCTTTGCAAGTGCGCATTGGTAGGGGTGGTGTTGGGGGCGATCAGAATTTGCTTTTGCAACAGAAGGCTTATTAATAGATAACAAGAGATATGTGTTATCTAGGAACAGATAGGGTGTGGCGTGGGTCTTCCAGACCCCACACTCCCTAAAAAGACATCGCTGCAACTTTCGGGTCCCAGGGTCTCGGTTACTTCCAGCTCTCTCAAACTCTTCATAAAGGGAGCAGGGAGGCGAGAGGTTCCATCTCTAAGAAACTGGATAACTTGGGCTCAAAAATACTGGAGGAAGCAGACGGCGGCTGAGAGGTTACAGCAGGGAACCTCGGCATGTCGTACAACTGATCCAGAATCTCCCCACTCTTCGGGGGGGGGGGGGAATTGCTGTGGAGTCAGCAAGCAAACTTTGAGATGCTCGCTCGTCTATGGAGAGCTGCCCATCCTAGCATATCATTTGAAAAAATAAATAAAAAGGCAACCAACCGACAACTTTGCATTCAAAACAAATTCCTGGTTTCCAAAAAGAAGTTTAAAATAATAATAATACATGAAATGAAATAAAAACCTTGTCGGGGGCTTTCCTCCTGCAAATTGCCTGAAAAGATGAGATGAATTTCTTGCAGAAAGTGGGGGGGGAGGAATCGCCCCCAAAGAACGAGGACTTAAAACTTGCTCCCGGGTTTGGGTTGTTGTTTTTTCAAAGCAGAGAAAAGATGCCTTGTGATTCTTCTGCTTCTGTTTGTAATAGATGAGACCCCCGTGTTGTCTTTTCCTGAAGAAATGGAAGAAGGAAGGAAGGAAGGAAGGAAGATGTAAATAACACAAAGTTTTGCGGTGAGGTGGAGAGGGAGTGGCTCGTCCCCTTGCAAAAAGCATGAAGTGAAATCTTGCACTCTCTCTCATGAGAAAGAATGAAAAGAAAAGGGGGGAATCTTACTTTCCTTCCCCTTTTCACTCAACCACACACACCCTTTTTATTGTGCCATCTAAGCTTTCCTTGCAACTGGTAAGAAGGGGAAAAAAGGGGGGGAAGGCATTAAAATTGCAAGTTGGGGGAGGCCTTCAAACAACACCTCCCCCCTCTTCTCCCTCATCCCCCCTCCAAAAATGCAAAAAAATTCCTATACCAAATGCCTCCCCCTCCCAACACACACACACACAAAATTTGCAAGATTTCATTTTCTTTCAACATTTCAATGCATGCATTTAATCATCCTGAATAAAACATGCTTGCCCCCACCTTGAGGTTTTATTATTTTCCTGGTGGCACCAAAAACAAACAAAAAATCCCTCTGTGTATATATATATTTTAAAAAGGTTCTTTTCCCCACCTCTGTGGATTCTTTTAAGCCTTACCGCTGCACGCTCTCTCACTCACTCTCTCTCTCCCTTTCTGCTTTATTTTAATCCCCCTTTTTTGCCTTCAATGCCTTTTTTTTTCCTTTTGCAAAAAGAAAGAAAAGAGAGACCTGCCTTCCTTTCTGCCCCCCCTACTCTTGATACAGAAACATTGTTACCACTTGGCCGGTCAGCCTAAAGTAACCGCCTCCCTCCCTCCTTCTCTCCCTCTCTCTCTCCCCCTTTCCCCAGCAATGTCTCTCCCCCCCCCCAAACACTCAACAGGGGCGGGGCCCCCAAGTCTCAAGGTTGGTTGGCCGGTGATGCTCAGCCACACCCCCACCAATGCCATGTGGGTTTCCTTTTTCCTGGAGATCTTTTTTTTTTAAAGTCAATTTCAGCTCTCTTGAGGAGAGAGAGAGAGAGAGGAAGGAGAATGAGGAGGGGGGGGGGAAACGGCCCAGAAGGAAGGAGCGTGGAAATAGGGGGGGGGGCATTTTTTTAAAAAAAAATCTTTGCAAGAAGTCAATGCAGCAGCTGGAAAGAGATTTTTCCCTTTCAGGTGCAACCCAGGAATCCAAAGCTTTCTTTAAAGTGGTGATCTCTCCAAAAATAAGACTGGCTGCTAATGGGTGGTGGAGAAAAAGGGGGTTGCTTGTTTTATAAGGGGGGGTGTCTTCATTCCTTTGTCTTCAACTTGCTTGCAGATAATGATGATTGACTTCCAGCCAGCCAGCTTTCCCTACTCAGAGTAGACACAGTGGAAACCAATGGACCTGTTCAAGTTGAGGCCTTCAGTGGCTGCGAGCCCACTGTTGCTGTTGCTGTCGACGCTTGTTTACTTATTTATTTATTATTGCCACTGGTTAATTAACCGCCTTCCGGGGCGGTTCGCAAAGCAAGATAATTTTTAAAAATCGGCTAAGAACAACAAAGCCCGCAAATAAATTTTAAAAAACGAGGCCAAAACGGTAACGAGAGGACACGAACAGTAAAGGCCAGTTTGCAATTTGCGGATTTGCAATTTATAAAATGGGAGATCAACTGGGGCTTGTTTTTCCAGTGAACGTGCAACAGATTTGCACAGCAGACTCAACACTTACTTTTGCAGTGCAAATCCATTGCACGTCTACTCAGAAGTAAGCCCAGCTGCACTTATTCCTTGGGAAGTGGCTTTTCTCAAAAACCACTTTCTGTTTTATATTTTTAACCCCTCTTTGATTAAAATTACCACAAAGCTTTGTGCACACAAAAAAAGACAACAGCTTTAGCTGGGCAGGGGCTGGTGAGATATTCTCACCGTCTCCTGGGAATGTTAAGTAAAGATGCAGCCCTCTATTCCTCTCCTAAGGGTGTTCTAAAATCCCTCGGAGCGTGGCTCTTCCTCACAACAGCCCTGTGAGGCAGCTCACATCATTGTCCCCATAATGCAGATGGGAAGGCTGAGGACGGTAAAGAGACTAGGTTGGCCGAAACTGGAAGGAGTGGATTCTTATGGGTTTTCCAGTGAAATTAGACTCAAAAGTAGACCCACTGGGATGAATGGATCTTGGTTAATCATGTTCTTTAACTCCAGTGAGTAGACCTAACACTGGACTAACCCGTAGCCTTTCAGCTCCTAGCTGCCTGCCACCCCCACCCCCCAAGAAACCCTGCCCACCCACATCCTAGTGTGTTAAATTAAAGAATTAAAACAAATTTCCTTTAAAAAAATCTTTATTATTTAAAAACAAAGGAAACAGACTGAAACACAACAATCAATCAATTAAATTAAAACAAATTTCCATGCAATGCTTTGCCCAAGGGTATATTTGCACAACCTCCCCTAAAGGTAGGCTGGGTTTAAAAAAACAAAAAACCTTTCCTTCTGCACTTGTGTTTCCCAGCAACTGGTATTTGAAGGTCTAACACTGGAAGGGGGAAATAGACATTGTGGCTAGTAGCCTCCACAAAGTTTTCTTTCTTTAAAAATAATTCTTATTTGGCAATTAGAATACAAAATTATATTTAAAATTTTAATTACATATCCATATAAAGAGATTCCCTGAACCTCTGGACTCCAACCACCCCACCCTACCCCTTCCCTGGAGTCCCGTTTTGATAATTTAAAACTGCATCTTCTCCAAACTCTAACTATTACATCAATCCATATTTTCCATGATAATTGTCACACTACAAGTGGAATCAAAATCTGGCCAATGTTTCTGCCTGCTTGCAGTGGTCTCTTAGATGACGTATGAATTTTCCCCATTCTTTTATAGTAGATTTTTGAACGTATATCTTATACCTTTCCCAATTCTCCATGAATTTTTGTTTCGAATTGCCTCGTTAATTGAACCATTTCAGCGAATTCTTGCATTTTATTCTGCCAGTCTGTTATTGTTGGAACTCCTTCCTTCCAGCCCTTAGCCACCAATATTCGAGCCGCAGCCGTTGTGTTTTGGGATATCCTTACTAACAAGATTCTTTGGGGTCAGCCATGGTGCGCCCCCTTGCCTATATCTGCAATCTCTGTTCACAGCAACCACGGAATCATAGACCCATAGAATCGTCCAGTCCAACCCACTGCAATGCCAGAATCTCAACTGCAGCTTCCCTGACAGAGGGCCATCCAAGCTCTGCTTTGAAACCGCACACAAAACAGAGTTCCAATGCTATTCCGTTGTATTATTATTATTGCTATTATTTCCTTAAACTCCTCAAGTAAACGACAAGCCACTGTACAGCATAACACACAAAACAGCAACAAAGCCCCTACCTGTAGGCTTACACAGGAAAGAAGGTGATAAGAGACCGGGAGGGGGGGGGGACACAGTCGGATTAGAGGAGCCTTGCGGAGATGGAGCAATCTTGAGACAACATTCCTTGGAGAGGTGCAACATGAAAATATCTGGAGGCAAGGAGTTCCAAAGATAAGGCTCCACAACAGGAAAAGGCATCAAGCGGTGAGAAGAGTTTCACTGCTTCTATCTGCATTTTATTGGGGAAACGTTTCCAGGCTGAGGGCCACATTCCCTTCTGGACCAGCTGAGCCATGGTGGGCGGAGCCATAGGCAAAAGTGGGTGGGGCAACACATGTAAATTTCACCTTAATGCAGTAGGCTAACACAAACACACAGGGCCGGCCCTACGGCCAGGCTGGGTGGCGCAGGGCGCCATGGCGCCAGCCCGCTAGGGGGGCGCATCGCAGCTGCGCTCGCCCCCCGGCTGCTCTTCCGCGCAGCAGCGCCCTCAGCAGTAGCGCTGCGCGCTGAGCCCGCCCGCCAATCGTGCTGGGAAACGGGGCAGGGGGGCGCCGGAGGGATCCGTCGCACCACGGCGCCAGGGGTGCTTAAGATGGCCCTGCAAACACACCCTTCTCTGTATCCCACGCAGGCAGGCAAGAAACATAATGGAGCGTAAGGAGACATCCAAGCAGGGCTGGGGAGGGGTGTGGCCTGGAGAGAGTTCTGGGGGCCAGAGAGGGAAATATGGAGGGCCGCATTCCAACCCCAGGCTTCTGCCTCCTCTTTTTGGCTATGGAGCAAACACCCTCATGTATAGCTCAGTCGGCAGAGCGTGAGACTCTTAGGTACTGCTGGCGTGCTTTCAAACTGCTAGGTTGGCAGGAGCTGGGACAGAGCAACGGGAGCTCACTCCACCGCAGGGATTCAAACCACCAACCTTCCAATCGGCAAACCCAAGAGGCTCAGTGGTTTAAACCGCAGCGCCACCCGCGTCACCTGAATATTAGCCACTTGCAACCAAGTGAAGATGCCCTGGAGCCAGGATGGTGCCCAATCAGAATGAATTTCAGGAACCAAAATGAATTTACTGAGAATCTGAACCTGGGTCTCCCCACCTCAATCTAGACTAGGGCACTAACTAGTAAAAAGGGAAAGAACCCCTGGATGGTTAAGTACAGTCAAAGGCAACTCTGTGGTTGCGGCGCTCATCTCGCTTTCAGGCCAAGGGAGCCAGTGTTTGTCCACAGACAGCTTTCCGGGTCATGTGGCCAGCAGGACTAAACCGCTTCTGGTGCAACAGGACACCGTGACAAAACCAGAGCGCACGGAAACACCATTTACCTTCCTGCCACAGCAGTACAGTACCTATTTATGTACTTGCACTGGCATGCTTTCGAACTGCTAGGTTGGCAGGAGCTGGAACGGGAGCTCACTACGGTTGTGGGAATTCGAACTGCCGACCTTCCGATCGGCACGCCCAAGAGGCTCTGTGGTTTAGACCACAGTGCCACACGCTCACATGGCCCACGTGGTGAATGGTGGGCAGGCAGCCCGTGAGCGCAGGAGGCAGCAAGAAGCACGCTCCTCAGAGCTGTCTCCTGGTTGTCTGGATGCTGCCGCCTGAGCCAACAGCCTCACCACACCCTATGAGTGAGCTGGAGCTGGCTGCTCAGACCCTGTTGGTTTGTGCCGCTGAGATTAAAGGCGAGGAATTGAAGAGCCTTTTGTCTCAGTCAAAGGCTTCTTCTGCTGACTCTGCAGGAGATAACGGACTCTTGGGTTTGCAAAAGCCTCTCTTCCTGGTTGCACTACAGGAGATGTAGAACTAGGTAAAGGTAAAGGACCCCTGGACGGTTAAGTCCAGTCAAAGGTGACTATGGGGTTGCGGCACTCATCTCGCTTTTAGGCCGAGGGAGCCGGCGTTTGTCCACAGATAGCTTTCCGGGTCATGTCGCCGGCAGGACTAAACCGCTTCTGGTGCAACGGGACACCATGACAGAAACCAGAGTGCACGGAAACGCCATTTACCTTCCTGTAAGAGCGGTACCTATTTATCTACTTGCACTGGCATGCTTTCAAACTGCTAGGTTAGCAGGAGCTGGGACCGAACAACGGGAGCTCCCCCCGATCGGCAAGCCCAAGAGGCTCAGAGGTTTAGACCACAGCGCCACCCATGTCTAGAGAGCCCTTTGGCTATGCAAAAAATTATCTTCCTGCTCACACTACCAGGGCTGGAGGGTTCGAGAGCCCTTTTTGGCTCTGCCAAGGCCTCCTTTCCTGTCCACACCACCATAAATGGGTATTTAAAGAGCCCCTTTGCCTCTGCCAATGCCTCCCTGGCATGCCTCAGCCCAACCACTTCCTAAATACAGTCCCCGTCAAAAACCGCCTCTGCCATGTAATGTCATAAAAGGGCCGATAAAATGCCTAGGAGAAGATGAAGATGACAGAGAGAGGGGGAGAAATGAGAAATGGTGGGGGGGTTGAGAGATTACAAATATAGATACGCAGATGACAGAGATGGAAAGTGCTTATAGGATCGGAGCAGGGAAGAGGGAAATTTATGCAGATCCAAAGATTCTTAGACTCACTCCCCCCCAAAACCCGGTTTCCTGTACACATTGGGCTGTTTCTGCATGTGAGAGAGATGGGAGGGAGAGGCTCGGGGAGAGAGAGAGACAGAGATGGAAAATATATGGCACTAATTACGCTGTAATAATATGCATTTATACAGCTTCTTTCTTATCCTTCGGATGCGAGTTATTCAATAATTAATCGCCCCTTTTGCATGCTCGGGCACCACCTTCTTACCACCAACCTCCAAGGCGGTGGCATATTCCCTCGCTGAGGGCAGAACGTCAAGAATCATCAAATATTTGAGTGGCCTCCAATGAGCAATGTCCCTTTGGTGAGGCTCAAGCTGCGCCCCCCTTGCCCTTCCAGGCCCCAGGTCCCTGGGGGTTCAGCATCCCAGCTGGAAGGTGCCCAGGCCAGTTTCCTTTACCTGAGTGACAGAATCGCAGAATCATGGACTTGGAAAGGACCCCCAAGGGTCATCTAGCCCAACCCCACGTAATGCCGGAATCACTGCTACGGAATCCCTAATAAGTTGGCCATCCAACCTCTGCTTAAAAGCCTGCAAGGAAGGAGAGACCTTTCGAGGTTGTCAGTTCCGCTGTTGAATGGCTCTCAGCGACAAAAAGTTCTTCCCAATTTTCAGTCGGGATCTCCTTTCTTGTTTGGAATCCATTGGTTTGAGTCCCCTCTGGAGCAGGAGAAAACAGGCTTGCTCCTTCTTTCATCATCATCATCATCATCATCATCATCATACATCATTCTGTTGGCAGCTCCCAACAGAATATTAAAAACACAATAAATTATCAAACATTAAAAACTTCCCTAAACAGGGCTGCCTTCAGATGTCTTCTAAAAGTCACATAGTTGTTTATCTCCTTGACATCTGGTGGGTGGGCGTTCCACAGGGTGGGCATCACCACCGAGAAGGCCCTCTGCCTGGTTCCCTGTAACCTCACTTCTCGCAGGGAGGGGACTGCCAGAAGGTCCTCGGAGCTGGACCTCTGTGTCCAGGCTGGAGGATGGGGGTGGAAACGCTTTTTCAGGTATACTGGACAGAGGCCATTCAGGGGTTTCAAGGTCAGCACCAGCCCTTTGAATTGTGCTCGGAAAAGTACTGGGAGCCAATGTAGGTCTTTTAGGACCGGTGTTATATGGTCTCGGCAGCTGCTCCCAGTCACCAGTTTAGCTGCCGCATTCCGAATTAGTTGTAGTTTCCGGGTCACCTTCAAAGGCAGCCCCACGTAGAGCGCATGACAGTAGTCCAAGTGGGAGATAACCAGACAGTCTGTGGGCAGGGAGGGTCTCATCCTGCGTACCAGATGGAGCTGGGAGACAGCCGGCCTGGACACAGAATTGACCTGCACCTCCATGGACAGTTGTGAGTCCAAAATGACTTCCAGGCTGCCCACCTGGTCCTTCAGGGGTAGAGTGACCCCATTCAGGACCAGGGAGTCCCCCACACCCACCCCATGTGATAGCCCTTGAGATATTTGAAGATGTCTCCTCCTAGCCTCCTCTTCCCCAGGCTAAACATGCCCAAGTGTCTCCACCGTTCCTCATCAGGCTTGGCTTCCAGATCCTTCATCATCCTGGTCGCTCTCCTCTGCACGCCTTCCAATATCTCCCTTAAACTGGGGTGCCCAGAACTGGACAAAAGACTCCGGGTAGGGTCTGACCAAGGGACTATCACATCCCTTGATCTGGACACTAGATGAAACTCCAGGGCTAACCTGATGTTGCTGGACTCCAGTGCCCATCATCCATGACTAAGGGCCATCCTGGTTTCTGGACTTGATGGGTCCTGGAGTCTGAAAACATTGGGAAGGAGGCGCTCATTTTATCAATTTCCATGAGTGATGCAAAGCAGCAGAATGCAAGAATCTTTTTCAATAACGACGGTATTTCTGGCCAACCCTATGCCCCACCTTCCTATAAAGAAGGAGGTGGTGCGGTGGTAAGAGAGTTGGTCTAGGTCTAGGACCTGGGAGACCTGGGTTCGAATCCCCACTGTCAGTCAGAGGCGGGTCTCGCATCTGGGCCAGTCAAAGTCCACTTGGGACTAAGAGATCGCGATGGGCCTGTCCTCAATTCTCCATCAATTTGGAAAGCCTGCTGGCATTTTAGAGCATTCTCCTAAACTTCCAAATCACCATATGCATGTAAAAATATGGTACCTTGATTCTCAAACTTAATCCGTTCCGGAAGTCTGTTCCTAGACCAAAGCGTTCCAAGACCAAGGCACACTTTCCGATAGAAAGTAATGCAAAATGGATTGATCCGTTCCAGACTTTTAAAAACAACCCCAAAACAGCAATTTTAACATGGATTTTACTATCTAATGAGACCATTGATTGATAAAATGAAAGCAATAATCAATGTACTGTACTATAAAATAAGTAAGACAGTATTGTAGATGATAAAAATGAAAATTATTATTATTTCTTTATAGGGGGGCTTTTATTCATTTCCGCATAATCAATCAATCAGTAGCTGAACTGGGTTCCGCCCAGTCACAAAAACAATTTAACCGAAAAAGCCTCAAAAACAAAAAATCAAAATAAATAGCAAAAACAAAAGCACCAAACTTAATCCGTTCTGGAAGTCCATTTGACTTCCGAAATTTTTGAAAACCAAGGCAGGTGCCTTCTGATTGGTGCAGGTGCCCCGGAAACAATAGCCGGCAGCCGCATCGGACTTTCGGCTTCCAAAAATAGTTCAAAAACCAGAACACTTACTTCCGGGGGTTCGGAGCTTGAGAACCAAAGCATATGGGAACCAAGGTGTTTGAGAACCAAGGTGCCACTGAATTTTATTAAGGAGATCTGGTGGTGAACAGAGTTCCCCCCCCCCTCCTTTAATCCCCACCACAACTCTGCGAGGTAGGCTAGGCTGAGAGGCAGTGACTGGCCCAAGGTGAAATGATAAATAGTGACTGATAAATAGTGATAAATAGAAATGATAAATAGCATGATAAATGACTGGCCCAGTGGGCTTCATGTCCAAGCCTGGTCTTCCAAGGTCCTAGTCAAACACTCCAACCACTTGCTCACAAAACAGACACTGCCTTTGAGACGACAAGACGAGTCTGTGGGATATTCCTTTTTTAAAATATTCTGCCAGCTTTCCTTTATGTTTAGGAGATCTATGTAAAAAGTCAACTGCTTTCTCTGTGTGTTCCCTTTGCTCTGCCACTTTCTAATTGCTCCTTGTCATCCCCCCACACTTTTATATTATTGGGGGGGGGTGTCAAATGTCTTTGTCATCTGTGTTGTCACCTAACAACAGAGAGCCGTTTTGGGTACATCGCTGCAACATAAACCAGACACGGATCACTGTCAGATATGTAGCATGCTTGCTTTTGCTCTCGTTCCTTATTTAAGGGACGTTGGGTTGTATCTGAGGTTCCACCCTCCTCGTGAGTAGACCCCCTGAAACGAATGGACAGGGCTGCCTTAGATCTATGCTGAGTTTGCCAGTGTTTTGTATGCAATGACACTTAATTTGCAAACAGTTTTTTCCAAATGTAATATGTGTGTATGTGCGCACGTGCTATTTTCACAAATATGTGCATTTTCTCTCTCTCTCTCTCTCTCTCTCTCTCTCTCTCTCTCTCTCTCTCTCTCTCTCTCTCTCACACACACACACACACACCTTCCCCCGATGTCTGCAGTTTTTAGTTGGAGAATTGCATTTCAAAATTCGGCGAAGTGTGGATTTTAGCCGCATTTCACGCCACAATTTCTTTTGAGGTGGACCCAGTCACCAGTCTAGCAGCCGCCATCCAAGCTATCCAAGTTGGCGCCCATCACTGCCTCCTGCGGCCGGGAGTTCCCTAGTTTAACTGTGCCCATAGTGCTTTATTTTATCTGTCCTGAATCTTCCAACTTTCAGCATCACTGAATGTCCGCAAGTTCTAGTGTTACGGGGGGGGGGGACAACTTTTCTCTACCCACTTTCTCCATGCCATGCATCTATATATATAAAAATGTAGGCATTCCGCGCGCAGAGGTCACAGCCTTTCTCCGTAACTGCTGAACTGTAATGTAACAAATTTGGCCACAACGTTCCATGCCCATCAGTGAGGGATCTGGCATAAAAATTTTTTTTCCAAAAAAAGCAAACCTTTCATACCTAAAATAATGATTAAACACAAAAAGTGGCGCCCAAATTAGACGTCACCAGCAGAAGCTCTAAAGACTCCAGCAGCATCCAATAGAAAGGCAGGTCGCCCACTGCTGCCTTGAAAGCCGCGCCACCAGATGACATCACAAAATTCCACAGCAACCAACTGAAAACAGGCCTTTTGCAGCAACAAGGCCCAACATTGCCAAGTGCAGGTAGGTGCCTGCCTGGGGTGGGGTGGGGGCAGAATAGGGGGCAGGGATAAGTAATGGGTTAGAAAAGGGTGGAGAGAGACACAGGGATGAAACCAGCCCTCTCCACAGTATCTCGCCTCAGCTTTGCAGACTAGGCTGAGTGGATTTAAGGGCCTGCCTGGGTGGGGGGTGGGACGAATAGGCAGCAAAGAATCAACTGAATATGGGCCTTTTACAGGGCCATGCCTTTGGGTAGAATAAAGGTTATTTCACATAACACACGTGGGTAGGGGAGTCAGGGTTGGAACAGGGCAAAATTTTACAGAACATACACATTGGGAGAATGATTGTGTGCAAAATGAATGGGTCACAGGGATAACCTGGGGAGGGGGGTTGGACGGAGGAGAGGAGGGAAATCACAGGGATAAGCCGGGGGTGGGGGAAAAGGGGGCATAATAGGTCATGGATCACGAAAGAGTTGGGGGATTCACAGGGATGAGGGAGGGGGATGAGGGGGGAATCATAGGGATAAGCCGGGGGGTGAGGGGTGGAGTGGGGGAATCACAGGGATACGTCACGAATCGGCACAGGGTAGGAGAAATCACACAAATAACCCACTGCAACGCGTGGCAGGGCCAGCTAGTAACTATATAAACTATATAAACTTTATCATTTAAGGTGCTACTGAAGGAATTTTTTTATTAAACTTTATCATGTCACTTTATATTCATCTTTTCTCTAGACTGTTGTTGTTTAGTCATTTAGTCGTGTCCGACTCTTCGTGACCCCATGGACCATAGCACGCCAGGCACTCCTGTCCTGCACCGCCTCCCGCAGTTTGGTCAGACCCATGCTGTTAGCCTCAAGAACACTGTCCAACCATCTCGTCCTCTGTCGGCCCCTTCTCCTTGTGCCCTCAATCTTTCCCAACATCAGGGTCTTTTCCAGGGAGTCTTCTCTTCTCATGAGGTGGCCAAAGTATTGGAGCCTCAGCTTCACGATCTGTCCTTCCAGTGAGCACTCAGGGCTGATTTCCTTCAGAATTGATAGGTTTGATCTTCTTGCAGTCCATGGGACTCTCAAGAGTCTCCTCTAGCACCACAATTCAAAAGCATCAATTCTCTAGACTAAGAAGTCCCAAACATTGCAAGCTTTCTTCACAAGGGAATCACTCCCATTTTCTTGATCGTTTTGGCTGTTCTTTTCTGAACCTTTCCCAACTCTGCAATAGACATGGACCAGAACTGTACACAATATTCCAAATGCTGTTGCTCCATAGATTCATATAAGGCATTCTAATCTTTGCAGTGTTTCTCCATAGCTCAGTGGATAGAGCATTAGACTCTTAATCTCAGGGTTGTGGGTTTGAGTCCTGCATTGGGTGAAAAATTCCTGCATTGCAGGGGGTTGGACTAGATGACCCTCGTGGTCCCTTCGAACTCTACAATTCTGTGATTTTTCCAGTCTTAAATTCAGCTCTCCACATTTCTGCAGTGGTTAGAAAATTCGTCACCCTCTCCGTTCAAATTCCTCCGAATAAACCTATTTTTAAAGGCGATTTTGACGAATGCACACAGTTTGGCAAGCCTATTTCCCCTCGTTTGGTGCATTTTTTGTAAACATTAACTTGGCACTGCAAAGTTTGGGGAAGTGAGGATTTTGGAAGGACAGCTGCGTTTCGGTGAGCTGTGATTCTTGCAATGCAGGCAGTTGGAATGAAGGGTGCTGGGCACTATAGCTCTGTGAGGAGCAAACCACAGCTCTCGTGATTCTTTGGGGGAAGCCGTGACTGTTGAAGCATCAAGAAGGAGACTGACAATAAATCTGTTTGGAAATGTGCCGAATGACCACAGTTGATCACAGGAGGTCCAAACCTTTGGGTGGGAAGGAAAGTCACACAGGCAACTACAATGTGTGGGACAAGGTGTGCTTTGATACAACATCTCTAATCTCCCTGTAATCTCCCTGTAAACAATGAATGAATAGTAAACAGCCAACATCGTCTAATATACCCAACAACTTCCATCTGATGCCACATTTGTAAGAAATTAGTCTTTTAGCGCAGCTGCACTTTGGAACTCCCTGCCTATTGATATCAAGCAGGCAACAGATATCAGCCGAGACCACATAACACCGTTTTGAAAGACCTACATTGGCTCCCAGTACATTTCTGGGCACAATTCAAAGTGTTGCTGCTGACCTTTAAAGCCCTAAATGGTCTTGGCACAGAAGGAGCATCTCCACCTCCATTGTCCAGCTGAAGTCCAGCTCCAAGGGCCTTCTGGCAGTTCCCTCGCTGTGAGAAGCCAAGTGACAGGGAACCAGGCAGAGGGCCTTCTCGGTGGTGGCACCCGTCCTGTGGAACGCCCTCCCATCAGATGTCAAGGAAATAAACAGTTGCTGAACAAATTGGCTCCCAAACGCCGCAGAACCAGAAGTGGGTGCTTTGGTTTGTGAACGTTTTTCGGAAGCCAAACGTCCAACGCAGCTTCCAATGGAGTGCAGCCAATCGGAAGCCGCGCCTCCAGACTTTTAGAATAATAATAATAATAACAATAATAATAATAATAATAATTTATACCCCACCCACCCATCTGGCTGGGTTTCGGGATCTCCTTTCTTGTTTGGAATCCATTGGTTTGAGTCCCCTCTGGAGCAGGAGAAAACAAGCTTGCTCCCTCTTTCATCATCATCATACATCATTCTGTTGGCAGCTCCCAACAGAATATTAAAAATACAATAAATTATCAAACATTAAAATCTTCCCTAAACAGGGCTGCCTTCAGATGTCTTCTAAAAGTCAGATTGTTGTTTATCTCCTTGACATCTGTGGGAGGCCGTTCCACAGGGCGGGCGCCACCAGCGAGAAGGCCCCCTGTCTGGTTTCCTGTAACCTCACTTCTCGCAGGAAGGGACACACCAGAAGACATCTGAAGGCAGCCCTGTTTAGGGAAATTTTTAATGGTTGATGTTTTATCATGTTTTTAATATTCTGCTGGGAGCTGCCCAGAGTGGATGAGGAAACCCAGCCAGATGGGTGGGGTAAAAATAAAAAATTATTATTATTATTATTATTATTATTATTATTACTACTACTACTACTACTACTACTACTACCACTACTAAATATATTTCTGTTAGGACAAGCCCACTCAGATGTTTAGAAAATCGACGAGAGTTTTAATATGTTTCTAGTCTATTATAACTTTTAAAGGTAAAGGTAAAGGGACCCCTGACCATTAGGTCCAGTCGTGACCGACTCTGGGGTTGCGCGCTCATCTCGCATTATTGGTCGAGGGAGCCGGCGTATAGCTTCCAGGTCACGTGGCCAGCATGACAAAGCCGCTTCTGGCAAACCAGAGCAGCACATGGAAACGCCGTTTACCTTCCCGCTGTAGCGGTTCCTATTTATCTACTTGCATTTTGACGTGCTTTCGAACTGCTAGGTTGGCAGGAGCTGGGACCAAGCAACGGGAGCTCACCCCGTCACAGGGATTCGAACTGCCGACCTTCTGGTCAGCAAGCCCTAGGCTCAGTGGTTTAACCACAGCGCCACCTGGGTCCCTTTTAGAATGCCTTAAATGATTGCTGTTAATTTTTCTTCTTGCTAATTTTATTTTTTTGTCCCTTTTTTTGTAAACTTCCTTGCTGCTGCTGTGGTTGTTTTACAATCAAGCAGCGTATAAACTTTAGGAGATCAACAAACAAGTAGGCCGCATCTTCTAATCTCCTTGAAAACAAACGGATGTGAATCGTCAGCAGACAAATATTCTGGAAGCACCCCTGGTTTTAATGCAAGTCTGTTGTTGCTTTCATTGCGCACGCACACACAGAGAGACACAAATTCATTTCCCATTCCCAGAGCCCGGTTGATTGAACCCAGAAGGGTAAAGTTGCGAATTACAGCTCTGAGCAACCAGATCTTGGATAATTGACCCCCTCCCCCAGGTGGGAATGGAGATTTCAGAACCTGGAATAATTAAGGGGTTTGGGGAAGAGATGGAAGAACCATTTCCAAGGAGAGAGGGAATGGGGAGAGGGGCAGCAATAGGGTCACGGAGAAAAGGATGATTCAAGGATGCCTGCCCCCTCCCTTCCAATTACGAGGAAGGAGAAGCGAAAGAAAGGACTCATTACGGGATAGCTAGATGAAAAGGGTGACACCTTGCCAAGAGGACAGAGCTGTGAAGCCAGCGCCGCGTGTCTGTCGGCGGTCCCAGGAGACCATCGGCACATTGGAATAGAAGGATTTAGGAAGCTGCGTTTTACCAAGTCGGACCGTGAATATTGCCTGCACTGATTTCAGCCAGGGAGTCTTCCCTAGCCGTACCTGGATGGAAACCTAAGACCTTCAGCACCCCAAACAGGTGATCTGCTGTAACATAGCTCAGGGTGGTTGTCAGTGGGGCGAAAGATTCCTGCATCGCAGGGGGTTGGACTGGATGACCCTTGGGGGTCCCTTCCAACATCT
This sequence comes from Zootoca vivipara, assembly GCF_963506605.1. NCBI lineage: Eukaryota > Metazoa > Chordata > Lepidosauria > Squamata > Lacertidae > Zootoca > Zootoca vivipara. Next base: position 4,078,904 of record NC_083281.1, on the reverse strand, counting down.
GATTACGGCAATGTGCTCTCCGTGGGGCTACTTTTGAAGGTGACCGGGAAACTACAACTAATCCAGAATGCAGCTGCCAGACTGGTGACTGGGAGCGGCTGCCAAGACCATATAACACCAGTCCTGAAAGATCTACATTGGCTCCCAGTACTTTTCCGAGCACAATTCAAAGGGCTGGTGCTGACCTTGAAAGCCCTAAATGACCTCTGTCCAGTATACCTGAAAAAGCGTTTCCACCCCCATCCTCCAGCCTGGACACAGAGGTCCAGCTCTGAGGGCCTTCTGGCAGTTCCCTCCCTGCGAGAAGTGAGGTTACAGGGAACCAGGCACAGGGCATTCTTGGTGGTGGCACCCTCCCTGTGGAACGCCCTCCCATCAGATGTCCAGGAAATAAACAACTATCTGACTTTTAGAAAACATCTGAAGGCAGCCCTGTTTAAGGAAGTTTTGATGTTTTATCGTGTTTTTAATATTCTTTTGGGAGTCTCCCATCTGGCTTATCAGTGCTTTTTTCTGGGGGTACGCCATACAGCAACAGTGTTTTGTGTTGTGTAGGCTCCTATGATGTAAGTCATGGGCCCCGCCTGCTAGCCTGCTCCCTAAAATATCCCTGGTTTGCTCCTTTCTATATATAGGGTACCTGCATTTTGCATGGACTGGTTGCATGGCAACATGGGCAAATGGCTTGAAATACCTATTAGGTCCATAAATTACCATATAGCATATATTCAACTGAAAAACAGCATCAAATTGTTGTTGACAAAGGACAGCTGGACATAGAAAGGGCCCCATTACCTTCAGTAGCTTAGGGCCTCATCAAACCTCAATCCGTCCCTGAGCTATTCTGATGTGCGCATGTGCTTGCAAAAGACTTGCTGTTGTTTCCGCGGGGCATCAGCGGCAGGCCCCGCAAAAGTGCGCTGTCTTGCCGGCCCAGATTTACGGCTTCTCTGTTGGCACTACGGAGAGCCAGAGAGGATAGATGCTCCAGGAAATCAATCAAGCCAGCAAGTACATTAGGAAGTTCTCTAAGCACTCACTAGGCAACGCAGCCACCATCCATCGTGGGGAGGGAAGAGGGAGCGAGTGCTGAGGGCGGGAGAATCTCTCTTTCTTATGGACTGGGCGTCCCAGAAGCATTTGTATCTCATCCCTCAGGGGAAACTCTGCCTTTCCGCTGTCAGCAAAAAAAACAACGGGAGAGTTATGGCTTCAGAGCCGCAGTCGGAACAGTGGAACTTAGTTCGGATGATGGGGAGGTGTTGGCAACCCAAATCCACCCCCAAATGCTTTTCAGCTAGCCAGGGAACATCTGTGGTTGCAGCTGGGGGGGCTATCAAAAGTGCACTTTAAACGGCCACATAATAATTAATGAAAAAATAATTATTCATAATTGTGTAATGGAAAGAGTCTCGTTTTTCCAACCTTCAATCTGTTTTCCACGTTTTGCAGCAATTTGCTAGTTTTCTTTTTAAGAAAACATAACAATCCCCGGCATTTTCAGCAAATTCAACAGCATGTTGCTGTGGTTGTTTGCAGGTTTTGACAATGGTGCGCATTTTTGCAAAGCAATTTCCCCCAGCATTATGCACATTTGTACATTATTCTTTTTTATAAATGTTTTCACTTTTAGGCAGACTTTGCCCTCGCCATATGCGTTTTTGGAAATGTTACTTGGCTGAGGAACTGAAAAAAAAGTGGCAGATGAACAGATTTCGGAGGCCGGCTGCATTCAGGCTTGTGGGTTGTTTCAGGAAGTGCAAATTTTATCGATTCGGCTTTAAATGCCTGCTGAATCAAATCTCTCCTCCGTCCTGAGTAATCGCTGGACTAGATGCATTTGGAGATAAAAAGCCGTGTGTCAGAGCTGAGGGTTTTCCTCCCCATAATTCACTTCCACTGTTCTGGAACAGGAGGCACCAACCTATATCTAGGTCCATGGGCTTCTCTGGATGTTTGAGTGAGTGTTGTGGGCGTCACCTGCTCTTGTCACGTCTCCCCCCACTCCTGAGATCAGCCCTAAGCCAAAATTAAAGTGCACTCACCCACATGTCGAGAGGGAACTGGGGAAAAGCCAGAGTTGGTAGAATCAACCCTGACAGCTAAAAGGAGGAATTGAGGAAACACCGTTTACCTTCCCGCCACAGCGGTACCTATTTATCTACTTGCACTGGAGTGCTTTCAAACTGCCAGGTTGGCAGGAGCTGGGATGGAGCAACGGGAGCTCACTCCGTCGCGGGGATTCGAACCACTGACCTTCCAATCGGCAAGCCCAAGAGGCTCGGCGGTTTAGACCTGCCAACCTAGCAGTTTGAAAGCACGCCAGTGCAAAGAGAAAAATTCCATGCGCTGCTCTGGTTTCCATCTCAGTGTCCCGTTGCGCCAGAAGCGGTTTAGTCCTGGGGTCCTTTACATTTTACCTTTACTCGCAGTAGAACCCACTGAAATGAATCTGTGTGATTAAGTGGACTTCGAACAGATGTAAATACAGTGGTACCTGTCAAACAAATTGGCTGAATGCTGCAAACCCAGAAGTGAGTGTTCCGGTTTGTGAATGCTTTTCAGAAGCCGAACATCCAATGCGGCTTCCGATTGAGTGCAGGAAGCTCCAGAAGCCAATCGGAAGCCACACCTTGGTTTCCGAACGGTTTTGGGAGTCGAACAGACTTCCGGAATGGATTAAGTTCAAGAACCAAGGTACCACTGTATAGGCCAACTTTCAGAGGGAAATCTACCCTGCGAGGAAAGTCTTTGAAAAAGAATAAAAGGAGGGGAGGGCATGTGTAAAAGAGTTTCCAGTGAAGGGGATTGATTGTTAAGCCAATCTGGAAATTATAGCTCTGGGAGGCGATCAGGACCCTTAACAAACTACAGCTCCCATAATTCTTTTCGGGATGCCACTTTGAGTGGGAACAGGCTGCTGCCGCCACCACCACCCGAGGCAGCCGGCTCACTTTGCCTCACGATAGGGCTGGCCTGTGCCTGGCTGCGCCAATGTCTCCTGGCTTATCAGATTCTGCACAGCTGCCCCCTCTTAGCGCACTCGGCACGCCAGCAGCGTATCTCTTTCTCCCTCACGCCTGTTCTGCCCGTTCTTAACGCGCCACCTCCATTCATTCTGCTCCTGTAACTGTAAAATTGATTTTTTTTCCCTCTCCCCTCACTACGAGGCGCTTGTAGTTTGCGGCCGAGGGTTTCCGAGACAGGGCCCGTTTTCTAATTAGTCGTTCCGGAGCGAGCGAGCGGAACCTGGGACAGGAGCAGGGCAAATTGAGAAGGGAGAAGAGGGAGCGAAAGACGACGTGGCGATAATAGGCCGCGACAAAGGAAGGGAGGGTCTCCGACATGATGAGTTATAATAGAAGGATTCCATCTCCTTTCTCCTTCTCTTCCTTCTTGCCACCGAGCAAGACACGCGAGAGATGAAGCAATTAGGAAACCGTTCTCTTCAAGTGCTCGGCAGGAAATTAGCCGCAGAGGTAACCACTGGAGAAAGCCAAGCAAAGAGGGAAGGGTGATTTTGTTGCTATGATTTATTAGGACAGGAATGGGGGTGATTCAGCCCCCTGGGCTTCTCTGTTCGGAACAATGAGGACTAGAGTCTTAGCAGATTTTAAAAGAAGGGCAGCCGTATGTCAAACGTAAAAGGAGCCTGCTAGATCAGGCTGGCGACCCTTCTAAGTCCAGCATCCTGTTCTCACAGTGGCCTGTGGGAAACTGGCAAGCAGGATTCAAACACAAGACCTTCTTGTGGTTCTGAATGAAACTGGCATTCAGGAGCATGGCTGCCTTCCGTTATGTTTGTCTTCTTCTTCTTCTTCTTCTTCTTCTTCTTCTTCTTCCTCTTCTTCTTCTTCCTCTTCTTCTTCTTCTTCTTCTTCTTCTTCTTCTTCTTCTTCTTCTTCTTCTTCTTCTTCTTCTTCTTCTTCTTCTTCTTCTTCTTCTCCCAGTTGTCTGTGTTTATACTACATTTTTTTAGATTTGCCTTGAGAGAGTCTTTGAACCTCTTTTGTTGACTGCCAGCATTACGCTTTCCATTTTTAAGTTGGAATAGAGGGGTTGCTTTGGAAGACGATAATCAGGCACCCGCACATGACCAGTCCAATGAAGTTGATGTTGCCCTCTTCTAAAGCCACCCAAATCGGACGCGAGCTGCACTGTTCAGCAATGCCCTGTGTGAAGAAGGACTTTCTTTCCCCTGCCCCAAGTCTTCCAACATGTCCAGGAGTTCTAGAGTTATAATAAAGGGAGAGGAGCTTCTCTCTCTCCAATTTCTGCATGCCGGGGCGTCATTTCACACTATCACATCCTCTCTTCCTCGCTTTTTTCCAACCAAATTCCTGTGCCGATTCCTGCCTTGCATGGGGTTGGACGAGACGATCCTTGGGGATTCCTTCCAACTCTACAATTCTGTTTTACAGCTGTCCCGGCCATGCGTTGCTGTGGCTCAGTCTGTTAAATGGACCTTCAGAGTCCCCTCACCTTCAGAGTTCCTGTGTGTGACACCATCTTACTTCCACGTGAGAGCACCCATCACCCCAAACCCCTGCGGCCTGGCTGGTTCCCCCACATTGGTGTTGTTTTCTGTTAAAGGCCCATATTCAGTTGGTTGGAATGTTCTGTTCTGATGTCACTGCTAGTATGCAGCCAATGGCAGCAGGTGAGGTGTAAGTTCCTTTGACGTCCACTGGAGGGCACCGTGTTTCCCCCAAAAAATCATGTTTTACCTGTTACAGGTAGGTAGCCGTGTTGGTCTGAGTCGAAGCAAAATAAAAAAATTCCTTCAGTAGCACCTTAAAGACCAACTTAAAGACCTTAAAGTTTATATTTTGGTATGAGCTTTCGTGTGCATGCACACTTCTTCAGATACAGATGTTTTACCTGTGATAGGTGTCACATCTATGTAATATAAGTGTATGCAAACACGCCCACATTGGTCTGGAATGTTATGTCAAAATTTCAACCCAATTGGTCAAGCGGTTTGGGTGAAAAGTGGATATCCACCAACATGGACCATATATATATATATATATATATATATATATATATATATATATATATATACATACATACACACACACAGTGAGAGAGAGAGAGAGTATGTATATAACATTTTATATGTTGTTGTTGTTTAGTCATTTAGTCGTGTCCGACTCTTCGTGACCCCATGGACCATAGCACGCCAGACACTCCTGTCTTCCACTGCCTCCCACAGTTTGGTCAAACTCATGTTCGTAGCTTCGAGAACACTGTCCAACCATCTCGTCCTCTGTCGTCCCCTTCTCCTAGTGCCCTCAATCTTTCCCAACATCAGGGTCTTTTCCAGGGAGTCTTCTCTTCTCATTTTATACACACACATATATAACATTTTATTAATTTTCCAAAAATAACAAAAATAAAACAATAACAATATAAAAACAAAACAAATTGACTTCCCTCTAGTCCCTTCCTTGGTTCCATTGTTTATCGACATATTTCATGTCCATTGTAAAGTTATAAACCATTGTATTACTTATTGTCCATTCAAAATTAAATTACAAGTAGTATTAAAACCCTGCCAATATATTAACCTGAGTACATTGCTTTTGAATATATGCAATAGACACCTTCCAATCTTCCTTAAATTCATTATCGTCTCTTCCTCTTAGTTTCATTGTCAATTTTGCCATTTCAGCTTATTCCTTTCATTTAACTTTCCAACCTTCTTCTTTCCAATGATGTGCTAATAATATTCATGCGGCCGTAGTTGCATACATAAGTAAGTTCTTTACTGATCTTGGTAAATCCACTCCGGTAATACCTAGTAGGAAAGCTTCTGGGTTTTTATTTTTAAACAAAAGTTATTTTAAACATCTTCTTCATTTCATTATAAATCATTTCCCAATGTTTCCTTCCAATTTTACAATCCCACCACATATGGAAAAAATGTCGCTTCTGCCGTTTTACATTTCCAACACTGACTTTCCTTTGTTTTGTACATTTTTGCTACTTTCACTGGAGTTAGATACCATCTCTACATCATTTTCACATGATGTTCTTTAATCGCCACCCAATTCTACAATTCTAAATAAGTTCCAGACACTGCAATATTTCTTCATGGGGACTTTCTTCATCCCCTTAGATCATTTTGACTGACCTTTTCTGATTTTCTTCTTCCAAACGCTGCAGCACCCGAGATTTTTATAATGACAATATGATACTGGCCTCTCCCCCCCCCCCCAGTCCCTTTCCTAATGATGCCAAGTATGTCTACTCAGGAAACAAGTTCCATTGAGCTCCATGGGATTTGAAAGCAGGGCTTCCTTCAGCCATACTGTGCAATCCTTGCTTTTACTCAGAGGTAAGCCCCACAACTTCGGTAGAGTTTTCTCCCCATACGACCACAGCCGCAATATGCCATCAATAGATGGATTGGTTAAATCAGTCCAATTAATAGATTTCATATTTTGAGCCTTAATGTGCAGAATGAAATGGAACGGAATGAGAGCAGGGTGGAAATCAAAGCTTCACATTGCAGAGTTTGGGGTGGGGTGGGGAATAATAATTTGCCAGGCACTTTAAAGAAAATTCTCTGGGTTTTGTTTTTTGTTTTTTTGTTTAAAAAGCAATGTTTGATCTCACCAGGTCCACTCACCTTTATTAAGGTCGTTAATTTAAATTGTTCACAATAATTCCTTAACCTCTGCTTAATTGCTCCACAGAACAGCGATCTGCTTTTCCCCTGCCCTGCCAATTGGGACCTTGTTCCTCAATGCATGGAAACTGCACCCCCTGCAGATGATGACTGGTTACTACATGGGTTTTTTAAATTAAAAAACCCACAGATCTTTGTATTTTCACACACACACACACCCCAAAAATCTGAAGGAATCAAAGGAGACAAAACTGAGGGTTCCGAAGAATTGTTTCAGGGTTCAATGGCTGGCAAACAGTTTTGAGAAGTAGCAAACAGTAACATATGGGAACTCTGAAGGTTATTGAAAACCCAGCCAGATGGGTGGTGTATAAATTATTATTATTATTATTATTATTATTATTATTATTATTATTATTATTACCCTGACTGGCAACAGCTCTTCAGGTTTGCAGGTGGGGGGCATTCCCAGTTCTAACTGGAGATGCTGCCGGTTGAGCTTGGGACCTTTTACATCCAAGGCAGTGAGCTTTGTCCCTTCCCTTAAAAAACCAACAACCAAGGTTCTGGTCCTCCTCGTTCTGAATAAAGGGGTGATCTAAATACGAAGCGGTTCTCAGGCACAGAATCACATAATGACAGAGATGGAAAGGACCTCGAGAGGGTCATCTTCGCAGCCTAGGACCCTTGTACCTACGGGAACACCTCTCCCGGTATGCCCCGCGGAGGACCTTAAGGTCCATAAATAGCAACACCCTAGAAGTCCCAGGCCCTAAGGAAGTCAGATTAGCCTCAACCAAAGCCGGGGCCTTTCCAACACTGGCTCCACCCTGGTGGAACGCTCTGTCTCATGAGACCAGGGCCCTGCGGGGTCTGATTTCTTTCTGCAGGGCCTGTAAGACAGAGTTGTTTCCACCTGGCCTTTGGCCTGGAATCCACTTGATCCCCTCCCACTCTTTCCTTTTTCCTCCTGTGATAGAACTCATATTTGGGGACTTCCCTGGCTTTTTTTTTTTTTTTTTTGCCCACATAGGACCAGTCTGGATAGTCGGCCTTGGTGAAGATTTAACATTTTCTTTCCCAAACAGTTTTTGATTTGAGTTTCTATTGAAATGAGGCTGTATTTTAATGTTGTATTTAATCTTGTTTCTAAGCTGTATTTTAATCGATTGTTCTTTATCCGGTGTTAGCCGCCCTGAGCCTGGTCTTGGCTGGAGAGGGTGGGATATAAATTATTATTATTATTATTATTATTATTATTATTATTATTATTATTATTATTATTATCATCATCATCTATTTACCACAGCTAAATAATCTAGCTGCATCTCCAATCCAACTCTGTTCAACAGCCTCCAGTCTGCCACCTTTTCAGGGAGCCCACCCGCCTGTCAAACAGCTTTTGCTGTCGGAAAATCCTTCCTAAAGTTTACTCGGCATCTCCTTTGTTGTCATTTGAATCCGTTGGTTTGGGTCCTTCCCTCCAGAGCAGAAGAAAACAAGCTTGCTCTATCTTCCATGTGACAGCCCTTCAAATATTATGTACACACACACACACACACACACAGTGGTACCTTGGTTCTCAAACTTAATCCGTTCTGGAAGTCCGTTCCAAAACCACAGCGTTCCAAACCAAGGTGCGCTTTCCCATAGAAAGGAATGCAAAATGGATTAATCCATTCTAGGCTTTTAAAAACAACCCCTAAAGCAGCAATTGAACATGGATTTTACTATCTAACGAGACTGCCGATCCATAAAAGGAAAGCAATAAACAACGTACTGTAGTCACACAGTCATTCCATCAGTAGCCAGACTGCGTTCCACCCAGTCACAAAAACAAAACAAAAAAACCGCAAAAACAAAAACGCAAAATAAACAGCAAAAACAGACAGACCTCAGTGTAACACTCAAAACGGAGCATGTTCGGCTTCCGAAAAAAGTTCACAAACCGGAACACTTACTTCCGGGTTTGTAGTGTTTGGGTTCCAAGTTGTTTGAGTACCAAAGTACCACTGTATATAAAATTCATTCAAAGAAAAACATTCTTGCAAATATTCACAGAAGATTCTTTTGAATCCTAGGACTCCCCTCCTCCCCTCTATGGGTTCATTGAAAAACTTTTCCAACTGCATATTATAAGTCCATCCAGTTTACAGTCCTCCATTATATCCAAAGTCTATGTATTATTGCAAGAGTTATTTAAAACCTGCCAAAGAGTCAAGTGTTTACAGTGGTCTTTCAGATCCAGTCTATATTTATCCCATTCTCTGCTGGTGTTTTGATCCTCCTGATTTCAGATTTTCCCAGTTAGCCTTGCCATCTCTGTATATTCCAATAGTTTCATCTGCCAGTCGTAGGTATCTTGGTGTCTTTCCAACTCTGGGTGAGCAACACCCTTACAGCTGTTGTAGCGTACATAAACAGTCTTTTCAGTTCTTTCAGTATCTCTGCACCTACAAAAAAAGCTTCTGTTTTTTTAACAAAGCCATTTCAAACATTTTTTTCAACTCATGATATATCATCTCCCAGAATTCCTTTAACACTTTACAGTTCCACCACATGTGGCAAAAGGTGCCTTCCTTCTCCTTACATTTCCAACAAATAACAAATATTTGAAGATGGTTATCGTGCCACCTTTCTGTCTTCTCTGGGTGAAGCAGCCCCAATTTTCGTTCCTCATAAGGCTTGGCCTCCAGACCCTTGAGCCTTGACCATTGCCCTTCTCTGCACACATTGCAGCTTGTCAATATCATTACGTCCGTCCTAGAGCTTCAGTACGCTGATGACAACGTCATGTGTGCATGCTCAGAGGATTACCTCCAAACCATCCTAAATATCTTCGCAGAGGCTTATGAAAAGCTTGGCCTATCGCTCAACATCCCAAAAACCAAAGTGCTGCACCAACAAGTACAAAACAACACCTCTGCAGTGCCACAAATCCAACTCAATGGTGTAATGTTGGAAAATGTTGATCACTTCTCCTACCTGGGCAGTTCTCTTTTCACAAGGGCCGACATTGATGCCGAAATTCAGCATCGCATGAGCTCTGCGAGTGCAGCTTTCTCCCGATTTAAGCGCAGAGTGTTTGAGGACCAGGACATTTGCAGGGAAACCAAAATGCAGGGAAACCAAAAAGCTATTGTACTACCAACCTTACTATGTGCTTGTGAAACATGGACCACTTATAAACACCATCTCCAACTCCTCGAAAGATTCCATCAACGGTGTCTCTGATTTTTTTTACACATAATAATAATAATAATAATAATAATAATAATAATAATAATAATAATAATAACTTAATAATAACTTAATAATTTATTATTTATACCCCACCCATCTGGCTGAGTTTCCCTAGCCACTCTGGGCGGCTCCCAATCGAGTGTTAAAAACAATACATCACTTGGGAAGACAGTCGAACTAATACCACTGTACTGGAAGAAGCAAAGATCACCAGTGTCGAAGCAATGATTCTTCAACATCAAGTTCGTTGGACTGGTCATGTTGTGATCAACGTGATCAACTCCCGCCCGGAGACCTATGTCCCCACTGTGGAAGGATGTGTGCATCCAGAACTGGCCTCCGCAGTCACTTACGGACTCATTGTTAAAACTGTGTTTATGGAAGACAATCTTACGCGGCTACAAGGGAAAGAAGAAGAAGAAGAAGAAGAAGAAGAAGAAGAAGAAGAAGAAGAAGAAGAAGAAGAAGAAGAAGAAGAAGAAGAAGAAGAAGAAGAGGAAGAGACAATCCCAGATCTACCTGTGAGGGATTAAACCTGGGACCTCTTTGACCCGTTCTACACTCCTCGTTTTGGGGAGGCAGATGAGGCTCTGGGGATGTGCGGCACAGCCTTCTCCGTGCGTCTTGGTGAAACAGTGGGGTGTGACCCCCTCGCTTCTCCAAGGTACCATCAACATGTTGTCAAGCAGGGGGCCTCTTGACCTCTGGGCCGCAGACAATGCTGCCTCTCCTCCATTTACACGAGTGGTACATGTCTTTCCGGCCTATGCCGCACTCGGCGCCGGCGGAAGATTGGCAGGGGACAAGGCCGGTTTCCCACACGGGGGGGCAGCACCCGGATATGCACTCCTCGCCTCCCCACGGCAGGCGTAAAATGCCGATTCTCATTCGCGCCTGTCAAACAGCGGGTAAATCCTGGTGTGTGTGGGGGGGAGTGTGGGGATTGTGCTGAGAGAGGAGTGACCGGCTTTTTGGGGGGGGATGTTGAGGCCTATCCATGCTGAGAGAGCAGAAGGAGACCATGAAGTAAGCCGCCGTTTTGCAACCGCCGGCCGCTCAGCCTTGCCGCAGCAGTGGCTGTTGCAGTGACAGATGAATTTTTGCAGCAGGGAAGAAAAGTTGCAGAAGAAAAATTCGGAATTTCCAAAAACGACAAAACGATGCGTTTTTTATTTATATTTTAAAACCAAAAAAGACACAAGCGTCCAATCCACCACCCTCCCCCATCTTCTCGCCTTGTCAGCGCGGCGTCGGCTGTCACTCACCGGCCTTCCCCGAATTCTCCTTCAAGTTGTCATAGCGAGACGGGGGGCCGGGTGTGGGTGGAGGGGGGGCCGGATTATGCTAACACGGTGTCCAGAATCGATTCAAGTGGAACGCTTGTTTGACTAGCGGAACCGCTGGTCTGAGCGGAGAGCGTTGAGACCCGGGATTTTCCCACCTTCCCGGAACAATTTGGCATTGTTCTGGTTCCAGGCTCGGTGATCTCTTGTCCTGGAGCTCTGAATGACAGAGCTTTTGAGTCTATGCAAGGCTGCTTTGAATTTCTAAGACCCTCTCAGGAAGTCCCCATGGTCTCCCACTTCTGTTGTCTTTCCCTTCTAACCCCCCCCCACCCTTTGCACTCTCTTTTGACTCCCCTCCCCTTCGCTCCGATTCTTCTAATTCCAAGCCTTTAGATCCTTAACATACTCCCCCCCCCCGTCTCATCCGCATGCCCCCCCCTCCTCCTTTGACAGTCCAGAATTTCACTTTGCTCTCTTGCGGTTGCTGCAGACTTTTCCCCTTTTCCAAGCAAGATAAAGAGAGGGGGGGTGGATTTCGGGGAGAGTTAGGAAAATGTTAGGATCAGGGCCTTTCTCCCCCCCCCTAAAATCACTGTTTTGTAATCCAAATTGGGAAAAATAAAGACAGTAAATGGACAAAAGTACAAAGATTCACAAAATGTTTAGGGGTATGTGTACCCCTGTGTACCCCCCATAAAAAAGCACTGGTTAGGATGCCCCCACCCCATTTTTTTTTTACCAGCGCAGCTGCTATTTTGCACCCCCTCCCTCTATTTTAAATTCAAGGGCTGCAAAAACAAGCCCCGGAGAGGAAAACTTATTATTTATTTGTTGATTTCATAAAATCTACACACTGCCTGGAATGTATAATTTTTCCCCCAAAAAACCCCCACCAGTTTACCCCCCCCAAAAAAGATAAAACAATAAAATTATCAATAAGGAAAATGAACAACAATGATTTGAAAAAAGTAAATAAGGACAACACATTAAAATTGTGCCAGCTTTCTAAACATCTGGGGAGGCTTGCCTGAAATAATTTTAGCAGGCGCCAAAATAGAAGTTATTGATTTATTGCGTACATACCTTTACCTTTCCCCCCCAAGGAGCTCAAGGTGGGGTACGTGGCTTTCCCCCTCCCCATTTAAACCCTACAACAACCCTGAGAGGTAGGCTAGGCTGAGAGGTAGTGACTCACCCAGCGAGCTTCTTCTGGTTCAGTCACGTCAGTCACACAGTGCCGGATTTACGTACTGTATAAGCTAAACAAGCTGCAGCTTAGGGCCCCACTCTCTTGGGGGCCCCAAAAAAATTAAAGCGGAAAAAACTGGATGTACATTTCCAAAATATAAGATAGAAAACAAATAAAATAGAACCTACATACAGCAACAGTGTTTCGTGTTGTGTAGGCTCCTATGATGTGAGAAATGGGCCCCGCCTGCTAGCCTGCTCCCTAAAATATCACGGGTTTCTTCATTTCTATATATAGGGTGCCTACATTCTGCATGGACTGGTTGCAGGGCAACATGCGCAAATGGATTGAGATACCTATTAGGTCCATCAATTACCATATAGCATATATTCAACAACAAAAACAGCAACAATTTGCTGTTGAAAAAAGGACAGCTGGACATATAAAGGGCCCCATTACCTTGCTGAGTAGCTTAGGGCCTCATCAAACCTCAATCCGGCCCTGGTTGAATGGGAGGACTTGAACCCCAGTGTCTCCCAAGTCTTAGTCTGACACGCTAACCACTCTTACTACACTTCCCGCTCTTGCAAGGAAGAACCTGAACAAGCGGCAGAGGAGAACCCTCCACCAGCAGGGTGGGGTTCGGCAGCCTTGTCTACAGTGCAAAGCCATCCCTTTGCTGGGGCAAGGTTAGCTGCGGATGCAAGACATCCTTACACTGGTACCCGATCAAATTATTTTATATATTTGCACAGTGGTATATATTTGACCCAGGCGGTGCTGTGGGTTAAACCACAGAGTCTAGGGCTTGCTGATCAGAAGGTTGGCGGTTTGAATCCCTGCAACAGGGTGAGCTCCTGTTGCTCCGTCCCTGCTCCTGCCCACCTAGCAGTTCGAAAGCACATCAAAATGCAAGTAGATAAATAGGTACTGCTCCCACGGGAAGGTACACGGCATTTCCATGTGCTGCTCTGGTTCGCCAGAAGCAGCTTTGTCATGCTGGCCACATGACCCAGAAGCTGTACGCTGGCTCCCTCGGCCAATAACGCGAGATGAGTGCCGCAACCCCAGAGTCGGTCACGACTGGACCTAATGGTCAGGGGTCCCTTTACCTTTACCTTACCTTGGTTCTCAAACGCTGAAAACCTGGAATTAAGTGTTCCGGGTTTTGAACGTTTTTCGGAAGCCAAACATCCGATGCGGTTGTCGGTTATTGTTTCCAGGGTGCCTGCACCAATCAGAAGCTGTGCCTTGGTTTTCGAACATTTTGGAAGTCAAACGGACTTCCGGGATGGATTAAGTTTGGCGCTTTTGTTTTTGCTATTTTGTTTTTGAGGCTTTTTCGGTTCATTTGTTTTTGTGACTGAGTGGAACTCAGTTCAGCTACTGATTGATTGATTGATTGTGTGACTGCGGAAAAGGATAAAAGCCCGATGAAATTATTTTATAAATTTGTAGAAAGTTTCTTTCTGAATATTGGCCACTGACCATAATGAAGTTTGATGGACTACATTGTGGCGTCCATATTTGTTGGCATCACTTTCGGATGGTGCCCGTCTGGCTCCCTCTGTGCTTTCTGGTCCACAGCTTTAAAGACCTTTGCTTTTTAAAAGCTTAGAATCATAGAACTGTAGCGTTGGAAAGGTACCCAAGGGTCATTTAGCCCAAACCCCCTGCAATGCAGGAATGCTTCCCCCTAATTCCAGACGCACCGTGTGTGTGTGTTTGACCCCCTCCTGATGTTTGGCTTCCATATTTTCTGCTGCCGTTCTTACGTGCATAAGGCATATCCCTAAGTTCCTACTTAAATGAGCCCTTTATTTAAAACCATGAGGACTAGAATCTTGCTTTAATCTAGCGAAATATTATCGCTCAGTGGCGCAGCACACAATTTGCATGAAGCTTCCATCCCTGCTGGCATCTCCAGCTACATTTGGGAGAGACTCCCTGTCTGTAAACCCTGGGCAGCGATTGCTGCCGGTCAGTGTAGACAATATTGAGCTAGATGAACCCCAAAGGGTCTGACGCAGGAGAAGACAGCTCCCCAGGTTCCTAAATTCCCAGCCTCCAAGTTTTTTGAGTCTATGAAAGAGGACCAAAATAAAATCCCCTTCTCCCTTGTATGCACAATCGCTCCACACTGCCATCCTTTTTATAAATGTCTGTGGTATCGTACACATACCACCCCCTGTAATTTATCTTTTTTTTGTTTTCTAAATTAAGGGCCGAGCAATCGACATGTGATGTGGAAGAACTGTCATCAGATTTCCCGCTTCTTCTTCTTTTAACTTAAAAACCTCAAAGCGAAAGGGCATTGTCGGGGTAGGAAGAATTGGGATCAGGCCAGTGGGATTACGTCCTTTTCCCACAAGGGGAGAGAAACTTGCATTTATATTAATATTAATATATTTATTTTGCACCTTTTCCCCTCAAACACCATTAGGGTGAAAAGGTGTCCTATAAAACTGAGCACAAAAACGATCCAATTAACTTTAAATAAGGAAGTCAACAGGAGCTCCAGATGTCCACCTTCTACCATATTGTTGCGGTATAGCAGGGGGTTGGAATAGATGATCCTTTGGACCCCATCAAACTCTACAATTCTATGATTTTATATTTGGCTTTTAAAAGCTGTGAATGCTTTCGCCTTTCCCTTTCCAAGAAGCTGGCCCGATCCACCATCGCCTCGATCATTTTGGTTCCCTGAGAGTTAGAATCCAATAATATTAGAGTTGGAAATGCATTGGGTCACCTAGATCAACCCCCCTGCAAGGCAGGAATAACCCAACAAAATTCTACAGAAATTCTTGAGCCTAAAGTAGCCAGGCCAGTTAATTTCAGTGGATCTACTCTCACAGTTTGGCTAACATTGGATACGGTAAAGGTAAAGGATCTCCTGGACGGTTAAGTCCAGTCAAAGACGATTCTGGGGTTGTGGCGCTCATCTCGCTTTCAGGCCGAGGGAGCTGGCGCTTCTGGCGCAACGGGACACTGTGACGGAAACCAGAGCGCACGGAAATGCCATTTACCTTCCTGCCACAGCGGTGCCTATTTATCTACTTGCACTGGCATGCTTTTGAACTGCTAGGTTGGCAGGAGCTGGGACGGAGCAATAGGAGCTCGCTCCGTGACAAGGATTCGAACCGTCAACCTTCTGATCAGCAAGCCCAAGAGGCTCAGTGGTTTAGACCACTGTCTCGAAAGCGCTTTCTGGTCCTCGGTGAGATGGGACATCCAAGTCCGTCTATGGCGTTCTGAAATACGTCCGTACGTCAGATTTGTATGGAGTTGTTTCTAATAATCCCTAACATGGAATTCTGCTCTCTCTCTCTCTTCTTCCCCCCAACTGCCAATGCACACTGAGCTGACATTTTGATAAAACTATCCGCCGCGACCCCGAGTTCTCTTTCCTGGGAAGGAGACATCAGCCAGCATAAATACTCTGGTGCCAGGGGGACAGGAGTCTACCTTTAATCTCTGAGACGGAAAATAAAATAAAAATAAAAAAGCACCATTCTGCCTCCTGCTCTCCAAGATGCCAGCCTTCCTCCCCACTCTCTCTCTTTCTCTCTCATGTTTTCAGCAAACATAGAGCTTATAAATATATGAATTTATCAGCAGAGAAAATCCATTCTTTTACCTGGAGCGAAATGCTAACGAGGGCTCTCTGCCGGGGCGGCTGACAGTTCCAAAGTGTGTTTCAGTCACAGGCGAGACAACTCACTTCTAGGGGGAAACGAGAGAGGGAAAGTCAGGCAGGAGGCAGTGGCAGAAGGCGAGACCGTGGCAGGAAGAGGGAGCATGGTGCAGTGGTTACAGCAATGGTGCTCTGCTCACAGGAAAGCCTTAGGGCAGTCTTGCCTTTACACTGCATCCCCCATAAGCCCCAGCCAGCATGGCTGTTTTGAGCTACCACTCCCAAGTCACAGATTCATAGAATCGTAGAGTTGGATGACCCCAAGGGTCATCCAGTCCAACCCCCTGCAATGGGGCCATCTCGGCTAAAGCATCCATGACAGATGGTCATGGAACCTCTGCTTGGAAATCTCCAAGGAAGGAGAGTCCACCACCTTCCATCCCACGGTCAAACAGCTCTTACTGTCAGAAAGCTCTTCCTGATGTTGAGTCGGAATCTCCTTTCTTGCTGCTTGAAGCCATGGGTTCGAGTCCTACCCTCCGGAGCAGGAGAAAAGCTGGTTCCCTCTTCCGTGTCACAGCCCTTCAGATCTTTGAAGATGGCTCTCCTATCTCCTCTCATTCTCTTCTTTTCCAGGCTAAACATACCCAGCTCCTTCAACCACTCCTCAGAAGGCTTGGCTTCTAGACCAAGTGTGCCTTTCAACATGCAAGCTCTCTCACTTAGTCACTCACTATAGGTTTTTCAGAGAGGGTGATGCCAGGGGCTGTGTGACCATCTCCAACTCCTCAAAAGATTCTATCAACTTTGTCTCCGAAAAATGTTACACATCACTTGGGAAGACAGGCGAACTAATGCCGGCGTTCTGGAAGAAGCAAAGATCACCCATGTCAAAGCGATGTTCTTCAACATCAACTTCGTCATGTTGTGTGGATGCCTGATGATCGTCTTCCAAAGCAAATACTCTATTCCAAACTTTAAAATGGAAAGCGCAATGTTGGTGGTCAACAAAAGAGGTTAAAGACTCTCTCAATGCAAATCTTTAAAAATGTAGTATAAACACTGACAACTGGGAAACACTGGCCTGCGAGCGCTCCAGCTGGAGAACAGCCTTTCCCAAAGGTCTCCTGGGCTTTGAAGACACTCGAACTCAGGACGCAAGGGAGAAACGTGCTAAGAGGAAGGCACGCTTGGCAAATCCACACCGTGATCAACTCCTGCCCGGAAACCTATGTCCCCACTGTGGAAGGATGTTCCTTATGCTGATGGCCGCCATTTTTTAATTCCCCGGTGCCTGTGGATCAAAGCTAAGCCGCTATCGACTATGGTTTTGCACAGGCTCGGAGCACAATTTGTAGAATTGTGGCCCGGAGCTTTTTGTAGAAATACCACTGCCACCTACCCCAAAAGAAATCAAACCAAGTCAACAGTGCCCCTCATTCGTGGCCACCGAATGGGGCATACAAAACTGGAAGGGCCATTATGTCTCAGGCCTACACAACCCTTGAGCATTTGAACACGTTCTGGTCTCAGAAGGCTCCAGGATAATGCATGCCTCAAACCCTCTTGGCTGCTAGTAAGAAAGTTGAAGAGGGCCTTAGTTAGCATTTTGCTCTGGGTTATAAAAGAATGGATTTTCTCCGCCGATAAAGTTATATATTTAGAAGCTCTACGTTTTCCAGAAAGCATGATGGGCGTCAGAGGTCTGCTATTAGAAAGGATTTGGTGCTGAGGGAATGACATGAATGGAGAGAGAGAGAGAGAGAGAGATGGAGAGTGGAGATTTCCAAATACTTTAATTCCCCTTTTCTGTATTTCTAGAAAGAGCATGGCAGTGGAGAAATTAAATATACGTGCTTTATTATTTTTTAAGTGTACAAAAGGAAGGGAGGTCATCAGGTTTCCCCCCCCCTCCACGGATCTAAAGTAGTCCCAGGAAGTTAATTCCGTTCCCGTTTAAAATACTGTGTTTCCCTGAAAATAAGGCACTGTCTTATATTTATTTTCCCTCAAGAAGACACACTATGGCTTATATTCAAGGGATGTCTTATTTTTTAATATGTGTCCAGCCTCTCCTCTTCCTTGGTGCCCTCCAGAACTGTGCCTATCACTATGTCTTATTTTCGGGGGTATGACTTATTTTCGGGGGTATGTGCAAATGCTTAGAAATCCTGCTACGGCTTATTTTATGGGCATGTCTTATTTTCGGGGAGACAGGGTAAGATTTCATTCCAGCATAATGAGAGAATAAAATTATTAATTTCCTTCCTCTTTTCAAGTCAGAGAAGCAAACAAACGGAAAGCTAAGCGTCTTGATTTGAAAAGGGCGATTCCCCAGTCTCGACAAAGCGAAAAGCGGAACTGGCTGGACACTCGGACAGATTGAGTTGAAAGAACGCCGGAATGTCGAAAGAGCCCTGAAGTGGAAACCGGCCAAAAGGGACTCATTGAGCCTACCGTCATCTTCTCACAGTGGCCAAATGCCCCATAGAGCCTAGGAACCTAGATAGACTGCCTCTGAACCTGGAGGTTCCACAAGAACATAAGACGAGTGTGCTGGATTAGGCCAATGGTCTTTCTAGTCCAGCATCCTCTCCTCACAAAGGCCAACCAGATGCCTCAAGCAGGACCTGAGCCACTCTGCCCATGTGTGACCCCAGCAACTGTTACTCAGATGTAAAAGGTAAAAAGGGAAAGGACCCCTGGACGGTTAAGTCCAGTCAAAGGTAACTATGGGGTTGCGGTGCTCATCTCGCTTTCAGGCTGAGGGGGCCGGCGTTTGTCCACAGACAGCTTTCCGGGTCATGTGGCCAGCAGAACTAAACCGCTTCTGGCGCAACAGGACACCGTGACAGAAACCAGAGCGGATGGAAACACCGGTTACCTTCCCGCCACAGTGGTGCCTATTTATCTACTTGCACTGGCGTGCTTTCAAACTGCTAGGTTGGCAGGAGCTGGGACGGAGCAACGGGAGCTTACCCCGTTGTGGGGATTCGAACTGCCAACCTTCCCATTGCCAAGCCCAAGAGGCTCAGTGGTTTAGACGCAGACTGCCTCTGACAGTTGTGGAAGAACATATAATCCCTCCCAGATATCCTTTCTAAAATTATTGCACATCCATGATGGTTGGTGCTCTTGACGCTGTCAGAGCGGTCACAACATGCGATTCTCTCTTCCCATACTGTCTGTGCCTGCAAAAGTTCCAGGTTGGCCACGCTGCCCCACTTCCAATCAGCGCCATGTCCTGTCCTTTTTTCCAGTTGCGGCATCACAAACAGGGCTTGGCGCTGTCATGGTGCGGCGACATCATAAGGCAGGCCCCGGTGGTGTCACAAGACTGTCAACCCCTGAGAGCCCCCAAAAGAGACCCTGACATGCGGGTTCGAGATTTGGTGCACATGGCTCTGGGCATGCGCCACTTTCCTTCGCCCCTTTACCACTGCGATTGGAAGGGCTGCCGATTCCATCGGGCATCGCGGCCCGTGGGCAAGAGGGCAAAGATTGTATGTGAACACAGAAGGACCGGGAGGCTTGGCTGAGCGCTCACGTGGAGTTCAGGTCACCGGGAGCCGTGAAATGTGGGGTTTATGAAGAGCCCAATGGCTGCCAAGATCTTTGAGACCATGAGCAGACTAGGTCTGGGGCTGGCGGTTGCCGGTGGCATCGTCAACTCTGTTGTTTACACCGTGGACGCGGGACACAAAGCCGTCATCTTTGACCGGTTCCGGGGTGTCCAGGACGTTGTGGTGGGAGAAGGGAGCCACTTCCTTGTCCCCTGGGTGCAGAAACCAGTCATCTTCGACTGCCGCTCTCGCCCGCGCAACATCCCAGTCGTCACAGGGAGCAAAGATCTACAGAATGTGGACATCACCCTGAGGATCTTGTTCAGGCCGGTGGTGGCGCAGCTTCCCTGGATCTACACCACGGTGGGCGAGGACTACGACGAGAGGGTACTACCTTCCATCACGACAGAGATCCTGAAGTCGGTGGTGGCTCGTTTTGACGCCGGCGAGCTGATCACCCAGAGGGAGCTAGTCTCCCGGCAGGTCAGCGAAGAGCTGGCGGAAAGAGCAGCCCCCTTTGGCCTCATCCTGGATGACGTTTCCTTGACGCACCTGACATTCGGGAAGGAGTTTGTGGAGGCTGTCGAAATGAAGCAGGTGGCCCAGCAGGAAGCAGAGAAGGCCAGATTCATGGTGGAGAAGGCCGAGCAGTTGAAAGCCGCAGCGGTCCTCTCCGCCGAAGGTGACGCAAAAGCCGCTCAGCTCATCGCCAGCTCGCTGGCTTCAGCGGGCGATGGACTCATCGAATTGCGCAAGCTCGAGGCAGCCGAGGACATTGCTTTGCACCTCGCACCGTCCCGCAACGTGACCTACCTGCCCACGTTCGTTCAGCCAGCCCGGCAAGTGAAGCTGGCATCCCCGTCGCAAGAGATTTAACCACAGTTTTAAAGCTTTCCCCCATTTTTAGGGGGATTGAAAATGCAAGATGTCCTAATTAAAATGCATTGGAAATCCCTCTGTTTGTTTTCATTGATTATATATATGCACACATATCATACACACACACACACACACACACACACACACACACACACATATATAATACAGTGGTAGCTTGGTTCCCAAACGGCTTGGCTCCTGAACACCACAAACCCAGAAGTGAGTGTTCCAGTTTGCGAACGTTTTTCAGAAGCCGAACGTCTGATGCGGCTTCCGTTTGAGCACAGGAAGCTCCCGCAGCCAATCAGAAGCCGCGCCTTGGTTTTTGAACCAGTTTGGGAGTCGAACGGACTCCCAGAACGGATTAAGTTTGAGAACCGAGGTACAACTAGTATAACACTAGTCTTAGGTCATTGCTGTTCATCTTTATTATTGGTAAATGGTTTTATCCTTTTTCTTTTGTAAACTGCTTTGAGATTTGCTTGTATGTTTGCTTCACAATCAAGGGGTGTGCAAGTTTTACGAAATAAATAAATATCCAAGAATGATCAGGGCAGTTCACAACAACTGCACATAAAGCCATACAAAAAAACAACAACTTATAAACAAAAATATAATCAGATATCGGTTAACTGTTCTGGAAGGATACGTTCTTCATTGCTTGCACGAGCCTAGCAGAATAAATAAGTTTTCAGTAGGGGTTGAAAAGTTGGCACAGAAGGCTCCTGTTGGAAGAATATTCCACAGGACTAGGCTGTTAACACTAAAGTCTTGGTTTCTTTTTGTTACCAGATGGACAACCAACGATCTCTGTAATCAAGCTACAATATTCACACACCTCTTCCCTTCTGAAGCAATTTGTTCGACCTTGCAGATTGGTCCTCAAAATGACAGCTGTGAAAAGGGTCTTCTTAGTGTTGGCCCCCCAAAAAATTTATGGGAACCTCTCAATGGAGATCCGGCTGCCCCTGAGGAAAGGGAGAAATTTGGTTCGGTTTAAAAAGGAAATCCATGCTTCCAGAAACAGTGTGCCAACTGGAACACAGCTGTCCTGCAAAAATCTGCACCTCTCTAGATTTTGCATTGCAGTTCTCGAGCCAAGATAGGAATAGAAAGGAAGTTACATATGGTAGGGGAAAGCATGTGCTAAGATGCACACATTAGTGGGAACAGCGTGCAAAAATACGTTGCATTAAGGATCACTGCTGTGCAATAAAACGTACATTGGACAAAGCTGCGCAGAAAGGCGTGGTACCTTGGTTCTCAAATGCCTTGGTTTTCAAACCCCGAAAATCCAGAAGTAAGTGTTCTAGTTTTTTAACGTTTTTCAGAAGCTGAACATCCGACACAGCTGTCAGCTATTGTTTCCGGGGCACTTGAGCCAATCAGAAGCTGCGCCCTGGTTTTCGAACATTTCGGAAGTGAAACGGACTTCCGGAACGGATTAAGTTTGGGGCTTTTGTTTTTGCTCTTTATTTTCTGTTTTTGAGGCTTTATCGGTTCATTAGTTTTTGTGACTGTGTGGGACCCAGTTCAGCTACTGATTGATCATTGCCAGTTTTTAACTCTGTGAGTAGATCACAGTCTCTTGGGAGTTGGCCACCCCTGGTATATAGAATCATTGAAATGTAGAGTTGGAAGGAACCTCAAGGATCATCTCGTTCAATGCAGGAATCACAGCCATACGTATAAAAACTGTATAAAGATGCCTTATTCCAAGCTCAGACCTGTTAAGTCTATTATGAATAATGCTTTTTTCTAAGGTAGGGGGCACAGGGATGAGTTTATGGGACCAAGGAGGTGGTTGCCCAGAAAGGTTTGGATACCTTTGAAGTCGAACAGAATCGAAAAGAATCCATCCCAGACGTCTGTTTGACTTCCAAAACATTCGGAAACCAAGGCACGGTTTCCGATTGGCTGCAGGAATCTCCTGAAGCCAATTGGAAGCTGCAGAAGCCACGCCGGTCATTCAGGTTCCAAAAGAACATTCACAAACCAGAACACTCACTTCCGGGTTTGCGGCGTTCAGGAGCCAAAACGTCCGACTCGCAAGGCGTTTGACTTCTGAGGTACGATTGTAATGGATGTGACTACGTAGTCCTGGCAATTTTAATGGGGGTTTCTACTTTGAGGAAGACTCCGCAGGATCCCAATCCATTTGGTTTAATCCACAGGGTCTTATTAGATGGTGCTTAGAAAGCTAGATGGTTGAGTGGGCTGCAGAGAAATAAATGCATCTTTGTGGCGATGAAGACTGGGCTGGCGAGTGTGGAGGGCAGAAGATCTCATCCGAAAGGAAACAGTGAACCAAAGTCCCCCACATTAAAAACAAGGCAAAGAAAATAAGCCATCCAGGATTCTCAGAAAGTATCTCTATTAGAATATTTTTTTCCCTCATATCTGAGACAATTCCAGGCTTCCTTGATGTCTCCTGACTGCCGATGACTTCTTTCAAACAGAGCGCCTTGCTTGGCTTTCGTTTCATATCTCTTTTTCCCCTGGAAAATGGAATACATTGACTCTGTCTCATGTCCTTCTGGTGTCCCTGTTATGTTCCTGAGATTTCGGGAGGGGGCTGGTGGGACGGCTGGATTTGCATCCAGTTTCTCTGAGCTGGAAGGAAGAGGAGAGGGGTGGGAGAGAAGGAGGGAGAAAGAGAAAGGAGAGAGGGGGGGAGAGAGGGAGAGGGAGAGGGAGATGGTAGGATAATGATTATTTATCACTCTTTCATCTCCAGCATCCACTGAGCTCAGTGTTTTATCCACAGTAAATAAATAAATATGTTTAAACAGAGGACACAGACGAGTGGGTCTGCAAACATGGAATTGGCTACCTTTTCCCCATCCTACCACTGCCCTCTCTGGTTCCTGTGCTGCATTTTTGGAAGCAATGGTTCTTCTGAACTGGTCTGAGTTGCTCAGGCCCGAAGTTAACTTGCCTGAAACCCAGTCCTTCCTGGGGGAGGGAAAGGCTTATAATAGGAACATAGGAAGCTGCCTTTTAGCAAGTCAAGACCATTGATCCGCCCAGCTCAGCATTGTCTACACTGCAGCTCTCTAGAGTTTCAGGTGGAGGGCGAGGCATTCCTAGCCCTACCTAGAGATGCTAGGGGGATTGAACCTGGGACCTCCTGTGTTCAAAGCAGGTGCTCTCTCACCGAGCAATGGTTCTTCCCCTAAAAATAAAGTAAGATTCTAGTCCTCATTGTTCTGAATTAAGGGAACGTAGGAAGCTGCCTTGTACTGAGCCACACTGGTCTGCCTAGCTCAGTGCTTCCTACACTGACTGGCAGTGGCCCTCCTGGGTTTCAGGCATGGGACTTCTGAATGCCAATTGCTAGGAGACACAGGATGGGAGAGGCCTCCTGTGCTCAAATCCTGCTTGTGGGCAAACCCAAGCAGGAAGCCTTTTATGCATCTCGGCTTCTTTCCAGTGGGGACTCAGTGTCCAACCTCGGCAGGCAGACCGCAGGCCAGAGAACCAGAGTCAGCCAAGCAGAGGGCGGCGGGTTCTGGGTGCCAACCTCAGCATGGCTCTCAGGTCCAAGCCACCACACACCAGTTGTGCTGCAGACGAGTCCGGTCTTGTTAACCTCCAGCTGCCGTCGGTGAGCAACAACCTTGCTCCAAATGACTGCAATCTTTCTTTTACATGGGAAAGTGAAGCAATCTGAGCATCATAACAACTTGGCTACAATAAGGAAATTTTGCCCATGGTATGACTGTTTTCCACTTTCCCATTTTGACTCTCTGGCACCTTATCTGCATAACCTAGCAATTCCAAAATATAGACACGCTTTTACTCTTGCAAGATTGAATGTATTGCCCTTGGCTGCACCTGAGGGATGATTCCAAAAAATTCCACCCGAAAAACACTTATGACCCTGTGGAGATGGCAGTCCCGAATCAGTGGCACATGCCCTTCTGGCTTGCGCTCTTGATAAAGACTTGAGGAGTGAGGTCATCACCCGTCTTTTATTGCCCATTCCGGGTCGCCCAGCCACTGCCCCAGTGTCCTTTCTCTGGGCAGATCAAGAGGAGCAGGTGATAGCAAAGGTGGCAAGGTTTTTTAGCTGGGGCAATCAGAATAAGGTCCATTATTTAACTATTGATTCAGAACTCTAAAATGTATTTTATATGTATATCTGAAGAAGTGTGCATGCACACGAAAGCTCATACCAAAATATAAACTTAGTTGGTCTTTAAGGTGCTACTGAAGGAATTTTTTTATTTTGCTTCGACTCAGACCAACACGGCTACCTACCTGTAACTACATGTATTTTATATAATTGACTTTTTATTTCTATTCTTTGTATAGCATATTTATTGTTTTATTTATTGTTGATTCATTCATTCCTTCTTCCTTCTTCTCTGTCCCTGAACCCCCACATGATGTTCCTGCATTGCAGGCGACTGGACTAGATGGCACTTTGGTTCCCTTCCAACTCTATCAATCTACGATTCCATGAGATAATCAGTCTTCCCCTCCCCTCCCTTTTCACAGCTCGGTGAACACCGGTGGCTGAGAGCCAAAGCGTTGTCATCTGCGAGCCAGATCTGGGGAGAACCGTGGTGTCGAGGGAGCCAGATTCAAGTTCCCAGCCCCGCAAAAAAAAGGGAAGGGGGTGGGAATTTTGTTGTGCTGCCCTTTGCCAGGGGACAAGTCTGACAATTCGGGAAGCCGAATATTGCCCCCAGATCCAAGAGTCTCGGAGACCCCACCCCAATCAGTTGGAAGGGTCGAATCCAGATGGAGGAGTGGAAGGAGAGGTCTGACTCCTCGCTCGCTAACCAGCCGGAAGAAATGGAGCGTGTTATTAAAATCCCATTAGCACGCATTTCGCATATTCAATATCCAGAACGCCGTCAGAGGAACCCATGGCGAGGCACGACCTCATTCGCTTGCCCCTGCTGGATCGCTAATTTCCTACCTTGTAGGTACAAGAGAAAGACCGTGTTAGAATTCCTCGTCGGTGCAAGGACATCGCCTGCCTTCTGGGAGCCTGCAAATGGATGATCCCAGAGGCAGAAGAATGTCCTTGGGCTGGTGGAGAATTCTAACACCGTCTTTTACATACTGCGACAGATACGGCGCTCAGAGCCAGCTTCTCTGCCTGGTCTCCTGAGCACTGGGGGACAGGTGGGCTGGGCCAGATTAAGAGACGTGCCATGGGCCCCAAAGCGCTGAGGGCCAGAGCAGTGCCGGGTTAAGACGGACGGACGCAAGCTTAAAAGACTGGAGTCTTTTACGGCACGACGGCACAGCTGGACCCTGCCCCAAAATATAGGATGCAGACCTTATACCCACATCAGATTACGAATCTGTTTAAGAACATAATACCCCAAAGAATCTAGGAGTTCAGATAGACTGCCTCTGGAGTTGGAGGCTCCATAGAAGAACCCGGCAGCTGGGTTGGGCCAAAGGGGGCCCATCTAGTTCAGCATCCTCCACAGGGGCGGAGGAAGGGGGACGGTGGGTCGGACCACCCCGGGTGTCACCACTGAGGGGGGTGACAAAATGCCAGGTGGCACTCACCACGGGGCCTGCAGCATGCCCGAGCCACGCGTCTCTCCTGGGAGAGACAAGGTGGCTTGGGCGCGCGCAGGCTCCGTGCTACCCAAACAACCCACCCTCTGCCTTCCCCCCCCCCCCGGTAGGACAGCTAAGTGGGAGGAGGCAGGCAGACTCCTTGGAGACCCTATAGTGCATCCCACCCCCATGGGCAAACTGAAACTGGCGCCATCTGCATTCAAAATCTGTACTCTACCACTGAATATTTTCCTTTAAAATAAAGCAAGATCCCAGTTCTTATGGTTGGGGGGCGGGGAATGTGAATAGGGGTATAGGGTATTGGGTTATACCAAATCAGGCCTATTGGGGCCAACCAGCAATCCCTTTGCCAACCTACAGAGAAGGAAGCAGGTTTTTTTGGGGGGGAGTGGGGGACAAGACAGGCAGTTTTGCTGACCCTTTTGTCAGTTACACTTTGGAAATGAGGCTTGAAGATAGTGAGATTTTGCATCAATCTGGGTCTCCGAGTGCCTCCTTTTAAGACATTGCTTTCCCCTCGTTCTGAAGGCTTCGCACCCGATTCCAAAGTTTGAGGGTTCAGCCCTCCATCATGCACCCCCATCCTTCTCTCTCTCCCTCGTCTGCCTTCCAACATCTTTTTAAATGAAGGGAGAAGATAAAATCCAGGCGCCTTTAACCTGTGATCTGCTGCGTCTTGATGTTAAAATTCCTTTCCCCGCTGGAAGGTTTAACACCTTCACCTCTTTACTCCTTTAGAAAGGTTTTTAATGCAAAACAAAGGAAGATGTGCCGTGCTGTTCTTAAAAGAGAGGCCTTCACTTTGGGGAAAGACCCATAGCTAAGTGGTGGAGCTTCTGCTTTGCCTGCAGAAGGTCTCAGGTTCAGTCCCCAGGTAAGGCTGGGAAGGCAGCCCTTTTCTGAAATCCTGGAGATCTGTCGCCACTCAGTGTTGGGCAGTCAGTGATGCAGCAAGGCTGTGGCTCGGGAAAAAGCAGCTTCTAGTGTTCCTTTTTAAAATCAGTCTTTGGTTCAGAGTCATGAGGTCTGGAACCATAGATGATTATGATGATGATGGTGATGGTGATGATATATTTATACTCCGCCCATCCGGCTGGGTTTCCCCAGCCACTCTGGGTGGCTTCCAGCAAAATATAAAAATACAATAATTCATCAAACTTTAAAAGCTTCCCTAAACAGGGCTGCCTTCAGTTGTCTCCTAAAAGTCAGATCGCTGTTTATTTCCTTGACATCTGATGGGAGGGCGTTCCACAGGACGGGCACCACCACTTCTCGCAGGGAGGAAACCGCCAGAAGACCCTCGGAGCTGGTCCCTGGTGTCCGGGCGGGCTGGACGATGGGGGTGGAGACGCTCCTTCAGGTATTCTGGGCCGAGGCCGTTTAGGGCTTTCAAGGTCAACACCAACACTTTGAATTGTGCTCACCCTGTGATCCTCGGATGAAGGGCAGCATAGGATTTTAATAATAATTTTTTTAAAAGAATCACCATTTTTTAAAAATGAAGTCATTTTTCTTTGGTTTTACAAATGCAAAGTGTAAATAAACACAAACTAGTAAAAACATAACTGTATAAAGAGATTCTCCGAATCTCAAAACTTCCTCCCTTCCCCTCCATGGGGTCTCATTTTAAACATCTACAGTACACCTGCATATTCATCCGTACTCCAGTTTTTACATCAAACCATGTTGTCCATAGTGATTTTTTACACTACAAGTGAATCAAAATCCTGCTCTTGTTTCCGTCTGCTTACAGTGGTCTCCTAAATAACTTATATTCTCCCCCCCCCCCCATTCTTTTATAAGGTTTTTATCCTCTTGTTTCTGAGTTTCCTGGTCAGCTTTGCCATCTCGGCGTAGTCCATCAGCTTGGAATTTTCCATGTTTCACTTTTGCCATGAGCCGCTTTAATTAGTATCCATACAGAAAAGCAGGCTACAAATAAGAACACGGAATGAAACCCATCAGAAAAAGCCACAGTGATACTGATAAAGAGGCCAATAGCCCCGCCCTGTGGCCATTACCTACGACAGCAGCTGCCCAGCAGAATATAAGGACTTGCATATACCTCCAGGGCTGGGCAAAGGTCGCTGGTCTCTCCTTCCCTTACAGCAGTGGTTTTCAACCCATGTGCCGTGGCACCCTGGGGGTTGCCTCTGTCCCTCTTTCCTTCCCTACCTCCTCTGATGCTCTCTTGCATCTCTGCCTCCCAAAGGCTTGTGTGACTGTTGCCACAGCCCTAGCTACAAGCTCCGCAGGCAAATGGTGCCTCTGGGGCTGGCCGGGGGGTGCTGGGTGCCAGGAGCTGGGGCGGCCACAGAGCATGCAAGCAAGCACATTTCCTCTAAACATGCATTCTGTGTAAATACTGATCGGTTGGAGAAATGCACTGGAAAATTTGAATGAGTGTGAACTTTGAAGGTTGGCCTATCGCTTCACAAAATTTAATAGACTCGGCTGTGAATGCGAACTGAGTAGGATTTGCCACAGCACCTGAGCTCAGGGGCACATCCGAAAAAGCTGGGTGTCGGACAATTCATAGAGCAAAAAGCAATTCTCTAAGGAAGAAAGCTTCGATCCCTTTTAATAATAATAAATAACTACTGTATCTGACTTTTAGAAGACATCTGAAGGCAGTCCTGTATAAGGAAGTTTTTAATGTTTGAAGTTTTATCGCTTTTTAATCTTTATTAATATTTTGTTGGGAGCTGCCCAGAGTGGCTGGGGAAACCCAGTCAGATGGGCAGGTTATAAACAAACAGCAGCAGCAACAGCAGCTGTGAAAAGAGGGTGCTGGACCAGATGGGCAATTGGCCTGGCCTTGCAGGCTCTTTATATGGTTTTACATCCACATGGCACATAGCTGAAGCATTATGGAACTAACTTCTGCAAGGAAGCATTAACGGCCTCCAACTCAGAAGGCTTTTACATCATGCAAAAGCTCAAATATCATGCAGAGCTTAACAGAGGAGCAGCAAGAAAACTCCTGCATGATTGCAGCCTCTGAATGGGACTTGGTCCAAGGGTGGGGGGCACATAGTTGTCGTTGGCAGGGCCAGGGGCACAGTGGAAGGAGCAACGAATGTGAATTTACAGTAGGCTAATTTCATCGTGCTCTCTGTCCTCCATGCAGGCGAGAAATAGTTTCAAGGGCACATTTGTTTTGTTGCATTCCTGCCCCACCTTTTTGTCCAAGGAGCACCAGGGTGGCATATACATGGCTCTCCCCCTCCTCATCCAATCCACACAACAACCCTGTGAGGTAGGTTAAGCTGAGAGTCAGTAGCCAGCCCCCCAAGGTCATATCCAGTGAGCTTCATGCACGAGTGGGGGGTTCAAACCCTGGTCTCCAGGGTCCTAGTCTGACTCTCCAAAGACTGTGCCACACAGGCCTATCCCAGCCAGGCAAAAACACTCAAGGAGGATATAAAGAAGGGCCAGTAAGGGGAGAGTTGTGAGGGCAGTGGAGAGGCCTAGGGGGGCACATTTTAGCCCCTTCCTTTGGACTGAAACCTGCTCTCTTTGGCAATCCCTCGTAGGCGAGTAAGATTGTCTTCCATAAACACGGTTTTAACAGTGAATCCATAAGTGACCGTGGAGGCCAATTCTGGATCCCCACATCCTTCCACAGTGGGGACACAGGTTTCCGGGCGGGAGTTGATCCCGGTGAGGGTTTGCCAAGCGTGCCTTCCTCTTAGCACGTTTCTTCCTTGTGTCCTGAGTTCGAGTGTATTCAAAGCCCAGGAGACCTTTGGGAAAGGCTGTTCTCCAACTGGAGCGCTCGCAGGCCAGTGTTTCCCAGTTGCCGATGTTTATACTACATTTGTTTAGATTTGCCTTGAGAGAGTCTTTTGTTGAACGCCAGTGTTACGCTTTCCATTTTAAAGTTCGGAATAGAGTACTGTAGTTGCTTTGGAAGAAGATAATCGGGCACCCGAACACTATGACCAGTCCAACGAAGGTGACGTTGAAGAATCATCGCTTCGACACTGGGGAATGGGGATCTTTGCTTCTTCCAGTACACTTAGTTCGCCTGTTTTTCCAAGTGACGTGTAAATTTTCCAGAGATGCCGTTGATGGGATCTTTCGAGGACTTGGAGATGGCATTTATAAGTGGTCCATATTTCACTAGATGGGCTGGGCTGTCAAGAAGTATAAAGCAGAGTTGCTGTTTATAACTGCTCCATGTTTCACAAGCAAACTGTAAATAGCTCAGTTGGTAGAGCACGAGACTCTCTTTTTTTAATTAAAATTAAACTTTATTACATTATACAACATTTATCACAGAATAAAATAAACTTCACCATAAAAATGATTATAACAAATATTACAGGTATTACATTTGACTAACTTCATTTCTCTGAAATAAAGATAGCTTCCCCCTCCCCCCTTCCCCCTCCCTCGCTGTTTCCCCTTACCCTTTGACTTCTCAGCCTAATCCGAACTTATCCTTTTATTCTACCAAGATAACCATATTCTACATACCTTATTCTACCATCAACATTTTTCCTTTTTATTATATACATACATCATACTTTCTATCGTCTATTTCTTCTCATCGTTCCACTCCATACCTAATACCTATAACTGAACCTTAATTAGTGGAGATAAAATTGGAATTTACTACCCTTGTTTTAATATAATCTGTAAATTTTTTCCAACTATTTTCAATTTCCTCCTTCTTGATACCTTTAATTTCCTCATATTTTTTAGCCAAATTATAATAATTAAATAATTTTTCTTGCCATTCTTCTTTTGTCGGGACGTGAACAGCCTTCCAATTTTTTGCTATTAATAGTCTTGCGGCTGTAACCGCATAGCTTAGACAGCATCTGTCTCTAGGCTTGACCTCTTTCGGCATCATTCCTGAGCACGAGACTCTTAATCTCAGGGTCGTGGGTTCGAGTCCAACATTGGGTGAAAGATTCCTGCATTGCAGGGGGTTGGACTAGCTGATCCATGGGGTCCCTTCCACCTCTACAATGCTACGATTCCATGATCCCCCAACTTGGCTGGATACGAAATGAGTTTATAAAGTTGAGGCATCTGCTTTGGAGTGCTGGAGGAAGTGGCAATGAAACACAGGCGCCTTTGGGTGGCAGGAGCGAGCCGAGTTTGGGAGGCTGAAGCTGGCAAGCCACACTTTCTCAAATAGAGGTCACCGGGATGTTGTCTCTCCAGGGCGTGGTCTCCGAGCATCCTCGAGCATCCTCCACCAGAGCAGGAGCGGAGGACCGCTCCGGAGGGAGAAATTGCACTCCACAATGTGAAACTTGGACCTCACCAAAAGGAAGGCTGAAGCCCAGGTTTGGAAAACTGCCGGCATCTGCATGCTGATATTGTGGGGTTTATTTCCCAAATATAGACACTGTTGTTGTAACTATTATAATTATTGGACAGGAGCAAACAAGGGCCGTATCTTTTTCTTGGATACCTGGCAAAACACGGATTCCCACGCCAACCCTAGGAGCAATCCTGGATTTAAAGCAGTAAATTGAAACTGGAGTGGGGGGGAGAGAGAGAGCGTTCCTCTCTGGGTTAAACCCCCCCCACACACACACCTAAAAATATTTGCAATGGCCTGGAGGGAGGGTGGTTTCGGACAGCAGCCTGAGGAATAGGAATAACTTGACTCGTCCTACTCTTCCAGGTTGGTGATTATTATTATTATTATTATTATTATTATTATTATTATTATTATTATTCCTCAAGGTGATCCCCAGGATGTAGAAAAAGACAGAAACTTTGTCAAGAAGCAGAAGACACCCCGTCACCTTAACTGGAGGTGGCCAACACTGGCATGGGTGAGAGTGCAGCGATTCTCAGACACCCCAAAACCTGACCCTCAAGGTGTATCTCTAAAGGCAAAGACTCGCTCACCCTTTTTTGCAGGAGGCAGCTGGGGGCCTCGTGCAAAACGAGCGTGCAACAGGAAGTAAGCAGTGTGCAAGGAGCGTGTGAGGCGGCCCAAGGGGCTCCATCCAGCTGGCAGAGGAGCGGAGCAGAGGCCCACCTGCCACCCTCTTGCGTGGAGCTGGAAGCAGAGGAAGGAGATTTGAGGACGTTTATTCTGATCCTCCCAGGATAATCCTGGAAATTGCTTTCCCATCTCCGCCTCTCCCTCCCCGCCTGCCCATCTGCGATGTTTTAAGAGAGGAGGGGGGAAGAAGGCCAAGCGAAAAACCAGCCTCATCTCCGGAAAGGACCCTCACCTCTGCCCCAAAGATGCCCACCTCAAAGCCTCTAGAGGATGAGTTCTGGATCGAGGGATCCCGCAGGGATGCAATCCTTGAGGATTTCTACATCATGGGCCCGGAACTTGGCAGGTAAGGGGTGGCATCTATAATTCCTTCCAGCTGTTTTATTATTATTATTATTATTATTATTATTATTATTATTATTATTATTATTAGCAGCAGCAGCAGCAGCAGCAGCAGCATGCATGACACTTTGGAGAGCCCCAAGCGGGTGGGAAGCCATCTTATGCTGAAGATCACTGGTCCATCTAGCTCAGTACTGTCTACACTGGCTAGCAGTAGCTGTCCGGAATTTTGGGCAGGCTTACGTGGAAATGCTGGGAATTGCACCCGAGACCTTCTGCGTCCAACGCAGGTGTTCAAGCACTAAGCTGCAGCCCTGCCGTGTGAGTTGCTTTGCTGTTTGGAAACTCACTGTAAGATTCCAGGCCTCATAGATTTGAATACAGGACTGGTTTTAAGTTGAAGCGTAACACGCCTTATACTGAATCAGGCTATTGGTCCATCTAGCTCCATACTGTCTACACTGGTGGGCAGCAGCTCTGCAGGGTCTCAGGTGGATCACTTTTCCCAACTTTGCTACGAGACGCCACTGGGGATTGTACCCAGAACTTCTGCAGGCATAGCAGCTGCTCTGCCACTGAGCTGCAGCCTTTCCCCTAAAAGAGAAGCAAGATTCCAGTCCTCATGTTTCCGAATAAAGGGCTAGTTTTAACAGGTGCCTTAAACTGAGTCACTGCTCTACTTATTATTATTATTATTATTATTATTATTATTATTATTATTATTATTATTTTGCATATCACCCTTCATCTAAAGATCTCAGGGCGGTTCAAAGCATAAAAACACAAAGTGCAGAATAAAAACAAGAACGAAAACAAAGCAAACCAATAAATAACCCTCCCCTCCAGAATATTAATCATCCCAAGACCTGGTTGAAGAGGAATGTTTTTGCCGGCTCCCAATGCCGGATTGATATATAAGCTAAACAAGCTGTAGCTTTGGGCCCCACTCTCTTGGGGGGCCCTCAAAAAAATTAAAGGGGAAAAACTGGATGTACATTTCCAAAATATAAGATAAAAAAACAAATAAAATAAAACCTATATACGGCAACAGTGTTTTGTGTTGTGTAGGCTCCTAGGATGTAAGTCATGGGCCCTGCCTGCTAGCCTGCTCCCTAAAATATCACTGGTTTGCTCCTTTCTATATATAGGGTGCCTACATTCTGCATGGATTGGTTGCATGGCAACATGCGCAAATGGCTTGAGATACCTATTAGGTCCATAAATATAGCATATAGCATATATTCAACACAAAAAACAGCGACAATTTGTTGTTGACAAAGGACAGCTGGACCTATAAAGGGCCCCATTACCTTCAGTAGCTGAGGGCCTCATCAAACCTAAATCCTGCCTTGAGCTTCTCCTATGTTCCTATTTAAAAAGGTAAAGGGACCCCCTGACCATTAGGTCCAGTCGTGACCGACTCTGGGGTTGCGCGCTCATCTCGCATTATTGGCCGAGGGAGCCGGCGTATAGCTTCCAGGTCATGTGGCCAGCATGACAAAGCCGCTTCTGGCGAACCAGAGCAGCACATGGAAACGCCGTTTACCTTCCCGCTGTAGCGGTTCCTATTTATCTACTTGCATTTTGACGTGCTTTCGAACTGCTAGGTTGGCAGGAGCTGGGACCAAGCATGTTCCTATTTAAATCCCCTTTAATCCCAATCACGAGGACTGGGCTGTTGCTGTACAGTGATACCTTGGTTATCAAACGGGTCGGCTCCCCAACAAATCAGCTCCCGAATAAGGGAGAAATGTGGGAGGGGATGAAATAAATAGGACGTCCCTGTTTTCATTGGAGAAATGTGGGAGGGTATGGAGTTATGCGACCCCCCCCCCCAAGTCAAGGACATAAATAACTATACAACCTTTAGAAGACATCTGAAGGCAGGGTATAAATAAAAATAATATTATAATTATGATGGAATAGGCTGACCCTATTTTCATCAGAGAAACGTTGGAGGGTATGAAGTCGCGTACTCTAACCATGAGCTACGGCCCTGCCCCAAGGACCCTGTAGTACAAAATTCGATGGCCCAACAAAGTGAAGCTTTCCCATTGGGAAATGGGGCAGAGAATGTGTGTTAATTTCACGTACGGACTTTGGGCCAGGACATAGCAGTAGTAGGGGGGAGAGGCTGCTGGAGGGGGTGGCCTTGCTTGGGGGAATGCCAGCTACCCCCAACCATAGTTTTAAAGGGAGATTTTAACCTTTTACTTGTGGGAAGACAAAAGGAATAACGGGATCCAGGCAGGATTCAACTGAATTACTCATGCAGTTAACGGGGGGGGGGGCTCTCTGGGTGGGTGGGGGTCCTTCTCCCCCACCTCCTGCCCCACTCAGCGGCAGGAGGGAGGCCTAAAGACAGCAGGGCTGCCTGGGCACATTTTGAAGCTAGTGAATTAATCCTGTCAAAAGAGGAAGCAAATGGGGGGGGAGCTGCCCTGAAGCCCAGAACTGAAAACTACCTGACGGCACATTGAAAAGATGTAACAAGTTTTCAGAGGGTCGTTGATTTGTAGGGTTAGGAGGGACCACGAGGGTCATCTAGTCCAACCCCCTGGAATGCAATCTTTCCCCCCACCCTTGATAACAATTTATCAAAATTCAAAAAACAACAATATAAAAACAAAACAAATCCATTCTAGCAATTCATATCATAAATCTTAACTAGATGGACTTCCCTCCACTCCCCCGCCTTGGTTCCATTGTATTACCTTATTCATGCATGTTCCTAGAGCCTTATATTCTTAATAGTCCAATCTTAAAACCTTATTTGTACAAGTGGCATCTGAAAGTTCTACCATTCTTGGGCAAGGTGATTGAGCGAGTAGTTGCTGAACAACTCCAGGCACGCCTGGAAGAAGCGGACCATTTGGATCCCTTCCAATCGGGATTCAGGCCTCATCATGAGACTGAAACTGCCTTGGTCGCACTGGTTGATGATCTCCGGCGGGCTAGGGACAAAGGTGAGAGCTATTTCCTAGTTCTGCTGGATCTCTCAGTGGCCTTTGACACCATTGACCATAACATCCTTCTGGACTGTCTAGAGGGGCTGGGAGCTGCGGGCACTGTTAGACAGTGGTTCCGCTCCTTCCTTCTGGGCCGTGTTCAGAAAGTGGTGGTGGGGGATGTGTGTTCAGACCACTGGGCTCTCACTTGTGGGGTGTCTCAGGGTTCCGTGCTCTCCCCCATGCTTTTTAATATCTATATGAAGCCGCTGGGAGAGATCATCAGGGGGTTTGGGCTGGGTGTTCATCAGTATGTGGATGACACCCAGCTCTACCTCTCTTTTAAATCAGAACCAGTGAGGGCGGTGAATGTCCTGTGTGAGTGCCTGGAGGCGGTTGGAGGATGGATGGCGGTTAACAGATTGAGGTTGAATCCTGACAAGACTGAAGTACCGTACTGTTTTTTGGGGACAGGGGGCGGGCAGGTGTGGGGGACTCCCTGGTCCTGAATGGGATAACTGTGCCCCTGAGGGACCAGGTGCGCAGCCTGGGAGTCATTTTGGACTCACAGCTGTCCATGGAGGTGCAGGTCAACTCCGTGTCCAGGGCAGCTGTTTATCAGCTCCATCTGGTACGCAGGATGAGACGCTATCTGCCCACGGACTGTCTGGCCAGAGTGGTGCATGCTCTGGTTATCTCCCGCTTGGACTACTGCAATGCGCTCAACGTGGGGCTCCCTTTGAAGGTGACCCGGAAACTACAATTAATCCAGAATGCGGCAGCCAGACTGGTGACTGGGAGCGGCCGCCAGGACCACATAACACCGGTCCTGAGAGATCTACATTGGCTCCCAGTACATTTCCGAGCACAATTCAAAGTGTTGGTGCTGACCTTTAAAGCCCTAAACGGCCTCAGTCCTGTATACCTGAAGGAGTGTCTCCACCCCCATTGTTCAGCCCAGACACTGAGATCCAGCGTGAGGGCCTTCTGGCGGTTCCCTCACTGCGAGAAGCAAAGCTACAGGGAACCAGGCAGAGGGCCTTCTCTATAGTGGCACCCGCCCTGTGGAACGCCCTCCCATTAGAAGTCAGAGAGATAAACAACTACCTGACATTTAGAAAATACCTAAAGGCAGCCCTGTTTAGGGAAGTTTTTAGTCTGTGATATTTTAATGTATTTTGATGTGTGTTGGAAGCCGCCCAGAGTGGCGGGGGAGACCCGGCCAGATGAGCGGGGTATAAATAATATATTATTATTATTATTATTATTATTATTATTATTATTATTATTATTATTATTGTATAAATCTATTAACAACCCTTTAAAAATATGCATTAAACATTTCCCTTTTTTAAAGAAGAACAATATCCCTCTATTTGGGGGGAATCAAATTGCCCAATATGTCCTGCATAGTTCACTACCAGTAATTAGTTTTTACCCATCTTATTGGTGGCTCCTTCCTTCTGTAGGGATGCAATGCAGGCATCTTTCACCTAGTGTGGGACTTGAACCCGCGACCCTGAGATTCAGAGTCTCACGCTCTACCAACTGCGCTTTTGTTGTTTAGTCGTGTCCGACTCTTCGTGACCCCATGGACCATAGCAGGCCAGGCACTCCTGTCTTCCACTGCCTCCCGCAGTTTGGTCAAACTCGTGTTCGTAGCTTCGAGAACACTGTCCAAGCATCTCATCCTCTGTCGTCCCCTTCTCCTAGTGCCCTCCATATTTCCCAATATCAGGGTCTTTTCCAGGGAGTCTTCTCTTCTCATGAGGCGGCCAAACTATTGGAGCCTCAGCTTCACGATCTGTCCTTCCAGTGAGCACTCAGGGCTGATTTCCTTAAGAATGGATAGGTTTGATCTTCTTGCAGTCCATGGGACGCTCAAGAGTCTCCTCCAGCACCATAATTCAAAAGCATCAATTCTTCAGCGATCAGCCTTCTTTATGGTCCAGCTCTCACTTCCATACATCACTACTGGGACCTTTGTCGGCAAGGTGATGTCTCTGCTTTTTAAGATGCTGTCTAGGTTTGTCATTGCTTTGCTCCCAAGAAGCAGGCGTCTTTTAATTTCGTGACTGCTGTCACCATCTGCAGTGATCAAGGAGCCCAAGAAAGTAAAATATCTCACTGCCTCTATCTGGCTGCCTCCAACTGCAGTATCCTGGCTGAAAATCAAGCTACCAGGAGCCCCTTTCAGCCCGACGGGGCCAGAGGGAAACGTGGGCAGGCTGGTGGAAGCCAGCTTGACCCTTGCGGGGTAGCCTGGGTTCTAAACACACTCAGACACACACACACACACACACACACACACACACACACACACACATCCTCTCTATCCAGGCAAGCAAGAGGCACAATCAAATCTCCAAGGCCACATTTCCAGTCAGGCAAAAATATTCAAGGAGGGGAGCAGACAGGGTTGGTGAGGGCTGTGGCCTGGGAGAGTTTTGAGGGCCAGGCAGCAAGGTCTGGAGGGCCGCATGTGTCTGAAATTGTCTTAATTCTTTCCAATCAATCAGACTTTCTTTGACCGTCAGTCAGAAATAAACATTTATCCATACAAAAATTAAAACATCAAACATCTAAAGGAACTTTAAACTTAAACCGACAATAAGAAATAGGATATACATTTAGACCCATGTCAATGCTGTCAATTTAAACAATCCACAGGCCTGCACTTCATTTATGATCTCCTTTTCCCACGACGATTGGAAATCATCCCTCAATATCAAGGGGGCCATGCCCACCAGGTTAAAACATAGCTTAAGCCATAGTCAGAGTTTTGCCTTCAAGGCCACATACCAGAATGCTTGCCAACTAACCTCTAATCTTGTGACCACACCTGCTACAGAAGGGGGTATCCTAAGGATGGCTCTAAGAAATCGTGATTGGATAGATTCCAATCTGAGAAAATTCCTATGGGTACCCAGGGAAATGCCCACCAACAGGAGGGGAAGGACTTTCATTTGAAACAGTCTCAAGGCAACTTTCACTGATTGAGCCTGATTCTTAGCATATAGCGATCTAATCATCATGGCTGCTTTAGATGCATTTGTTGTTATATACTCTCTATGAGCCAGAAAGGACCTATTTGATCGAATTACCGGTACTTGTCCCAGATATTTGAAACGGTTAAACTCCTCCAATGTAGTACGATTAATTGACCACGAGTGAAATTTTGGTCGGACGGAGAAGACCATAATCTTGGTCTTAGCATAATTAATTAGGTTGAAGCTCATGCTGTACACAATATTCATGGAGTGCTTGTAGCATTCTCCTCCCCTTTGATTTTCACAACTAAGGCTGCAAAACTCTGCATAGGAGTCAATCCCATTGCGCTCAGCAGTCAAGAAGCACTGGTTCGCATTCTGCACCTCTGGATGCGCATGCCTGTCACCAGAAACACGCCTGGGCGGATGTCTCACACCCCGGCAGAGCTGCCAAGGCCTGCTTTGAACTGACAATAACAAATCATAAAACAACTCTTGCTCGCTTTTTTCATTAATTCGAAGAGCATGCACCCTCTTGCCATTTTTATCCACAACCCTGCAAGACAGGTGAGTCTGAGAGGCTTGCCACACCTAAAGCCACACCCTGGGATATTCATGGCTGAGTAGAGAGATTTGAACACTGGTCTCTCTCAGGTCATAGCCTGACAGTCTAACCACTACACAACACAGATAGTAATGATGTTTAGCAGGATTTTTAGTTTCCTTGGGTGGTGTTTAATCACTTGGTGAACATTCAAGCGGCGGTGGCGGTAAATGCGTTGGGTCTTTCAGAAGCTCCCGGCCTGCTCTTTTAGTAAATACACATTGAGATGTGTTTTTAAAACGCTTATATTTGGGGGATATTAATCCTGATCAGTGCAGTGGCTGTAACAGAGCCGTTGGGTAAATCCTTAATTAGGGACATAGAGTCTCTCTCTCTCTCTCTCTGCCTCTCCCAGGGCGGGAGGGAGAAAAAGCAGATTTCATTTCACTGTTTCATTGCCTTCCTTTCAGTCTTGCCACCGCCTCCTTGGTGCATGCTCAGCCAAATTGAACAGACACCTTTGCCTTTGTTAATTTCCCATCTGGCTCATGGGAGTGAGAGAAGAACAGACACCTTCACTTAAGAGTTTATCTGCAATTCTGCAAACGCCCTTCCTTAAGCATGCCACTCCTCTATAGTCCCGGCTCCAGCCCCCCATTCACAATGTGCAAGGTTGCTCTGCTTGCAAAATTCAGCTTCCAAAGAATTGTAGGAATGTTCAGGGTGGCAGAAGAGGATATATTGTTTATTAATATCCTTCCTAACTTGCACTAGCAAGTTCCTTTATGTAGCAGAGTTACTTCCCCCTTTTTTAATATGCACAGCAGATAGCTGGTTGCAGGCTCGTGTGAGCCTCTCACTATTTTATACAACTCAGTGTGTCTCAGACTCAATTGTACGTTCCTGGTAAGTTCCCTTGAATCCCTCTTAAAAGAATAAAGACGCCACAATCTTATTCAAAGTCAATAAAAGAAGTTGACTCGCATCATCAGTTCACAGTTGGATCCCTGAAGGCAGACTTGGTTACAAATATGTACATGTGGATCTACCCCATATGGGGGAATAATCCCAGTGCTTCTGCCAGCTGAGAGCTAGCAGAGCAGTCCTAGCTAAAAGCTGGTCAAGCGAAGAAGGAAGTCAAAAAGAGAGGGAGGTGTGTTGCGTGACTCATCCTTTTGTTACCTGGTCAGGTAAGGTCACGCCCACCTATCACATGCAAAAGGCAGGGAGCTTCAGCCAGGAGGAACAGGAAGTTTCGACTGGCTGGACCAAACAATCCCTCGCATGTCTTCTCTAGCATTACAAGGAATGTTGTACTTGACTGCCTCTCATGGATCACATCCTACAAGAATTTCAACTTACCTATCTTCTTCGTCTTATTTTTTTTACCCCCCTTTATAACTTTCCATGCGCAGGGAGAATATGTCAGGTGATTCTCAGCGTAATGCATGAAAATGTGTCTGCACGGACAGTGTGGTGTAATGGTTAAAGTAGATGTAACCAAAGTGAGCAGTACTGCCCCCTGGAAGGCAGTGGAATTACCTCGTTGGACACTAAGAGGCTTGGGAGCAGCAGAGGAGCGTTGGAGGTGTAAATCAGACTTTAAAAATCTGAATTAATGTGCTATTAATTGTTACTGTTTGGAATTTTGCTGTCCTTAGTGGGTTGTGCAAAAGCACTATCCTGAATGTTTTTTTATAGGGTAGGGTGTGAGTGGGGATGAATTTATGGAGCCCATGGAGGCAAAAAAGTTAGGGAACAATTGAGTTAGAGGGTCAGGCTAGGAATTGAGAGAGTCGGGTTCAAAGTCCTGCCCAGCCATGAGGCTTGCCAAGTGATGTTGGACTGGTCCTAATCTCTGAGATCTCCTACCTTGCAGGATTGTTGTGAGATTAAAGAGGAGTGTGGAGGTAGAACCCTTTCTCTGATTAAATCAGCCTGCTATTCTGAATTCGTGGCCTGGATCAAAATTCTAAGAAACAAAAAAACCAACAGCCAGTGGTCAGAATAAGTGCAGCTTCAAAAGGTTCTGGCTGCTGTTTGGATTCAAAATCGTGTTCAACTGTATCCAAAAAAAGACAAAAACATTTCCCTCGATCGCAGGATCAGTCACATTACATTTTGTGCAACGTGCTAAGAGCTGCTCAAATGCATCATGTGAATAAGCAACTTTCCAAAATCTATAGTCGGACATGAGGACCAGAAGCTTGCTTTATTTTGAAAATGCCAGGAGTTCCGTGGCAGATCCGCTGCCAGTTAGTGAGCTCGTTGAACTAATGCAAACCTTCCAAACTCCCTGGTTTAAACGGGATGCTTCCCCTGAAGGCGTCCCGGGATCTGCCTTTGTCCCAGGGCACCGCGATTTCATGGGGCCCGAGGAAGGGGCGGTGGAAGAAGGCAAGCACTTTCTGGACTCCAGGAAGAAGGCACGAGGCTCTGAGGCAATCCTGGAATGCTCCTGGCTCCTTCCCAAAGCCCATCCGGCGGGAGGGCTCTCGCACCCTGTCAGAGCTCTACTGCCTCCTTCCCAAAGCTGGGCAAACACTTATCAGGCTTGGGGAAGGAGGTGCAAGCCCACATCCTGAATTTTACCAGCGAATGTTGGAGGCAGTGCCAGATTTACGTATAAGCTAAACAAGCTATAGCATAGGGCCCAGTGGGGCCCCCCAAAAAATTAAAGAAAAAAACAACTGGATATACATTTCCAAAATATAAGATAGAAAACAAATAAAATAAAACCTACATCCAGCCACAGTGTTTTGTGTTGTGTAGGCTCCTATGATGTAAGAAATGGACCCCACCTGCAAGCCTGCTCCCTAAAATATCACTGGTTTGCTCCTTTCTATATATAGGGTGCCTACATTCTGCATGGATTGGTTGCATGGCAACATGCGCAAATGGCTTGAGATACCTATTAGGTCCATAAATTACCATATAGCGTATATTCAACAAAAAAAAACAGCAACAATTTGTTGTTGACAAAGGACAGCTGGACCTATAAAGGGCCCCATTACCTTCAGTAGCTGAGGGCCTCATCAAACCTAAATCCTGCCTTGAGCTTCTCCTATGTTCCTATTTAAATCAGCCCTTTATTCCGAATCATGAGGACTGGGCTGTTGCTGTACAGTGGTACCTTGGTTATCAAACGGGTCGGCTCCCAAACAAATCGGCTCCCGAACGCCGCAAACCCGGACGTAAGTGTTCCGGTTTGTGGAAGTTTTTCAGAAGCCGAACATCCAATGTGGCTTTCGCTTTAGCGCAGGAAGCTCCCGCAGCCAATCGGAAGCCATGCCTTGGTTTTCGAATGGTTCCGGCACTCGAATGGCCTCCCAGAACGGATTAAGTTTGACAACCAAGGTACCACTGTATTTGTTTTGGAAATGACCACAGCCTACCAATCAGTTCAGACAATGCTGAGCTAGCTGGGCCAGTGGCCTGGCTCAGAACCAGGAAAGCTCCTGTTGCTCCTTCTCCACCAAAGATGGAGTTTCGGGCATTTTGTCAGCATCTGACGTCAAAGTGAATTTTGCTTATGTTGCTGGAAATTTACAGAGATGTGGGCAGGAGGAAATTGCAAAGGATCTGGGGAGGGAAGGGGCAAAGTGAACACAGCTAATTTTACTTTCCCATCCACCTGCTGCTGCAGATAATGAGGTTCGGTGGAACAGTTGCCAAAACCAGGCTATTATTAGTGAGAGGAAGTATATCTGGTACAGATTCCAGAGACGCCGCAATTTCCACCATCCTGCTGGATGTCAAGAGCGGCTGTTTCCTACCATTTCCATTTCACTTTTAATTTGCATGTTGCCTTTTCTATATTGCTGCAAGGCGGTTTGCAGCAACAAAACGTACAACGAAGACCACACACCTTATAATAATCTGATCCGATACAAAAAAGTCTGAACTTTAAAATGGAACAGCTTATATCAAATAAAGAAATATCCAAGAATCCACTGGGGTACGGTAGTGTGCAATAGAGTTAACTCTCAAGACATCGGCAAATAATGAAACAGAAACAGAAATTCACTCATAAGTTAC
Source organism: Zootoca vivipara (assembly GCF_963506605.1). Lineage (NCBI taxonomy): Eukaryota > Metazoa > Chordata > Lepidosauria > Squamata > Lacertidae > Zootoca > Zootoca vivipara. Next base: position 4,036,084 of record NC_083281.1, on the reverse strand, counting down.
AATAAATAATTACCAAGCTATGATCTTTTCTAAAACATTTTTTGATTCATTTTCACTTTTAACGTTTATCATCATACATAAATCATCAGATCTCAAGGAAATAAAACAACTACCTGACTTTTAGAAGACATCTGAAGGCAGCCCTGTTTAGGGAAGTTTTTAATGTTTAGTGTTTTATTGTGCTTTTAATTCTGTTGGGAGCTGCCCAGAGTGGCTGGGGAAATCCAGCCAGATGGGCGGGGTATAAATTAATGAAGTTTTGACCAAACTGCGGGAGGCAGTGCAAGACAGGAGTGCCTGGCGTGCTCTGGTCCATGGGGTCATGAAGAGTCGGACACGACTAAACGACTAAACAACATTATTATTATTATTATTATTATTATTATTATTATTATTTTGGTGGATATGCAGGTGTCCCTGGCTGCACCTCAGGAAGCCAACTCCCAGGCAGTGCGATGCACGAGCCGCTTCGCTCCCCCCCCCCCCCCGAAGCATTTCTTGTCAGCCTGTGCTGATCAGCATGTAATCTCCACGTAAACACAAATTTGCCAATCTGCTCGGGAGGGACGGAGGCTGTAAAGTCCCCAGGCCTGGGCCAGACGGGGTCCCTTTCGGGCTCCAAAGCCGCTTAAAGGTTTAGAGCTTCTTTAGCATTGCGGTTTTTAATTAAAAACTGTTTTAGCAAAGTCAAGCCAGAAGCACGCATGAGGACTGGGGGCTGGTCTCTAAGTCCCTTCTGCAACCAGTTGTGTGGTTCCACAATCCCAGGAAAGGCCAAACTTCCCCATCCTAGTGCCGCCCCCTCCCCAAAAAGTTTGCTGGGTCAAAATTTGAATTTGGCGGTGTAGTTCTCCAAATGCACATACAGTGGTACCTTGGTTCTCAAACGCCTTGGTTCTCAAATAACTTGTAACCCAAACACTGCAAACCTGGAAGCAAGTGTTCCGGCTTGCGAACTTTTTTTGGAAGCTGAACGTGCTCCGTTTTGAGTGCTATGCTGAGGTCTGTCTGTTTTCGCTATTTATTTTGTGTTTTTGCGGCTCTTTTTTTGTTTTGTTTTTGTGACTGTGTGGAACCCAGTTCAGCTACTGATGGATTGATTGTGTGACTGCAGTACATTGTTTAGTGATTTTCCATTTTATGGATCGATGGTCTCGTTAAATAGTAAAATCCATGTTAAATTGCTGTTTAAAGGGTTGTTTTTAAAATTCTGGAGCTGATTAATCCATTTTGCATTGCTTTCTATGGGGAAGCGTGCCTCAGTTGTGGAACGCTGTGGTTTTGGAACGGACTTCCAGAACGGATTAAGTTTGAGAACCAAGGTGCCAGTGTATAAGGGGGAAAGTGTGCACTGAAAATGCATGTTAGTGGAATGTGCTTTCCACAAACGTTTACATGAGTCAAAACGTGCTTGTTGGGGTAAGTGTGACTTGACATCGACACCTGTAAAATTATGCCTGGCATGGAAGAAGTGGGTAGAGGAAAGTTTTCCTCCCTCTCTCATAACACTATAGAACTTGCGGATGAAGCCGAAGGTTGGAAGATTCAAGGGCAGATAAAAGAAAGCCTCTCTTCATGCAACCCAATGCTAACCTGTGGAACTTACTGCCACAGGAGGAAGTGATAGCCACCAAGTTGGATGGCTTCAGTTTTATTGTTAATTAATTTGAGGGTTTTTCTTCCCCTACGATCAAGTGGTATATAAATTTTTATAAAATAAATGAATATAAATAAACACCTCGATGTGGCTTCTGACCATTCCCTGGTTGGTCATTTCACCCATTGGGAACAGGATCTATTGCTTATGTTAAAAAAAGAAAGAAAGAAAAAGAAAAAATCATTCTGCATATACATTCTTTTTTGGGGGGGAATGTGTGATCACCTCTCTCTGTCCCCCGTTTCTTTAGGGGAGCCACGTCGGTGGTGTACAGTTGTGAGGAGAAAGGAAGTAACATCCAATATGCTGCCAAAATATTGAAGAAAACGGTAAGTGCTAATCCCATCTCTCTCCAAATGAGGAAAGATTAGATGAGGCTGCTTGTTCTTTGCAGGGATTCCCCACCCCACCCCGAGGTCAGAGTGGGACAAACAGGGTCTAAGACAGGGGTCAGCAACCTCGGGTCTATTGGCCGGATGCGGCCCACAAAGGCCGTTTATTTGGCCCACGGGCTGCCCGTGAACTGAGCTGCCCGCTCGCCAAGCCCCCTTCACACTACGCTAAACTGGCGCAGCGCGGCATGGGGACTCACCGAGCGGCGCCGGAAATGGGGCCTGCGCAGACACCGGAAATCACGTCTGTGCATGCCCAGACGCCATAAATCGCTTCTGCACAGGCACGATTTTCGGCAGCTGCACAGCTGCAGAAGCAATTTCCAGCACTGCAGACATGCGCAGGCGCCATTTCCAGTGTTGCGCTGTGCCCGTCCATGGGAACGATCCAGTCCAAGGCCGGATAACCTTACCGACGCCTGGTCTAAGAGAAGGGAGACCTGGGTTCAAATCTACACTTGAAGGTCACTGGGTGATCTCAGGCCAGTCACCATCTCTTAGCCTTAGCTACCTTGCAGGGTCATTTTTAGGATAAAATGTTGGGGGAGTGGAGAACTGTGTGTGTTGCCCTATTTTTTTCGGGGGGTGAGTGGGATATGAATAAACTCATAGTAGGCCAGTATCTTAATACAGTCTTACCTTGGTTCTCAAACTTAATCCGTTCCGGAAGTCCGTTCCAAAACCAAAGCGTTCCAAAACCAAGGCGCGCTTTCCCGTAGAAAGTAATGCAAAATGGATAAATCTGTTTCAGACTTTTAAAAGCAACTCCTAAAACAGCAATTTAACATGAATTTTACTATCTAATGAGACCACTGATCCATAAAATTAAAGCAATACTCAATGTACTATACTATAAAATAAATAAGACAGTATTGTAGATGATAAAAATTAAAAATATTGTTTTCCTTACCTGCACTGATGATAGTGATTGTTTGGATGGGGGGCTTTTATCCATTTCTGCAGTCACACAATCAATCAATCAATAGCTGAACTGGGTTCCACACAGTCACAAAAACAAATTAACTGGAAAAGCCACAAAACGCAAAATAAATAGCAAAAACAAAAGTGCCAAACTTAATCCATTCCAGAAGTCAGTTTAACTTCTGAAATGTTCGGAAACCAAGGCACGGCTTCTGATTGGTGCAGGCGCCCCGAAAACAATAGTCGACAGCCGCATCAGACATTTGGCTTCCGAAAAACGTTCGAAAACTGGAACACTTACTTCCGGGTTTTTGGCATTTGGGAACCAAGGCGTTTGAGAAGCAAGGTCCCACTGTATAATAAATGACTGCATACGGATTTCAGCAAACCTTCACTTTCCAACTCAGCAGTGTTCCAATCTCAGCTGTGATTTTTCCAAGGCATAGAAAAAGGAGGATAAGGAAGTGGTCCTGGGACCTGGGAGAAACCAGGGTTCAAATCCTCCCAGTAGGCCATGAGGCCACTGAGTGACCTTGGGCCAGTTGCTGTCTCTCAGCCTGGCCGTACCTACCTTGCAGGGTTGGTGTGGGGTACAACCACATTGGCTACCTTGAGGAAAAGGTGGGATATAATTGCAACGATAATAAAAGAAAAACAATTATTACAAAAAACAACAACAATACCTTATGTGGCAGCTGTAAGAGTGCCAGATCCTCCGACTGAAGCGGCCGAGCAGGCATATACAGTGGTGCCTCGCTAGACAAATTTAATTCATTCCACGGGTCAATTCTTATAACGAAAAATTTGTCTAGCGAATCCCATAGGAATGCATTGAAATTTTTTATTTTTTTATTTTATAAATTATTTTTTGCCGGAACGGAACGCATTAATTGAATTTCAATGCATTCCTATGGGAAACCGCGATTCGCTAGTCGAATTTTTCATAAAATGAATTCGTCTAGCGAAGCAACCTCTGCTCGAAAATCCTTTCGTTAAGCGAAAAATTCGTCTTACAGGGCGTTTGTCTAGCGAGGCACCACTGTATGAGGTATTATTAGTTATATACCATTCATATGGTCAATATGGTTTCCAAGCACTTTACAGGTGGAAATTCCATACGTGATTAAAAGACACAGTAACAAAGAGATTGGGCATTAAAGCACCCGGAAAGAAAATATGTTAAAAAAGCATTAACGAAGCAGTGCAATCAGAAATTCAATTTCGGGGGGAATGGTGGGGGGTCCTTGAGTTGCACTCTATTCTTCGCTTTCAGATCGACAAGAAAATCGTCAGGACCGAAATCGGTGTGCTGCTGAGGCTGTCGCATCCGAATATTGTAAGTTGAGCAGAGTTGGTGAAAAGTGCATGGTGTTTGGGAGAGAACGGGTGTGTAAGAGTGTGAATGACCTGGGGGGTGGGAGAGAGTTCCGCAGGTCAGGGGCCTACCACACTAAAGGTTTGGACCCTAAAGGCTTGGGCGATCGAGATGGAGCCTTAAAAGCCTTTTCCAATAGGAGAGCCTCTCCATGCCCTTTTCTGAACCTGGCAAGACGGAGGGCTGTGGCATAACAGCAGCAGCAGCAGCAGCAGCAGCAACATACAGTATTTATACCCCGCCCATCAGGCTGGGTTTCCCCAGCTGCCCTGGGCGGCTCCCAACAGAATATTAAAAACACGATAAAACATCAAACATTAAAAACTTCCCTAAAAAGGGCTGCTTTCAGATGTCTTCTAAAAGTCAGATACAGTAGTTGTTTATTTCCTTGACATCTGATGGGAGGGCATTCCACAGGGCGGGCGCCACCACCGAGAAGGCCCTCTGCCTGGTTCCCTGTAACCTCTCTCTTCTTGCAGGCAGGGAACCACCAGAAGGCCCTTGGAGGCATTGTCTGGGCTGGACAATGGGGCTGGAGACGTTCCTTCAGGTCTATAGGGCCATTTAGGGCTTTCAAGATCAGCACCAACACTTTGAATTGTGCTAGGAAACGTCCTGGGAGCCAGTGTAGGTCTTTCAGGACCGGTGTTATATGGTCTCGGTGGCTGTTCCGTCACCAGTCTAGCTGCCGCATTAGTTGCAGTTTCTGGGTCACCAAAGGTAGCCCCACGTAGAGCACAGCAACTGAAGCTCAATTTCAGACAGCGCTTCCCGGATGCTTAATGCTGCCTTTTGAAAGGCTGTGATTTGGGGCTCCTTGCAACCGGAGGGTCAGTGTCCTTCGTGACTGGCTGGTAAATCCTGTACACAAAGACTGTCTCTAAAATCAGCTAGGCATCCCACGGGGGCACCTGGGCCGTATCACCATCAACATCCACAGAGCTTTTCAGCTGCTGGATGTGGGATAATCCCCCAGGACACTCTCCTTATAATCCCTAATAGGTTGCCTTTAAGCTGCAAAGCGTGACGATTCAAATAACATCCCCACATATTGGGCTTCCGTGGCACATTATGGAAGTCTGCCGAGTTGCGAGATCGTATCCTTCTAAGAATTGGATGTTGCTCTGTAAAAGAGAAGTTAATTCCTTGAAAGGGGGAAAGCTGTCAACAGTTCTGGAGGTACAGGTCTGAGCATCTGAACCAGTGAGTGAAAGAGACCGGTGGAACAGGCCAAGTCCAGCATCCTGGTCTCTCGTAATGGCCAGCCAGATGCCCGTGGGAAGCCAGCAAGCAGGAGCCAAGTATAGCAGCCCTTTCTGCTCCTGTGGTTTCCAGCAACTGGTATTCAGAAGCTAAAAAAATTCTAAAATCTAAAAAAATGTAGTATAAACACCGACAACTAGGAAACACTGGCCTGCAAGCACTCCAGTTGGAGAACAGTCTTTCCCAAAGGTGTCCTGGGCTTTGAAGATGCTCAAACTCAGGACGCAAGGGAGAAACATGGTAAGAGGAAGGCATCAGGGCCGGCTCTAGGTAGACCCCCGGTGGCGCGGTGCACCAGGGCGCCGGGCCGGTAGGCAGGGCACCACGCAACGAAGCAACGCGGAAACCATGCTGCGCCCTGCGGGGGTGCCGGAGCAATCTCCATCCCTCAGCGCCAGGGCGCGCGACCTGCTCTAGACTGCCCTGGAAGGCATGCTTGGCAAACCCTCACCGGGATCCACTCCTGCCCAGAAACCTATGTCCCCACTGTGGAAGGACGTGTGGATCCAGAATTAGCCTCCACGGTCACTTACGGACTCACTGTGTTTATGGAAGAGAATCTTACTCGTCTACGAGGGATCACCAAAGACGACAATTCAGAAGATATGCTGCCTGCAGCCACTTAGGCAGCACATAGGCAACAAGGCTAGTAGCCACCAATTGCCGTCTCCTCCATGACTTTGTCTAATCCTCTTTTTAAACCATCCAGGTTGGTGGCCATCAGGCCTCTGTGGCCGCGAGTTCCCATCGTTTCACTCAGTGCCGTGTGAAAAATGACTTTCTTTTATCTGCCTTTCATTGAATGTCCACGTGTTCTAGAGTTATGGGAGAGGGAAACTTTTCTCTGCCCGCTTCCTCCATGTCCAGAAAATTCTATAAACTTCTATCGTGTCACTCACCTTTTCTGTAAACTGGAAAGTTCCACATGCTGCACCCTTTCCTGACAGCGGAGTCGCTCCACCCAGCATAGCTGCCAAGTTATCCCTTTTTTTAAGGGATTTCCCCTTATGCTTAATAGGCTTCCTCACGAGAAAAGGGAAAACTTGGCAGCTATGCCACCCAGGGGCAGACTAGGGCAATCTTTCGTAACATGGCACCCGTGTGCAAGGCCAGAACTTGGCGCCCCTGAATGGATCTTCTCAGTCACTGATCTTCTCAATTTTGCACCCCTTCACTTCGGAGCCCTGTACGGGGGAACAGGCCACACCACCCTAAATTCTTCTTGATGGAACCTTTTCCAACTCTACAATACAGTCAAACCTCAGATCCCGAATGCCTCCGTTTTGGAACGTTTCGGCTCCCGAACATTGAAAACCCAGAAGTAAACGCTCCAGGTTTTAATATATGTTTTAATTTTATGTTTTTGCTTTATTAATGAAAATAATGAAAATTATATATATATATATATATATATATATATATATATATATATATATAATCATTATTTTCATTAATAAAGCAAAAACATAAAATGTAACAACATTATAATAGCCATTCTAAAGCATTTGCTCCGCCGGGCTCGTGACTTCCCTTCCTCCCTTCAACTGGTTTCTAATTTCCTAATAGATTGTATACGCATTTCTGCTGTCAGTTTCTGTCCTTCAATACATAGCAAGTCCTTTTATTATCCATGGTCAGATACTATTTTTATATTGTGTTGCAGGATTCATATCAACCCTGCTAGTGTCTTCACATTTTTGCAATGGTCTCTCGGGTACTCAATAAATTTACTCCAATCTCTCTGGAATTTCTGGTCACCTTGGTTCTGGATCCTCAGTCGGTTTGGCTAATTCCACATACTCCATCATCTTCATCTGCCACTCCTCAATTGTTGGTAATTCTTGTGATTTCCACCATTGGGCTAACAGAATTCTTGCTGCAGTGGTCGCACACATAAATAGTCTTTGGTCTACTTTTGTAATCTCTTCTCAACCCAAGCAAAAACGCTTCCGGTTTTTGGGGAAGGTATATTTCAACATACTAGATGAATCCCAAGCCGGAATTAAGATTGCCGGAAGAAATATCAACAACCTCAGATATGCAGATGACACAACCTTGATGGCAGAAAGTGAGGAGGAATTAAAGAACCTTTTAATGAGGGTGAAAGAGGAGAGCGCAAAATATGGTCTGAAGCTCAACATCAAAAAAACCAAGATCATGGCCACTGGTCCCATCACCTCCTGGCAAATGGAAGGGGAAGAAATGGAGGCAGTGAGAGATTTTACTTTCTTGGGCTCCTTGATCACGGCAGATGGTGACAGCAGTCACGAAATTAAAAGACGCCTGCTTCTTGGGAGAAAAGCAATGACAAACCTAGACAGGGTACGGCTTATATTTGGGGCAATACGGTAGTACGGTATGTATTAAAACCTGCTGGCTTTATGTATCTGCGTAGGCTTGCCTTACTGAACAGGTTTTTAGCAGGGGCTGAAGGCAGCTGCATCCTAATAAAATAAACAGTCAAACAATATATATATATATTTAAAAACCAGAACAAAACAAGCATAACAGCAACTTGAAGGACAAACAGCCATTATTCCAAGCTTTTGTTGACCTAATTTTTTGCTCTAATAACCAACAGTTTCAGGGGGTGGTGGTTTAGGATTTCCACATGCACCCCTCACATTTGCAAGCTTCTTTGTTCAGTCAGATGTTTGTTCATATATATATATATGGAATTCCATTTCTGTTATTTACCCTTTTGCGACTCCTATCTCCAGCCTCCCCTGCTTGCAGGCGGCTGATAGGGAGCGATAATAGGATTGTAAACTTCTGAAGTTAATAAGAGATTGCGCCGCCACGTATTAAGGGAAGGGGGGGAGCATTAAGCCTCTTCCTTCTTCTTCCAGCGTCACTTACACGGCAGGATCTTTCCAGCAGCCTCCCAAGCAGCTGCGGTTTTAATCATGAAAGTGCCATGAAATGTGCGGTGTCACCAAAAGTATAAAGAAACCGTGACATTTTCTTGTTTTCTTCTCTCTCTCTTTTTTAACACATTTGCAAGTCTCCCCCCCCCTTTTCCTGGAGGGGAGGGAAAAAACGCACTCACAACCCTCTAATTCCAGGTGTGCTGTGCTGCTGTTAAGAATGCAAGCAGGAAATCTCCTTTGCTGGAAAGGTGTGGGGTGTGGGTGTGGGTGTCTATACACACACACACACACACAGAGAGAGAGAGAGAGAGAGAGAGAGAGAGAGAGAGTGGTACCTTGGTTCTCAAACTTAATCCATTCCGGAAGTCTGTTCCAAAACCAAAGCGTTCCAAAACCAAGGCACACTTCCCCATAGAAAGGAATGCAAAACGGATTATCATATTGTTCTATGTATAAGACTAGGGTTTTTTCCTAAAATATAATGTCCAAAATTTGGGGGCATCTTAAACACAGATAGATCTCCCCCCCTTTTCCCCTTAGAGTCCCCAAAAATAGGGGGCGTCTTATACATGGGGGTGTCTTATAGGCAGAAAAATCTGTTCCAGACTTTTAAAACCCCTAAAACAGCAAATTAACATGAATTTTACTATCTAACCAGACCATTGATCCATAAAATGACAGCAATAATCAATGTACTGTACTATAAAATAAATAAGACAGTATTGTAGATGAAGATAAAGTATTGTAGATGTAGTACAATCTACAGTATTGTAGATGTAGATAAAGGGACCCAGGTGGCGCTGTGGTTAAACCACTGAGCCTAGGGCTTGCTGATCAGAAGGCCGGCGGTTCGAATCCCTGTGACGGGGTGAGCTCCTGTTGCTTGGTCCCAGCTCCTGCCAACCTAGCAGTTCGAAAGCACGTCAAAATGCAAGTAGATAAATAGGAACCACTACAGCGGGAAGGTAAACGGCGTTTCCATGTGATGCTCTGGTTTGCCAGAAGCGGCTTTGTCATGCTGGCCACATGACCTGGAAGCTATACGCCGGCTCCCTCGGCCAATAATGCGAGATGAGCGCGCAACCCCAGAGTCGGTCACGACTGGACCTAATGGTCAGGGGTCCCTTTACCTTTACCTTTTATTGTAGATGATAAAAATGAAAATTAAAAAAATTTCTTACCTACACTGATGATAGCAATTGTTTGGATGGGGGGCTTTTATCCATTTCCACAGTCACACAAGCAATCAAGTAATCAATCAGTAGCTGAACTGGGATCCACACAGTCACTAAAACAAATTACGTACCTGGAAAAGCCTCAAAAAAACCCCCAAAATAAATAGCAAAACAAAAGCACCAAATTAAAGCTCCAAATATCACCTTAGAACACTGCAATCAGAAGCGGAAGGCTTGAATTACAGGGGGGGGGCACAAATTAGCAGCACAACAGGAAACACAGGGGGACGCAAAACAGAACTTTCGGCTTCCGAAAAAAAGTGTGACAACCAGAACACCTACTTTGGGTTTTGCAGCATTCGGGTTCCAAGTTGTTCGTGAACTAATCTGTTTGAAAACCAAGGTGCCACTGTTTGTGTGTGTGTGTGTGTGTGTGTGTATTCCAAAGGCAGGAATCCATTGATAATTATTTCATTATTTACTTTGTTTCTGGAACTGCGACTTTAGAAGTAAGTGAGGTCAGGGCTGCAGCCCTAAGCAGGTCCCCATTAAAACGCAAGCAGAATGAATTCCCCTCTGGTTGAGTACATACATTATATCCAACATTCAGTTGCACACTGAGATCCTGTTTCTTTGGCTCAGCCAGCAAACAACCACTGAAAAGCGCTCCTTCCAAAAACTGGTTTCGTTCCGAAAATAAAAACTCGATGCAAATTGATTCTGCATTGCTCCTCAGTTTGTCCATTTGATAAAGGATTTTGTCGTCGTCGTCATCTTACAAAATATGAAATAATCCAAACAGACCTATAAACAAAGGCCTCTCTCTCTCTCTCTCTCTCTCTCTCTCCAGCCTGCTTTTCAGCCTCCAGGCTGTTGGCACTCCGTTCAGGAGAGCCATTTACTGGCATTGTTCTGTGTGGTTCAGAGACGACTTCCATTTGCATCTTCACTCCATTAAGTTTGGGAGGCAAAGAACCAAAGAAAATGTTTAAAAATACTTTAAAAAACCAGGAGCCTTTTTACTGGGTATAGTGGGTGAAGAGATACCAAGGGAAGAGAAAAGACTGTTTATGCATGCAACAACTGCGGCAAGAATTATTTTAGCCCAAAAATGGAAACAAGAAGAAGTACCGACGAAAGAAGAGTGGCAGATGAAGATGATGGACTTTGCAGAATTGGTGAAGCTGGCGGGGAAAATTCGAAACCAGCATGATCAAGTATTCCAAAAGGACTGGAATAAATTTATACGATATCTGAAAGATTATTGTAAGCATTTGACAGCAGTAGCAGGGTTGTCTGAAGACTTGTAATGAGAAATTTCCTGTCTTTCTATATTTATTTAAATCTTGAGCCGTATTGTAAGGAGTGTCATTAGAATTGGAAAAGGTACAAAATGCAATGATATAAAGGTTAATTTTGAAAGCCATGAGGCGGGCATAAAAGGAAGTCAATAGGCTCTAAAGAGCCAGGGTGGATAATGATGATGTGAATGTATAATATTAAATGGACAATTTTACACACACACACACACACACACACACACACACACACACACACACACACACACTGTATATATAACCAAAGGCAACTCCTTTCAAAATGGAGATTGCAACCCAATACCATTCACACGATCCCAGGCTACAATCCTCACATGTTTGCTACCAGAGAACAACAATCAGTTAGCTAATTGTGAACTCTGCAAGGAGCTCACAGTCCTTCAGAAAAACTCTTGGGGGGGGGAACCCTTGCCCTCGTACTGAGACTCTCCCTGGAGCCCGAAGATGACATCTGTGAAGGCGGAGGAAGCCCCAAAGGGACCCGAGGCACAGGGGGGCTTTGTTTGGGCTGCTTGGCCTATCCGCCTAACAGCTGAGGTGTGGGGTAGCGAAACAGCAGCAACATTCGCTTTCCTATGCATCCTCCAGCCTCCGTCTGGCTCCAGAGCTTCAATTTTAGCTGAAGAGAGAATTGTGTGGAGAGAACGAGGGGGGAGAGCTGGGGAGCGGGAAAGAACAGGCATTTAGAGGCTTTTTGGAGGGTGTCCCCCACTTTATGTGATTTCACTTGGGCGCATGGTGGCCCAGAATCAAACCCCCACATATATGGAGGCGGGATGCCTGTGTTGAGAAGAGTATGTAGGAACTTTTTACTGAGTCAAACCCTGTTCCTCCTCCTCCTTCTTCTTCTTCTTCTGTGATCCCTCATAGCTGAGTAAGATTGTCTTCCATAAACACAGTTTTAACAGTGGGTTTATAAGTGGCTGTGGAGGCCAATTCTGGATCCCCGCGTCCTTTCACAGTGGGGACATAGGTTTCTGGGCAGGAGTTGATCCTGGTGAGGGTTTGCCAAGCGTGCCTTCCTCTTAGTGTGTTTCTCCCTTGCGTCCTGAGTTTGAGCGTCTTTAAAGTCCACAACACCTTTGAGAAAGGCTGTTCTCCAGCTGGAGCGCTCACAGGCCAGTGTTTCCCAGTTGCCAGTGTTTATACTACTTTTTTTAGATTTGCCTTGTAAGAGTCTTTAAACCTCTTTTGTTGATCGCCGGCATTACGCTTTCAATTCTTAAGTTCGGAATAGAGGAGTCGCTTTGGAAGACGATAATCAGGCATCCACACAACATGGCCAGTCCAACAAAATTGATGTTGAAGAATTATCGCTTTGACACTGGTGTCTTTGCTTCTTCCAGTACACTTGCATTAATGCACCTGTCTTCCCAAGTGATCTGTAAAAATTTTCAGAGATGCCATTGATGGACTCTTCCAAGGAGTTGGAGATGGCGTTTTCAAGTGGTCCATGTTTCACAAGCATACTGTGTCAGACCCCTGTTCCACGTAGCTGAGTGTTTTCTGCAGTGGCTACCAGCAGATCTCAGGCTGGAATCTTCCCCCAGCCTACCAGGAGATGGTTCTGAATATGACAGATCTAGAGAGAAACCCAGGAGGCTGTGCTTGTACCACCAGGTCCATCTAGCTCAGTAGTTTCCACACTGACTGAGCTAGGTGGATTTCAGATGGGGACATTTCCCTACGTTACATGCACAGCTCAGTTGGTTGGAGCGTGGTGAAGATAACGCCAAGGTTGCAGGTTCAATTCCTGTATGGGGCAGCTGCCTATTCTTGCATTGCAGGGGGGTTGGGCTAGATGACCCCCCGGGGTCCCTTCCAACTCTACAATTTTATTATTCTACATGGAGAGGCTAGAGATCGAACCTGGGATCTAATGTATGCAAAGCAGGTGCTTTCCCCACTGAGTTACAGTCCTTGTCTTGTGTGGGTTTGTGAGTTGCTTTTTCGTAATTTGGAGACCAGCTTGTCTCAAAGTTAAAACACCATTCCCCCCCCCCTGCTCAACCTCCTTTATCTCTTTTTATTTTTAGATCAAACTCAAAGAGATCTTTGAGACTACCTCGCAGATCACCCTCATCCTTGAGCTGGTGACAGGTGGCGAGCTCTTTGACAGGTAACCAGCAAGAAGCCCTCTGCCGAACTGGCAGGTTCTTAATAAAAGGTGACAAATAGCATCGAGGAAGGGGAAAGGATGATAATTTGTGTCAGAGCGACCTGCAGAGAAGCTGTGTGCTTTATTTGTGTGTGTGTGTGTGTGTGTGTGTGTGTGTGTGTGTGTGTGTTGGAATAGAGAGGGGGGCGTTGAGGAATACAGTACTTTATGCCAGCCTTTCTCAACCATCACTGTCAATTCCCGCTGCAGATTCCCTGCAATCCGCTTTCTTTCCCTCCATCACACTCACTAAAAAAAAGTTCTGCTCACTCCAGTGCCAGAAAGCTTGTCCTTTCAAATGCCCAGTTATCTGCAGCCCGTCTTCTTTATTGCTCCAAGTGTGCAAAGGGCTTCATTTTTCAATGTGCACTTTGCACATGAGCAGAGACAATCTGGTCTCATATACAAAAACTGTGTTTTTTTAAAAAAAATAAAATGTTGTTTGACAGTTAGCAAAACGAACTCTATGCAGAGGTACCATGGCTGCACCGGTTGAACTCAATGAGAGTCATTTTACTGTGTTATCCTTTGTAAACCGCTCAAGTAGGGAATGAATTTTATGAAATGAATAAAATAAGTTCAATGGGCCCACAGAAATCAATGCATCGCCTTGAGGATGATGTGGAGGAATATGTCCCCATATATTCACATCTCCTTTTGCTCTTCCCACTGGAACCAAACATAAATTCAGACCAACTGCAACCTATAGTTAAGAGGATCAGGTTCTGAAGCCCTGGGTTCAAATCCTCCCACTCAGCTATGAAGCTCACTGGGTGACCTGTCTCAACCTGATCAACAGGCTGCCGTGAGGATAAAATTGGGGGGGGGGACCACATGCTTCCCCTTGGGAAGAACATCGGGTGATAAATGTAAAAAAGGCTCAGAAAGGGACAACCAAAATGACCAAGGGACAAAGTTGCTCCCCTAGGAGGAACGGCTGCAGCATTTGGGTCTTTTTAGCTCAGAGAAAACACCTTTATTCCTCTGTTCTCCCATTTATCTATAAGCTGCTTTGTCACCGTGCGGTATACGTCTTTCAAATAAACGATAAAGGCCATTTGAAAAGATTTGTTAGGTAGAGTAGCTAGTGGCAAAGTGAAAACACGGCAACTTTTGAACCCAACACTTTGTGCCCTCCTCTGCCCTCTTTCAGGATCGTTGAACGGGGTTTCTACAGCGAAAAAGATGCAGCTCATGTGGTGAAGCAGATCCTGGAAGCTGTTTCCGTAAGTCATCCTTCTCTCCTGTTTGGGTTTTCCCCCCTCTCTCTCCAAAATCCAGTCCCCGTCCCCCCCGCATCTGTTCCAGAGTCCCTGGTTGTCTCTCAACTGAGTCTTCCTCAGAGTCAGCAATGGCTGTGTTATAGCAGAGTTCATTGATTTCAGCGGTCTCCTTGGAGTATTAGACTGTGCACTCAATCCCTGTTTGCACCACTGGCTTAGGGAGCACCGCACACATTCACCACAATCTATACTTATCCTGCTGTTTCTTAGGAATTACCATGGCTGTGTGCACATTGCATGCCAAGGCACCCGAGCCACAAAGTTCCCAGGAGAACAATAAATCAACACAGACACAGAATATTTGGTTTATGGGTTCAAATAGGCCACAACGTTACTGGTTACAAATCAAAAAAATTCCTTCCAGTAGCACCTTAGAGACCAACTAAGTTTGTCATTGGTATGAGCTTTCGTGTGCATTTTGGTTACAGATGTGAGCAGTTTGGCTTACGCATTGGGCAAAGCTAGGCTATATATTGACTCCTGCAGGAAGTCCACGGAAGGGTAAACCACTCAAAAGGGGTGCCCTATAACTTACGTCAGATGGTGGCACCACCCTGAGGGGTCTCCGTAGGGACTGTGATATGGCCCTAGCCCACGCCCAGTATTCACATCCCAGATCCCTTTAACAGGATACCCTTACTGAAAAGGGGCAGGCGAGGCAACAACCAAACAAAGGCTAACCCAATGCCTAACCTCACAAAAGTTGAAACCAAAAAATCCTTCCAGTAGCACATTAGAGACCTGAAAAAGTGTGCATGCACATGAAAGCTCACACCTATGACAAACTTAGTTGGTCTCTAAGGTGCTACTGGAAGGAAATTTAATTATTTTTTGTTTCAACTACGTCAGAGCAACACGGCTACCTACCTGTAACTCACAAAAGTTGTGACAATTGCTACTAGGTAGGTGAAAACCCAATGGCTGGTGCCAATTTGCCAAGTGGCGACCAACAACTACCATGGCAAGGTCATATCAGAGCAAAGCATAAAAAGAGGGTGGATGGGTAGCGTGATCCGACGAAAAGGCAAGGGAGAGGGAGCTGGCTGGCCGCGCTGAAATTAAATGGCCCGCAGCCACACCCACCCTGGCTGCAGATTGGCTGGGGCTATCCCCAGCACAGATGACGTGGCCGGCTGTGACGTGGGTTGGGGGGTAGGCAGCGTACCTCCCCCTACGCAGGAAACGGTTGAGGCTCAGCTGACTGGCTGCAACGCCGTACACCAGATGATGATGATGATGATGATGATTAAATTCCCCAGCCACTCTGGGCGGCTTCCAACAAAATATTAAAATACAATAATTCATCAAATATTAAAAGCTTCCCTAAACAGGGCTGCCTTCAGATGGCTCCTAAAAGTCAGGTCGTTGTTTATTTCCTTGACATCTGATGGGAGGGCGTTCCACAGGGTGGGCGCCACCACCAAGAAGGCCCTCCGCCTGGTTCCCTGTAACCTCTCTTCTTGCAGGGAGGGAACCACCAGAAGGCCCTTGGAGCTGGACCTCAGGGTCCAGGCAGAACGATGGGGGTGGAGACGCTCCTTCAGGTATACTGGACCGAGGCCGTTTAGGGCTTTCAAGGTCAGCACCAACACTTTGAATTGTGCTTGGAAATGTCCTGGGAGCCACTGTAGGTCTTTCAGGACCGGTGTTATATGTACATACTCTTGCTCCAATACGCTTCCCCCACTGACGTTGGAAGCTGAGTACCCACAATGATGTTAGCTGCAATCAATCTGTACCCTGCAGATTCCTGAGAGATATTCCTGTTCAATGCGTATTTTCCTACAAACCAGCTTCCATCTGAATGGGAAACGGAAGCTGCAGTTAAGCTGAGGTGTGTCTCTTTCAGGCAGCCACTGAGCATGCTCAGATGAGAGCACACGCTCGGACGGCTGCTTCAGTAAGGTTACCAGATCTTTTTCAATGAATCCGAGGACACTTTTCAACTTCAATAGGAATGATAGGATTTTGTCAGGGGACTGATTTGTAAATCCGGGGACTGTCCCAGTAACTGTCTGGTAATCTTATGCTTCAGGGAACCAGAGTTCGGTGCGGGGAAACAAATCAGGGAGTGGGCAATGGGTGGAAACACCAACTCCCTTTTTCTGGTCTGTGCAGCAATTCGAGTCTCAAATCACAGAGCGGAGGAACAACCTTGCTGCATTGGAAGTCGCTCAAGTGCGCACACCGTGCATTTCGAGACGGCTTTCTCCCCCAAACCAGCTTTGCTCTAAACTGAGAAAAGGAACAATCTAGCCGATAATGTGTTCAACAGCCTTAGGCCCCCACGCCACACAATCCCCGGATGCGGAGCAGACCAAAATTTGGCAACTTCCACAAAAGTTCCATTTATGCTAATCCTTGCAAAGCTGCGCTGTTGCTTTCTCATACCTTCCTACGTGAGTGAAATGGCCACCTCCTGCCTCGCTGGTGTGTGCGTGTGCTTTATTTCATTTTTATTAACTGTCACTATCTTTTAAAGCTCCTCGTCTTTCCAATCTCTTGCAATCGGCAACCTGTGAAATTAAGATTGGCACCAGCAGCTCCCTAGGCTGGTAACACAATTTGCGCGGCATCTGTTGTTTGTTTGGGTGAGAGGAGCCAGAGAAAGCGGCTGCCAAGGGACCACCAGGCAGAACAAAAGGGGGGAAGAGGGAGAGGGGGGGGTATTTACTGTAGGGCAGGACAAGTTAGTCTTGTGAGGGTTAATAGCTGGCACACAAAAGGTAAAAGGTAAAGGTCCCCTGGACAGTTAAGTCCAGTCAAAGGCGACTACAGGGTTGCGGCACTCATCTCACTTTCAGGCTGAGCCGGCATTTGTCCGCAGACAGCTTTCCGGGTCATGTGGCCAGCAAGACTAAACCACTTCTGGCGCAATGGGACACCGTGGCGGAAACCAGAGCACATGGAAACACCGTTTACCTTCCCGCAGCAGCTGTACCTATTTATCTACTTGCACTGGCGTGCTTTCGAACTGCTAGGTTGGCAGGACCTGGGACAGAGCAACAGGAGCTCACTCCATCGCTGGGATTCGAACCACTGACCTTCCGACTGGCAAGCCTAATAGGCTCAGTGGTTTAGACCACAGCGCCACCCACATCGCTGCTGGCACACAAACACACACCTGGTAAGGACCCGTCTCACCTGGGCAATCAGCACTAAGCTACCTTCCACACCAGAGTTCAGCTGACCTTTAGGAGAGGTCAGCTGACCCCGTAGGCTCTATAAAACCCGAGCCCAGAAGTTCAAGAGGAGTCATGCGTGTCTTTGTAAAGATATATATGTGCTGTGGTCTAAACCACCAACCCTCTTGGGCTTGCCAATCGGAAGGTCAGCAGCTCGAATCCGCGTGACAGGGTGCGCTCCCATTGCTCTGTCCTAGCTCCTGCCAACCTAGCAGTTCGAAAGCACGCCAGTGCAAGTAGATAAATAGGTACCGCTGTGGTGGGAAGGTAAACAGTGTTTCTGTGCACTTCAGTTTCCATCTCAGAGTCCCGTTCCGCCAGAAGTGGTTTAGTCCTGCTGGCCACGTGACCCGGAAAGATGTCTGCGGACAAACGGCCTGAAAGTAAGATGAGCACCACAACCCCATAGTCGCCGTTGACTGGACTTAACCGCCCAGGGGTCCTTCACCTATATGCCTGAATGTCTATTTTCTGGGTTGTGTGTGACTAAGTCCTACTCCGAACAGACATAATTTTCAAGTGTCTACTCTGAGTAGGACTAACGTTGACCACATGTATACTATGTACATATATTACATGTAGTGCATTTTTTTCTCTTTTTTAAAAAAAGTTTAGAGGTACTCTCATTTTGACTCAAGAAAATCACCATTTTGTAGTTCAATTTGGGGGAAAATAAATATAGTAAATGGACAAAAGTACAAAGATTCACAAAATGTTCAGGGTTATGTGTACCCCATGTACCCCCCAGGAAAAAAAAGCACTGATTACATGTGTGAGAGAGAATCTTATCTATATATGGGCACATGCCCATATATCTACATACAGAGAATATTAGCTAGGTCACCCTTTCCTCTTTATTAAAGGTCAGTGTGAGACTGTTTCCATGGAAACCAAGGGTATTTATTTTTCTTCCTTTCTTTTTGGTTTTTAATGAGGCAAGGGAACTCCTAAAGGACAGTATCCCATGTAAATGCTCTGCGGAGATTACGACTCCACCTTTCTGCACAGGCAGGATGATAGCCCCCTAGCAGCAAAAGATTAAAGGGGGGGGCGGTTCAGAGGGGGAGGTAGGGAGAAGTCTAATTATAAAAAGGACCACCTCCAGCTGTCTGTTCATTCTGGGACCTTCTCATGGCAAGGAGGAGGCCTGGGGATGGGGGGATAGGAGAAGGTGGACAATAAAAGAAAAAAGAGAAGAATGTTTTAGAAATATGAATAGCTTAAAATAAGAATTGGTGTACATGATAATGGATGAAATTTGGATATATGAAAACTGCTAAGGATAAAAACAATTGTAAATGAAAATCAGAAGGGTGGGATTTGAGGAAGTCCTCAAGACAATGTTAAGCAAAATATGAGGTTACGAAATATTGATATGTTTGTTTGTATTTTGTTAAAATGTTTCAATGCTATTTTTATCATTTTGTGTTCTGTATTGTTTTTGTTTTTCTTGTATGTCTTATTATAAAATGAAAAAAAAGGAAAACAAAAATTAAAGCAGCCTACAAGCTGAGTTAATCGTAGAAATGGCTGACGGACTCTAGGGGGCAAAAATGAAAGCAAAGTTCATCTTGTATCAGTTTGGGTGGATTTTGACAACTGTCACGGATCATCTCCCACGTTAAAACCCGTTGCCCTGATATTTCCGTGTTCTCCCTCCGCGATGTCTCTGAACACCAGTTGCTGGGAACCTCAAATGTGTGGAAAGTACTACTGCGCTCAGATCCTGCCTGTCGGCTTCCCATTGGGCATCTGGTTGGTCACTGTGAAGACAGGATGTTGGTCTAGACTCTAGATGGGCTTCTGGCTTGATCCAGCAGGGCTTATGTTAACCCGACTCCAGTTTTCATTTAAAACCAACCAACCACCAAGTTTCTAGTCCTTACAGTAGGTGGTGATTTCCCAAAGCCAAGCCTCTAAGGCTGCTTTCATGTTTTAACAATCGGCCAGAAGCAGAATTTAAACATTAGGTTCCACATGGCACTTTGCGTGGAATTTCCATGAAGTCGGGGTGAGGGACGGGAGCAAAAGGGAAGGCAAGTTTTGAAATTCAAATAGCGGAGCTTTGAAGAAAAGCTGGGGTGGAGGGACAACACAGAGGAGTTGGGAGAATATGGGTGGGCAAGAAGGAGATTTTAGGGGGGTTGGATAAGATGTAAAGGGACATGGTAGGAGGTTGGCAAGCAATTACAGGCTGAAGCTGTCATGAGGAAGCTGATAATTAAAGTTGCGGGGGTCGATCCTGCTGTAATGTATATTCAGGAGGAAGTTGCATTCAGCAGAAGTCACATGTAACTTTAATTAAAAGCTTCCTCATTACAGCTTCTGTCTCTAATTGTTTTCTGTTCAAAGCTGCAGGATAACTGAGGGACTGCCCTTTAATTGGTCAGTTCGTGTTCCCTGTGTGTGCATCTGTAATTACCAGTTTCTTGTTTTGCTTTTTTTAAATTAAAAAACAGCAAAATAAGGTTATTTAACTTTTTTAAAAAAAAAGGAAGAGAAAGCAAAACAGTTAAATTTAAGTTCCTCTCTGCCCCGCCACAGTGAATGAGAACTGACTAATTAAGGTGCAACTAATCAATGATACTCCAGCTCCCTTGAAAAGAAAATGGAAGCTGCAAATCAGAATGTTCTAATAAAAGGCGCAATAGTCCCGAAAAAACCCTCAGAAGTGCTTTGTCAATCCCAGCACTGGGCAATCTGACTCTGCAGGAGTGCCTTATGGGTTGGGGGGGGGGATAACCACAGATATGGTCAGGGTGGAGGCAAAACAATCATGGAAAACACCGGACTGTGATCATTTTAATATTTTGTTGGAAGCCGCCCAGAGTGGCTGGGGAAACCCAGCCAGGTGGGTGGGGTATATTATTATTTATTTTTAATATTATTATTTGACACCACCACCAGCGATGTGGCTAACTAGACCCAACAACTCCTTACACACATACACTCACACATCACACGCAAACAAAATTCACTGCAGTCCACTGAAGACAACCAACCATGACCTGGACCCCCAACCTTTCTCACTGCCAATGAAAACTAATAAATGAATAGAAAAAGAACCTACCCATGTGATGCTGACACAAAAACCTCACACATATGCTACATGAAATAATGAAATTTTACGACCCCCTCTCCTCCCCCCCCCAACCTTATACTGTATACAGTACAACATAAATGTCTCACAACAAATATACAGTGGTACCTTGGTTCTCGAACTTAATCCGTTCCGGGAGTCCATTCGACTCCCAAAACGGTCTGAAAACCGAGATGCAGCTTCCAATTGGCTGCAGGAGCTTCCTGCACTCAATCAGAAGCCACATTGGACGTTCAGCTTCCAAAAAACGTTTGCAAACCGGAACACTCACTTCCGGGTTTCAGGAGCCGATTCGTTCGGGAGCCAAGCCATTCGGGAACCAAGGTACCACTGTATAGCTGATCTGTAGAAATGACTTTATGATCTGAAAATAGGAATGATGCATGTAACCCAAGGAAATATTGAATAAAAACAATTAAAATAACACCACCTGGAGGGTATTTTCACCTTTCCCCTTGTTCTCTTCTGCAGTATTTGCATGCAAATGGCGTGGTCCACCGTGACCTGAAACCAGAGAATCTCCTCTACGCAGATCTCTCTCCAGATGCTCCTCTCAAAATAGGTATGTCCCCCACACCACCACCTCCAAAATGATGTCCCAGGCAAATGTTCTGTTTTGTCTCATAATTTTTCCTTCTGGCCCCCATGCCAACTCTCGGCATCTAAGAAAGCCAGAGGAGTCTGGATCAGTGTTTCCCAAAATTTTGTTCTTCAGCAGTTTTTGGACTACAATTCCCATCATTCCTGGCCACTGGCCCTGCTAGCTAGGGATGATGCGAGTTGTAGTCTAAAAACAGCTGGAGACCCAAGTTTGGGGAAAACACCATTCTGGAATTTCTGGATCTTTTGAGAGGCTGCGCTTCCTTTGGCCACATCTAACCTGGGTGCAGCCATCCTAGTGAGAAAGATGGGGGCGACAGAGCTCGTCCCATTTGTTTTAACGGGGTCGCCTTTGAAATATGTCCCTCCCTCTCCATTTTGCACCAGGTGATTTTGGATTGTCCAAGATTGTGGATGAGCAGGACACGATGAAGACAGTGTGTGGCACCCCCGGATACTGTGGTGAGTGGGCAAAAGAGGAAAAGCGGGGGGGGGGGTCCAGCTAGTTTAGGGGATGTCGAAACTAGAACTCTGTGCCAAAAGAGAGGGCATAATAGAGCCCCCACACCTATCAGCCTGGAATAAAACAAGGTAAAACCAGATAAAAACAAGGAGATAATTAAAACAAAACAGCAAAACAATGCCATTATTATTAAAGCAAAAATGAAGGGCAGGATAGAAAATAATACCGTAATAATAATACTGTAATAATGGCATTGTTTTGCTGTTTTGCTTTAATTATTTCCTTGTTTTATCCTGCATTTTATTCCGTGAACCACCCTGAGATCTTACGACGAAGGGCAGTATATAAATTTAATAAATATTAAATTTGTCAGGACCCCCCCCCCACCTGGAGTCCTGTGTCCAGTTCTGGGCACCACAGTTTTAGAAGGACATTTCCTCACTGCGAGAAGCAAAGTTACAGGGAACCAGGCGGAGGGCCTTCTTGGTGGTGGCGCCCACCCTGTGGAACGCCCTCCCATCAGATGTCAAGGAAATAAGCAACTATCTGAATTCTAGAAGACATTTGAAGGCAGCCCTGTTTAGGGAAGTTTTTAATGTGTGATGTTTTCAATATTCTGTTGGGAGCTGTCCAGAGTGGCTGGGGAAACCCTGCCAGATGAGCGGGGTATAAATACAGTGGTACCTCGCGTTACAGACGCTTCAGGTTACAGACTCCACTAACCCAGAAATAGTACCTCAAGTTAAGAACTTTGCTTCAGGATGAGAACAGAAATTGTATGGTGGCGGTGCGGCGGCAGTGGGAGGCCCTATTAGCTAAAGTGGTACCTCAGGTTAAGAACAGTTTCAGGTTAAGAACAGACCTCCAGAACAAATTAAGTTCTTAACCTGAGGTACCTCTGTAAAAAATTATTATTATTATTATTATTATTATTATTATTATTATTGGCAAGTTGGAACGTTCGCAGAGGAGGGAGACCAAGATGATAAATGGTCTGGGAACCAAGCTTTATGAGGAATGGTTGAGGGGGGTTGGGGATGTTTCTCCTGGAGAAGACTTGAGAGGGGACACGGCACAAATTCGCAGATCACACTGCAAGGATTGAATTTAAGACGGGAAAACTGAATTGGACAGATCCTTCCAGCCCTGCAAAGATCTGTGCCTGACCTTGTGAGCTTTTTCCTTCCTCCTCCTCCATCAAGAGCTAAGTCTTTCTCACCCTTTCGAAATCTCTCCCCGCCGCCACCTGCAAGCATCACACAAACATGCAACTCACTGGGGAATAAGTGGTAAATTAAGAATATGCCCCACTGCTGCTGTTGCCTCTGCCTCCTCGGCAGCTTCCAAAAGATGCAGCCTGTCAACGCCTCACACTTGCCTCCCACAAACTAACTGTGGCAGGTGTGAAAGCATGGCGGAGCGCGAAGGAGCAGAGAGAGAGAGAGAGAGAAAGAGAGAAGGGAACGGGTGGGCGAAGGATGATGCATATGCTAGCTGTCTGTGCTCCTCACTTTTTTCAAATTTTTATTTCACTATTCCAACGCCTCCAGCACCCGAGATTCTCCATGGTTCTCCCTACGGTCCAGAAGTGGATATGTGGTCTGTCGGTGTCATCACATATATATTGTGAGTAACGTTAAAACGCTTTGACACATCACGATTCCTCCTTCCTCTCCCCTCCTTCGAGCTTCATCCGTACACAGGCCCAACAGGCAAAATGCCTTTGCCTCTACAGTGGTACCTCGGTACTTGAATGGTTTAGCTTCCAAACAAATTGGCTCCCGAACGCCGCAAACCCGGAAGCGGGTGTTCCGGTGTTTGGGACTGTTTTTCGGAAGCCGAACATCCGACGTGGCTTCCCGCAGCCAATCGGAAGCCGCACCTTGGTTTTCGAACAGACTCCCGGAACGGATTAAGTTCGAGAACCAAGGTACCACTGTATCTCCAAATGTCTGCTATTGGAGTTCTCCACCACCATACGATGGTGTGTAGTACAAAGGTAGGGAGCCCATCTTTCAGCCCGAGGGCCACGTTCCCTTCTTGGGAAATGTGTGGGGGGGGGCTGCATGCCAGTGGTACGTGGGGCCAGAGGCAAAAGTGGGCAGGGCGATGGATGCGAATTTTACCTCCCATAACAGTGGGCTGGTTTCTGCATAAATACACCGGAACACCCCTCTCTGTCCTCCACCAAGAAGAAATATCACAGTCATAGATTCATAGAGTCGGAAGGGACCACAAAGGTCTCCAACCCCCCTGCTTGAACCCACAATCCTGAAATTAAGAGTCCTTGTAGCTAGGTACACCCAAGCTGCGCTCCACCCTCCTGTTTGCTGGGTGCTCACTGCATTCCCAAAGTGGAATTTTTAATCTGTGTTCACACGGCATTAATCCAAAATGCATACGCATCCCATACTTTGTTATAAAATGCTATGGATCGATGTGTTGCTTCATAGCTCATTGGGTTGGAGTGTGGTGCTGCTAGTGCTAAGGTTGCAGGTTCGATACCCATATGAGACAGCTGCATATTCCTGCACTGGACTAGATGATCCACAAGGTCCCTTCCAACTCTACTGTTCTACGATTCCTTGATTCTCAAGGCAAGGCAGCTCCCCACTTACTGGAGCCCTTAAGCCATTTCTAAGTCACCTCTCGCCAAGGTGCGAGCACGTTTGAATGGGGATAAATACATCCCACCGCCCCACTGATGTGTGGGAATGCTCAGGGTGGCAGGAGGGGATATATTGTTTATTAATATCCTTCCTAACTTGCACTAGCAAGTTCCTTTGCTTAGCAGAGTTACATTCCCCTTTTTACATGCACAGCAGATAGCTGGTTGCAGGCTCGTGTGAGCCTCTCACTATTATACAACTCTGTCTGTCTTCAGATTGAATTGTACTTTCCTGGTACCGTAAGTTCCCTTGAATCCCTCTTAAAAGAATAAAGACGCAACAATCTTATTCAAAGTCAATAAATGAAGTTGACTCACATCAGTTCACAGTTGGATTCCTGAAGGCAGACTTAGTTACAAATATGTACATGTGGATCTACCCCATATGGGGGGGAAATCCCAGTGCTTCTGCTAGCTGAGAGATAAGAGCTGGTCAAATGAAGAAGGAATTCAAAAAGAGGGAGTGTTATGTACTGAGCTGAATCCTAGAACAATAGGATTCAGAATCAGCGGGAGCTACCCAATCCAACTCCAGGTGGAAGTGAATCCGCAACCTGATTGGCCTGCTGGAGCAGCCAATCAGGCGGCTGGCAGAAGTGAATCTGCTACCTGATTGGCCTGTAGGAGCAGCCAATCAGGCTGCAGGCAGAAGTCAATCCACAATATAATTGGCCCACAGGTGTAGCCCTGAAGTAGCCAATCACGCAAGGCCCATTGTGTAAATAATGTATATAAGCAGATGGTTTTGGGAAAAGAGCCATTCGTCTTCTCTTCTTCTCCTTGATGAATATGAGCTGAATAAAGAGCATGAAATTCACTCTCGACTCCGAGTATATTTCACTGGCGACGAGGATGGGATCCTGCTGAGCTGACCGCCACCACGCACTGCACCGCAGCACCGCCACCTGCTGCACCGCTGCATCGCACCGTGCATCCAGGCTTCAGCTCCAGGACCCAAGGAACCCAGAATGGCAACCGACAGCAGCTTCTTGCCATTCAAACCAGCATCAGGAGACTGGGAAGGGTACGCCGCCCGTTTCAACTTCCTCCTGCAAGCGAAAGAAGTCACCAACGATGCCATGAAGAGGGCGACATTCTTCAGCGTCTGTGGAGAGGAGACGTTTGAAATCGCCCGGGCTCTCCTTGCACCTAGAGATGTCGCTACCGTCTCTTACAAAACAATAATGGAACGGCTGAAGGAGCACTTTTCACCACAGCCCTCGGTGGTAGCTTGCCGAAATGCCTTCTACGCAAAGCGGCAAGCCCCAGGGGAAACCATAACTGGGTTTGTGACCTCCCTCCGCCAAGCCGCCCGGTTATGCAACTTCTCAGAGTTGGAGAACATGCTTCGTGACCGCCTCGTCGGTGGCCTGAGGGACGAGATGTTGCAACGACGCCTCTACGCCAAAAAAGACCTCACGTTCCAGATTGCTCTGGAGGAAGCCCTGGCAACCGAAGCCGCCGAGAGGTCAACGCAAGAGGCACGACCGGCCCCGCCATCCCAACCGAGGGTCTACCACGAAGACCTCACCGACGAATCCGAATCTGACAGGGAGGAAGTACACCGAGTACAGCGGCGCACTCAAGCAGCACACACACCACAGCAGCCTCGACGAGAAGGAGGGAACTGTGCAAGCTGCGGGGAGAACCACGAGAGGAGGACCTGTCGTTTCCGCAACACAGAGTGCAGGCAGTGCAGAAAATTGGGACACATCGCCCGGGTGTGTCGGGCTCGACTCACCCGTCGACAAGCATCAGATGACCGATCCAGGAGCCCCAGGTCACACGGCACCATGCACCAAGGCAACTCGACGGAGATCACGGACTACCAGGTATTCCAGTTGCCCCATCCCAGCACAGAGAAAATTTATATAGAGGTACAGATAGAGGGAGCCCCATGCCGCATGGAGCTGGACACGGGTTCAACTCTATCCATAATCTCGGCCCGAACATTAAGGGAACTGTGCCCTAATGGGGGTCCCAAACTAAGGCCGGCCCCATTCACCCTCCGGGACTTCCAGAAACGTAAGGTCCCTACAATGGGGGTGGGGACCTTCAGGGTGCAATATCGAGGGCGAAAGCAACAATTGGACTTGCTGGTAGTTAAGGGCCCCTACGTTAGCTTACTGGGACTGGCATGGTTTGGACCTCTGGGGCTAGCCGTTACCGGGGTGAACCGCACTAGCTTACAAGTGGACGTGGACGCCATATGCAAAGAGTTTCCAGGGGTTTTCGATGGGGCATTGGGACGATATACAGGACCCCCCATTGCCCTACAGCTAGACCCCGCTGTACGACCCATCAGGCACAAGGCCCGCCGGGTCCCGTTCGCCCTGAAACCCCGCATAGACGAGGAATTGGACCGGCTCGTGGAGCAAGGAGTGCTGGAGCCGGTGCCCAACGCCCCCTGGGAAACTCCAATTGTCACACCCGTCAAGCCTAACGGTTCGGTCCGCATCTGTGCAGACTACAAATGCACCATAAACAAGGCTCTCACGGCCCATGCATACCCAGTGCCAGTGGTCAGCCATGTCCTCGCCACCCTGGCTGGGTCAAAAATCTTTGGCAAACTGGACTTGGCCCAAGCGTATCAACAGTTGCCTGTGGACGAAGCCACAGCAGAGGCTCAGACGATTGTGACGCACAGAGGGGCATTCAGAGTAAAGCGGCTGCAATTTGGCGTTAGCGTGGCACCAGGCATATTCCAGAATCTAATGGACTCTCTCCTTAAAGGGATTCCTGGCGTCACCCCCTTCTTCGATGATGTACTGATCGCCGGGCCCACACCAGAGGAATTTGAGGACCGCCTCCGCTCCGTCCTGTACCGTTTCCAGACGGCGGGCCTCAAGGTGAAGCGGGAAAAGTGTTTACTGGGAGTGCCGCAGGTGGACTTTCTGGGATTTAAGGTGGACGCAGAAGGGGTCCATCCAACCGGTGACAAGGTACGGGCCATTTGTGAGGCCCCAGCGCCCAAGAGCAAGCCCGAACTTCAGTCATTCTTGGGACTATTGAACTTTTACCATGCCTTCCTTCCCCATAAGGCAGCGGTAGCGGAGCCCCTACACAGACTCCTAGATAAAAGGGCCCCTTGGGTGTGGGGCCAGCGACAAAGGGCCGCATTCCAGGCAGTCAAGGACTTGCTCGTCTCGAACTCGGTCTTGGCACACTTCGACGAGAGGCTGCCAGTGGTGCTGGCATGCGACGCCTCTCCCTATGGCATCGGCGCTGTCCTGGGACACCAACTCCCGGATGGAAGAGAGGTGCCGGTGGCATACTTCTCCCAGACGCTTGCTGCAGCCGAACGAAACTACTCACAGATTGACAAGGAGGGTCTGGCAATCGTGAAGGGCGTAAAAAAATTCCATGATTTCTTGTACGGGCGGCCCTTTACCATAGTGACTGACCACAAGCCGTTGCTTGGCCTGTTTGCCCCCGAGAAGCAGACCCCCCAAGTGTTGTCTCCACGTGTCCTCAGGTGGTCAATTTTCCTTGCCGGCTACCAGTATGCACTAATCCACCGCCCTGGGAAGGCGATGGGCCACGCAGACGCACTCAGCAGGCTACCACTACCAGAAACAGGCCCCGACCCAGCGCCTGCGCAAGAGGTTATGACCCTGGAGCTGCTTCCCGACCGACCCATTCAGGCACAAGAAGTTGCGCACCATTCCACAAAAGATAGGGTCATCTCCCGGGTCCTGGACTGGGTGTGGCGAGGATGGCCCAGCAGCAGCCCCGGGCCAGAATTCGCTGGCTACACAAACCGCAAACATGAACTGTCGGCCCACAAGGGGTGCCTGTTATGGGGAAGCAGGGTCGTTGTTCCCCAGCCCCTCCGCAAAAGGGTCCTCACAGCCCTACACGAGACACACCCAGGGGTAGTGAGGATGAAGGCCCTTGCCAGGAGTTATGTGTGGTGGCCGGGGATTGACAGAGAGATAGAGGCCTGGGTCCAACACTGCCAGACCTGCCAAGAATCCCGCCCGGATCCCCCAAGGGCCCCAGTCCAGCCCTGGGAGTCCGCCCGACATCCATGGTCACGCTTGCACGTGGACTTCGCTGGCCCCTTCCAGGGAAAAACATTCTTCATAGTGGTGGATTCCTACACCAAATGGCTGGAGGTCGCACTGGTACCGTCCACTTCTACGGCGCCAGCCATCCGGGTACTACGTAAGCTGTTTGCAACCCACGGGCTCCCTGACACCCTCGTCTCGGACAATGGAACCGCATTCACGTCAGAGGAGTTCCAGACCTTCACAGCGCAGAACGCCATCCGCCACATCCGCTCAGCACCATTCCACCCTGCCACCAATGGCCAAGCGGAGCGCATGGTGCGGACCACCAAGGACAGCCTCCGCCGCATAACACAAGGGGACTGGGAATACCGCCTTGCCGCATTTCTTCTAGCACAGCACAGCACCCCAAGCACAACGACGGGCCGGAGCCCAGCTGAACTACTCATGGGCCGGCGCCTTGCAACTAGACTGGACCGACTTCACCCCGACAGAGCTCAGGATGAGGTAGTGGTGGGGAAAGGCAGGAACCCCCGGACATTTGTGGCCCAGGACCCAGTGTATGCAAAGAATTTTGGGGCAGGCCCAGCATGGGTACCCGCCACAGTCACCAAGGTGACCGGTCCCGTGTCGTACGAGGTACTAACGGAAGGGGGGCAATGTTGGCGCCGCCACTGCGACCAGCTACGGCGACGATTCCCAGGAGGAACCCAGGAGGAGAGCGGGACAGAGGGGTCCCAAGGGGACAGCAGGGCAGTGAGGCCTGTAGAGCGAGAGGGGTGGGCAGGGGAAGCAGAAGCAGTAGGCACAGAGGGGCGCCCCGAGGCTGGAAGGACACCGGAACCAGAGTCACAACCTAGTGGTTCAGTGGCGCCAGACCAGACAGCCCCGGCACAGCCAGCAGCCTCGGAACACGAGCCAGAACCAGAACCCCTGACCAAGGAACACCCCAGGCCACAACGCACACGGAGGCGGCCAGCAGACCTTGGGGACTACGAATGCAACTTCCCGGGCAGGACTGGAACTTAGAGGGGAGGGGTGTTATGTACTGAGCTGAATCCTAGAACAATAGGATTCAGAATCAGCGGGAGCTACCCAATCCAACTCCAGGTGGAAGTGAATCCGCAACCTGATTGGCCTGCTGGAGCAGCCAATCAGGCGGCTGGCAGAAGTGAATCTGCTACCTGATTGGCCTGTAGGAGCAGCCAATCAGGCTGCAGGCAGAAGTCAATCCACAATATAATTGGCCCACAGGTGTAGCCCTGAAGTAGCCAATCACGCAAGGCCCATTGTGTAAATAATGTATATAAGCAGATGGTTTTGGGAAAAGAGCCATTCGTCTTCTCTTCTTCTCCTTGATGAATATGAGCTGAATAAAGAGCATGAAATTCACTCTCGACTCCGAGTATATTTCAGGGAGGTTTGCTGCGTAACTCATCCTTTTGTTACCTGGACAGGTTAGGTCACACCCACCTTCTATCACATGCAAAAGGAAGGGTGCTTCAACCAGGAGGAACAGGAAGTTTCAACTGGCTGGACCAAACATTCCCTCACATGTCTTCTCTAGCATTTCAAGGAATGTTGTTCTTGACTGCCTCTCATGGATCACATCCCACACGATGCCCCTATGGCATGTACACAAACAGAAAACGAACCTGACATGAATGAAGCTGTGCTGATGTGAACAGCTGAGGGGAGGGAGCTTGGAGGACGCGCTGTTATTTGTGTGGGGGGAGAGAAGTTCACTAAGGCAGTACTCTGACATGAATCCCGCCCCGCCCCCAAGAACTGCAAGCATCAAAGCCCAGAGGGATCTGGGTGACGGATGTAGCAAGAGTAAGGTTAGCCACTTTCCGTACCATCCCTCGCAGCGACCATGACAAAGGAAGGCTTGACCTCCTTTCTCTCTCCTGCCCGCTGCCGCTGTTTTCATTGACCTAAATGAAACAGATGGCGGTCACAGCCTGTCAAAATATGTTGGGTTTCCATTGGTTTGGCTTGTTAGGATTTACAAACACACACACAAATTCTCTAGCCAAGTTGAAAGTAAATGCAGCCCTGAGGCTTTTTGCTTAAACATTTCTGCAGCGAGCAGATGATTATTTTTCCCCCCACCCACCCCCAACTGAATAGACACTGATGCTGAGGACAGCAAAGCAGCAGGTGGGTGGGTGGGTGGGGGTGTTTTAAGGGACGCAGGTGGTGCTGTGGTCTAAACCACTGAGCCTTTTGGGCTTGCTGATCAGAAGGTTGGCGGTTCTTCAAATCCCTGCGGCGGTGTGAGCTCCCATTGCTCTGTCCCAGCTTCTGCCAACCTAGTAGTTCGAAAGCACGCCAGTGCAAGTAGACATATAGGCACTGCTGTGGTGGGAAGGTAAATGGTGTTTCCATGCACTCTGGTTTCCATCACGGTGTGCCGTTGTGCCAGAAACGGTTTAGTCCTGCTGGCCACATGACCCGGAAAACTCTCTGTGGACAAACGCTGGCTCCCTCGGCCTGAAAGCAAGATGGGTGCTGCAACCCTGAAGTCTCCTTTGACTGGACTTAACTGTCCAGGGGTCCTTTTATTTTAAGCCTATGTTGCAGCAAAGGAAGCATAAACTTGAAACACATGCTGCCCCCCTCAAATGTCAGATCCATTACTTCACCAGAGGAATCTTCAGAGGGTTAGGATTCTGCAAGGACTGGTGCCCAATTAATGAAACCTTAGTTGATCAATCACACAGGTTTTGTCAGTAGATTGATGGATCGCTCAGTTGCACTTCAGTATTTTGTGGGGTGGTGGTGGTGGCACAGTTCTGGAGCCACAGTTATTCTTTTGTGTGTGCGCGCCTGCTGAAATCATGTGGTTTAGCAATCACTTCCTCTTCCCAGATCAGTAACTCACAGAGAGACATAGCGGGCAGACTCCTCAGGTATTTGTGGGCTTTATTAATTTGAGGGTAACCGCAACACACGTCGGCCTGTGTGCATCCGTTTATCATCACCTCAATATTTTATGTAAACTATTTACAGGTGTTGTTGTTGTTGTTGTTGTTGTTACTATTATTATTATTATTATTCTGTTTTTTAAAAAACATTCCCCAGGCTTTGCGGCTTTGAGCCTTTCTTTGACCCGAGAGGAGACCAATATATGTACAGCAGGATCCTAAACTGTGACTATGAGTTCGTGTCTCCATGGTGGGATGAAGTGTCTCTCAACGCCAAGGATTTGGTGAGTTGCTTTGAGCCCTACCCAGACAGAGGAGCCAGCTTGTGGGAATGTTCAGGGTGTCAGGAGAGGATCTATTGTTTATTAATATCCTTCCTAACTTGCGTCAGCAAGTTCCTTTACTTAGCAAAGCGCATTCCCCTTTACACAGCAGAAAACTGGTTGCAAGCTTGTATGAGTTTCTTAAGACAATACGCAATTCAATCTGGCTTGTCCAGGTTGAAATGTATTCTAATACTTTCCTGGTAAGGCCCCTTGAATCCCTCCTAAAGAATAAAGAGACCACATAAGCAATAAATAAATATTCATAAGCAATAAAAAGAAAGTTTACTCACGATCAGACAGAGCACAGTGTGGTCCCTGAAGGCAGGCTTAAGGCTTAAAGTTACAAGCATATACAAACAGGTTTAACCCAGTTTGCAGTCTGGGAAGTTTGCAGTTAGCAGTCTGGGAAGTTCGCAGGACGAAAGGAAGATGGAAAAGAGAGAGAGAAGAAGCATGCCTTGGCCTTTTACCAGGTCTGGAAAGGTCATGCACACCCACAAGTCACATGCAAGAGGAAGGATGCCAGGCCAGGAGAAATAGGACGTTTCGACTGGCTGGACCAAACATTCCCCTGCATGTCCACTCTAGCAAAACAAGGAATGTTGTACTTGACTGCTCTCAGTGGATTACATACCCACACAGCTTGCATCAGCAATACTTGAGTTTGTGCACACAAACAAAAACACACACACATTCCCCGTTAGTGCCAGGCATCCAGGATGGACATCTTCAGAGGAGCGAATACGTAGTAAATAAAGTAAAACCCTAATACTGCCCCTAATACAGCTTGGGGACGGTTTACCTGCGGAATTGCCGTACTCCATATATGTGCACTTTTCTGCATCATTCTGCAGAATTGTTCCAGGTGCGACAAAATACCCAGTGCCGGATTGACATATAAGCTAAACAAGCTATAGCTTAGGGCCCCACTCTCTTGGGGGCCCAAAAAAAATTTAAAGGAAAAAAACTGGATGTACATTTCCAAAATATAAGATTAAAAAAACGAGTAAAATAAACCTACATACAGTGACAGTGTTTTGTTTTGTGTTGTGTAGGCTCCTAGGATGTAAGTCATGGGCCCCACCTGCTAGCCTGCTCCCTCAAATATCCCTGGTTTGCTCCTTTCTATATATAGGGTGCCTACATTCTGCATGGACTGGTTGCATGGCAACATGGGCAAATGGCTTTAGATACCTATTAGCTCCATCAATGAACATATAGCATATATTCAACACGAAAAACAGCGACAATTTGTTGTTGACAAAGGACTGCTGGACATATAAAGGGCCCCATTACCTTCAGTAGCTTAGGGCCTCATCCAACCTAAAACTGGCCCTGAAAACTCCTATCCTACATTTCTAAGAAATAAATCTTTTAGCATGCCAGCACATAAACATTGGAACTCCCTGTACTCTTTCCAGCACCTGGTCAATTTTGGTTAGGCAAACCTATCCAGACATGGAGATTGTTGACATGTTTTAATCTGCTTTTGTTTGGTTTTTTTGCTTGTGATTGATTTTTAGTTTATCATTTATCATTCATTGTTTGTTTGTTTTTTAATGCTTTAAATAATTGGTTTTAACTGTGGTTTTTCCAACCGCTAATTTTGTTGTTTAGTTCTTTTTATAAACCATTTTGAGGTTTGGGGTGTGTTGGGTTTTTTTTTACAATCAAGTGGTGTATAACTTATGTGAAATAAAATAAATAAATCTGGGCTTTATCAAATGGTCGTCCTCAGAGCAGGCCCACTGAAATGAGCGGGCATGAATAACTTAGGTCTACTCTGAGCAAAACTGAGCCCTCTGGTTCCCAGGCTCTCTACACTTCCTTCCTCCAGTTGTTCCCAGTTTTAGCCAACTCGTGCAAAAAAATAAAACAAAACCACACCACAGCAGTCTCCTAAGGTCAAATTGTAAATATTTGGGGTATCCTGAGCCAAATGGAAGTTGGGAGAAGACAACTGGGCAATAAGGCCCACTGTCACACCCTTTGGGGGCCTTCAGACATGGCAACACCTATCATTTGGAAAGCCCTCCCATTACATACCAGACAGGCGTCTTCCCTGTTATCTTTTCAGTTCCTCTTGAACACCTTCCTCTCTCAACAAGCCTAAAAAAGGGGGGAGGTTTCGGTCCCAGTTGG
The DNA here is from genome assembly GCF_963506605.1 of Zootoca vivipara. Taxonomy (NCBI): domain Eukaryota; kingdom Metazoa; phylum Chordata; class Lepidosauria; order Squamata; family Lacertidae; genus Zootoca; species Zootoca vivipara. Next base: position 4,002,229 of record NC_083281.1, on the reverse strand, counting down.
CATCTGTATTGGATTTACGTGTGTGTGTGTGTGTGTGTGTGTGTGTGTGTGTGTGTGTGTGTGTTGCTGCTGCTGGTTTAAAGTGCTCTATATCATTTACAATAGCATTTATGCAAGCCAATGCTTTAACTGAATACACAGTTGTTCTGTGTATATTTCATTGTACAGTCGTACCTTGGAAGTTGAACGGAATCCGTTCCAGAAATCCGATTGACTTCCAAAACTTTCAAAAACCAAAGCACAGCTTCTGATTGGCTGCAGGAAGCTCCTGCAGCCAATCGTAAGCCACAGAAGCCTGTCGGACGTTCGGCTTCCAAAAGAACGTTCGCAAACCGGAACACTCACTTCCGGTTTCAATCGTTCGGGAGCCGATTTGTTCGGGAGCGTTTGAGATCCAAGGTACGACTGTATTATGAATCGCTTTATTTTCTCCCACTTTTTTCTCCAATGACCTCAAGGTGGCATGGGGATAATAATAATAATAATAATAATAATAATAATAATAATAATAATAATAATAATAATAATGTCAAGCATCCAAGCCTCCGAGCAGAATCAAGACATCCAGGCCTCGTCACCCACCCTGTCCTCGCTGGTCTTTTCCAGGTTCAGAAACTGATCGTTCTGGATCCCCAGAAGAGGCTCACGGTGCAACAGGCTCTGGAGCATCCTTGGGTGACCGGCAAAGCCGCCAAGTTCGCCCACATGGACAGCACGCAGAAGAAGCTGCAGGAGTTCAATGCGAGGCGCAAGCTGAAGGTAATGGCACAAAGAGCCGCAGCGGAGCTGGCATAGGGATGGAGGCAATGAGCTGAAGCCAAGGAGCGGCAGTCTCTAAAACACAGCCACTATGTACATGCAAGCGCTGCAGTCTTACTCCTCTTCTTTTGTTACAAGCACATAAACAAGAGAAACTTGCCACAGAATATGGTGGCTGGTAGCTTTTTTAACTTGGTACCGTGTTTCCCCATTTTTAATACATAGTCAAAAAGTAAGCCAGGGCAGGGTTTTTAAGCATTTGAGACATATAAGGCATACCCTGAAAATAAGCCATACTTCAGTGCCACGCGGAGCAAGACCACCAAGTGCCCCAGCCAGCTAGTGGGACCCAGCACGGCGGCCGCTACAGGAGGTGGAAGCTTGCCCGGTCGGGTCAGTGCCTGGAAGCGGCTGCGCAGCAGCCGATAAAGCGTGCAGCAGCCGCACGGAGCACCGAGGGCACAAGCCAGCAGGACCCAGCTCCTGCAATGCTGGCCGCGGCAGGAGGAGGAAGCCTGCCGGGTCAGGTTGGCGCCCGGAAGCGGCAGCGACTGCAGCGCTAACAAAGCGCGAAGCAGCGCCGCACGGAGCACCTAGGGCACGAGCGGCAGGAGGAAAGAGAGAGAGGCTCATTACTTGCGGCACTTTAAGAGAAACGATCTCCACATTCCGAGCCTCCATTTGCGCGTGCGGGCGTGTTAAAGCCCCAATCGGTTCACTCCCCGCTTCCTCATCGCCATCCCTCCCTTTCACACATTGCCTCGGCCCCGCAGACCCCTCCCTGGGCATCTTCCCCTAAGTGCGGTGCTGCTTCGTGCTTTGTCAACGCTGCAGCCACCGCCGCTTCCGACAAAGCGCAAAGCAGCACCGCACTCTGTGTGTGTGTGTGTGTGTGCGCACGTCCGTCTCTGTGCGCGCGCACGTCTCTCTCTCCCCTTGCGTCTCTCTCTGTCTCTCCGTCTCTGTGCGCACGCACGTCTCTCTCTCCCCTTGCGTCTCTCTCTGTTTCTCTCTGTGTGCGTGCGCGTCTCTCTCTCTCTCTCTGTGTGTGTTTGCGCGCGTGTCTCCCCCCCCCCCGTGTGCACGTCTGTCTCTCTGTGTTTGCGCGCGCGTATCTCTCTCTCTCCCCCCCCCCGTGTGCACATCTCTCTCTCTCTCTCTCTCTCTCTCTCTCTCTCTCTCTCTCTCTCTCTCTCATGCTTTTGGAAGCATAAAGTGGCTCCAGTTGGGTGTACATTTGCCCATGGGGAAGGTAATGGTATCTTCCTGGGCAATGCTGCTTACAGATGTTCTATGGCCATAGGGTGGTTCAGAATGGCTTCACCTTCTGGCTTTTTAAAAAACTGACATCCCCTCCCCGTCTCGTTTTGCCAACAGACCCACTGCAAATCTGGAGGAGGAGTGGCTCTGGTGGGCTCTGAATAATCTCTCTCTCTCTCCCTTTCTCCTGGAGGAGGATCTGGTGTGTAGGACTTACAAACCTTCAGAGACCCAGCTCTTGGGGGGGGGCTTTTGGACACCACGCTTTGCCTCCCCTCTGATTGGGAACATTCTGGCATCGCAGGAGGTGGCCAAGCGGGTGGTGTCACTTCCGCGCCGCCCCCCGCAAGACTTGGCAATAAGATATAGTGATAGGCGCAGTTTCTGGAGGGCACCAAGGAAGAGGCGAGGCTGGACACTGCGCCTCCGAGCAACAGCTCCAGCCCCGCCGGCAGCACCCTTAAGACAGCCCTGGATAAATGTACTGTAGATTGCTTTACCATACCGGTACTTATGTGGTAATAAAAAAAAATAAGACACCACCTGAAAATAAGCCACCGTGTGTTTTTTTGAGGAAAAAAAGTTATAAGACGGTGTCTTAAAAAAGGGGAAACACGGTAGGCGTTGCAGTTTTTAACCTCGTTGCTAACGTCCCTGGGAAGATGGCAGTCCCGAATTGGTGGTGCCTGCCCTTCTGGCCTGCATTCTTTGTAAAGACTTGAGGAATGAGGTTATCACCCCTCTTTTATTGTCCATCCCGGGTTGCCCAGCCACTGCCACAGTGTCCTTTCTCTTGGCAGATCAAAATGAGCAGGTGACAGCAAAGGTGGCAAGGTTTTTAGCTGGGGCAATCAGACTAAGATCCACTATTTGACTATTGATTCAGTACCCTAAAATGTATTTTATATAATTGATTTTTTTATTTCTATTCTTTGTATATCCTATTGTTGTTTTATTGCTATGGCCGATGGCTGACGCAAATAAAGATTCATTCAAGCTTTCAAGCCTCGCTGCTAAGGTCACTCTCCCTCCCATGGAGTTATACTTTCCAGAGTAGTTTAACAATTGTTCCCTCTCCTCCAGAGTACCCTGGGAGATGCAGCTCTGTGAGGGGGCCAGGAGGGTCTCAGCACCCTTGGTAAACTATTCAGTTCTCAGGAAGTATATGCCTGTTTAAAGCAGTATGCCACTGCTTTTGAATGTAGAGTCAAAGCTTGGTTCTCGAACAGCTCCATTTTCAAACGTTTCACCAAAAACCTGGAAGTAAATGCTCTTGTTTTCAAATGTTTCTTGGAACCCAAACATCCGACGCAGCTTCCACTTGAGTGCAAGAAGCTCTTGCAACCCATCGAAAGCCACGCCTCAGTTGTCAAACGTTTCAGAAGCCAAACGGGCTTCTGGAATGGATTACGTCCGACAACCGAGGTTTGACTGTGGACCCCAGGAAAGAGAGAATGTGTTCCTTAAAGGAGAAATTGAGGTTTGCATCCCCCTTGTGATTCCTGACTAACCCAATAAGAAAAGAGGCGAGGCAACAGGGTGGAAGATGCAAGGAAGGGGATTTCAATCCACTTTAAACGGGTAGTGCAGATGGGGTACACTGGATATAACTGATTGTTCTTAGGTAAATATACTAGCATTGATACTAGTTGTGCCTTGGTTCTCGAATGCCTTGTGACTCCAATGTTTTGGCTCCCAAACGGCGCGAACCCGGAAGTGAGTGTTCCAGTTTGTGAACTTTTTTTGGAAGCCAAACGTCCACTTGAGTGCAGGAAGCTCCTGCAGCCAATCGGAAGCTGTGCCTTGGTTTTTGAACAGTTTCAGGAGTCGAATGGACTTCCAGAACAGATTCCGTTCGAGAACCAAAGTATGACTGTACTAATATTAAGCTATGGATCGATAACTGGTGGTAATATTTTAAAAAATCGATTCCCCTCTTCTCAACGTGTCTTACACAGGCTGCGATGAAAGCTGTGGTAGCATCTAGCCGACTTGGCAATCATGGCCACCATGACAGCTCCAGGAACGGACGGCACCAAGATGCCCCCAAGGAACCGGGGCTGGTGCAAGGAGCTAGGAGTGGCCTCCTCCTCGAGGACAACGCTTACAAGAAGACGCCCTCCAGGACCAGCGGGGCGGCAGATCCTACTCCAGCTGCCTCAGAGAACCTTGATGAGAGCCACGGAGCCACGGCTGCAGCACTCAACGGCTCCAGTGGCAAAAGTTAGGCCCGAGCAAGCCTGGTTGCTTTGCTCCTGCCAGATGTCGGAAGGGTGGGGAGGGAAGTCTGTCCTCATCACCGCAGCAGATAGACCAAAACAAGAAGACAAAAAAGATGAAGAAGGAAGGATGGAAATAAATAAACAAAGCCACTTGGCACGTTTTCAGACGGCGTTCTCAGACGACGAAGGAGCAACATACCTTGAAAGCTGGCAGGTGTTAGGAGGCAGTGGTGTGGTAGTGTGTAGCTTTGCTTACAAAGGGTGCTGTGTGTTGGAGAGCAGTTTGTCGTCTGTGGCAGTTATTCCGCCCCCTGCCCCACAATTTTCCGACAATTTCCTCTTTCCGGAACGTATTTTTAAAATCCCTCTCCCAACCAATGGCTCTTTAGCGGAAAGAGGCTATCAAAGGAAGAAAACTTGAGACGGGCTTTTAAACTAAGACCATCAGAAGAGCCTTGCAGCCGGATCAAGCCAGAGTGGGGACATCTAATCCAGTGTCCTGTTTTCATGGTGATCCACATGCGCTGATGGAATGCCTGCAAACAAGAATTGCAGCAGCGCACTTTCCCATTTGTGATTCCCAGCGACTTAAGTCTTCAGAGGCACTTTGCCCCCAACGGGGCAGGTAGAACATAGCCATCGTGGCTCATAGCCCCTAATAGACCTATCTTCTGTGAATTGCTTAACCCCCTTTTAAAGCTGGTGGTCACCGCTACATCCGGTGGGAGCAAATTCCATAGTTTAATGGTCTGCAGTGTGAAGAGGTCCTGCCTCTTCTCTGCCCTGAGTCTTTCAACCTTCAGTGTCAGGATTTATGATGTCTCTCTCAAGCTGGCAGGTTTATTACCCTGAGATTTATTTAGTATTTACACAGTAGTTTCAGTCCGGGCCCTCAAGGCTCAATCTTCTCCGGATGAGACTTGGGGACAACCTGCCCCTCCTCTTCTTGAGCCGAATCTAACAGCAGCAGTTCCTCTGAAGCAGGCTCAGTCTGCCTTGTGCTCTTTTGTGAATTTATACCCTGCATTCCAGGACACGAGAGGCTTTCATCACTCTCAGTGTGGGCAGGAATCAAGCCTCTACTCCCCATAGCCAGTCCCCCTTCTTCCCTGGCATCTTCGTTGTTGCTCTGGGAAGGGACGGCCCTGACATCCAGCTTCAATGGGTGACCGAAATTCGATTCTAGTATTATGAGAATGGTCCATGGGGTCACGAAGAGTCGGACACGACTAAACAACTAAACAACAACAACAACATTATGAGAAGAAGATGGTATTTTCCTGTCCACTTTCTTCATGCTGTTAAAGAAAACCAGTGACTGGTATTTGGAGACGTACTGTCTCCGACGATGGACATAGGACTTCATGGCTCGTAGCCATTGGTAATCCCTACCCTCCATGATGTATAACCTCCTTGCAGTGCGTCCTCACCCCGCCAGGAATATCTTAAGCTGCCTTATTGCAGGTCACAAACCTTGGTCCATCGAGTCCCACATTGTCTCTGCAGGGGTCTCAGATGACCCTCTTATAAATGCTGGGGATTGTTCCAGAGACAAAGCTGTTGCTCTCTTAACACTTGAGTTACAGGCTTTCTCCAGAAGTGTATCCTCAACTTTAAGATTTCCACATATCCCAAGTTCAGTTCATAAAATAAATTCATACGTTTAATTAATTAGATAATGCTCCAGGGAGCCTCAAAGTTTCCCTGGTAAAACTCAAGAGTGAGGGGGCAGGTTGCCTCCCGTTTATCTCAGTGGTTCCCTGCTAGGGCAAAGCCTTGTCTCCTTCCAAGGGCAGGTGAATCTGTTCTCTCTCTTCTTCGTTTTTCCCTGCATTGGCGTGTGACCACAGTATTCAGTCACTCCCACTGCAGAGACACAACAGAATTATCTGCTCTCAGAAGAGGCTTCCCAGTTGTGTCTCTGCATGTTCTAGGCTGGCCTTTGCCAATCTGGTGCCCTTCAAGTGTTTTGGACGACAACTGCCATCAGCCCTAGCATCATATGGCCGTGCCAGCTGGGGCTGATGGGAATTGCAGCCCAAATGTCTGGAGGGCACTAGTTTGGTCACAGGCTGTTTGCGGCTTACTTCCTGTCCAGTCAGGCCATTCTGTTTTGCCACTGTACTGAATCGTTCAGCGACTTCTGACGCAGATTATCCATCATTGGGAAAGGGTGTGTGTAACATCTCTGCCTGAGTGTCTGTTCATTAAATACCTCCAAGTGATCAGGAGGCATACCTAGACACAGGAAGTAAATTACCATACTTTTCCATGTATAAGATTTTGGTTTTTTAAACTCTAAAATAATGTTCAAAATCTGGGCTCGTCTTATACGGATAGTGTTTCCCCCCCCCCATTTTCTTACATCAGAGTCCCCAAAAATACAACTTAAGACAACAACGTAACAGCCAGCAAACCGGTTGTGTGAATACGACTCTGTGCAGTGAATCTAGAGAGCATTTCGCCCCCTCCCCTAACAGGTCTTGCCTTTGACTGCCCTCCCATCACCCTTCTAGTTCCAATGGAATGACTCTTAACCATCAATACATTTCCCCCCAGTAATATTCATTCAGAATCTGCCATCCTAGAATGTCTGCCCTACCCTCTTAATCACAGAGAGTTCGGTTTTTTTGCTGACAGCCCTTTGGTGATTTGAAGAGGGCCAGAAGAACAATAAGGGTCTTGCTGAATCAGGCCAGTGCCCCATCTAGTCCAGGATCCTGTTTTCACACTGGCCAAGCCCGTGGCAAGCCAGAGAACAGGACACGGACGCAACAGCCACTGTATCCTCTACTTATCCTCCTTATCTGCAAACTCTTCTTCGTGCACTGCAGGGGGCTGGACTAGATGACCCTTGGGATCATTTCCAACTCTACAATTCCACAACTCTAAGCTAAGCATAACTAGTCCTCTTAACCTATTGTCACAGGACTTTTTCACAACCTCTGATCTCCCCTCTCCTGAAAGTGCAGCCCTCTGAACCTTTGAAACAGCCTTTTCAAAGTAAATAGTTGAGATGACGTCTGCAGCGCCATCAGAATGTGTATTTGACAGAGTATCACAAGGAGGCAGGAACTTCTGCCCCAAGAAGCTTCCAATTTTAATATTGGAGGCAGAAGTAGATGGAGATCACTATAATTTGTCAATCTGACTTGGGGCAACAGCAAAAATAATCTTCCCATTAAAAAACAAAACTACAGAAGACGTTTTATTGAATGGCAGTTCAACACATGGAAGCATTGGTTCCTAGCTTCTTCACAGGAGGAATTTGCTCCTTCTGTTTGTCGGGATTGTACAGTTTTGTATAAATGGAACCACAAACAACCTGGCTGCTGGATCCAAGCCAAAGTCCTGCAAGGCGAAGTGAGACCATGACCAGGGCCAGAACGCAAAAGCAACTGTTCCCCACTTGCGAGTCCCAGCAACAGGGCGTTCAGAGCTGGGCTGCCTCCAACATAGCAATTCTAGCTAGCAGCCAGTCATTTGACTTCAGAAAAGAATGCCACCGTTCCTCTGAACACCCTCCACAATTGCCGGACTTGGTTCTGTGTGATAATTTCCATACCTCGAGGCATTTGTGAGAAACAGCAGTTATGCTGCCTCATAAAAATCCCCACAATGTTTCACAACTGTGGGAGCATGAGAAGAGCCTGCCGGATCGGGCCAAAGCATCAGACCCATCTAGTCCCGCATCCTTTCTTCACGGTGGCCGACTTGATGCGGCCCCCCCCCTCCCGGTAAAGCAGGACCTGAATGCAGCAGCAGCACTAACAGCAAATCTCCCAACTTCTGACTACCAGCAGCCGCTGTTCAGAGACATACTGCCTCCAACAGTGGAAGAGGAACAAAAGCCATTGTGGCTGGTAGCCATCAGAAAGCATGTACAAATTTGTGTGTTTGTGTGTGCCAAGGCCACTGGGTCATTACCACCTTATCAAAATCCACACCTGAACAATTGGCCTTGCCGAGAGGGTGATATTGTGGCTGGTTTCACTGCTAGAGTGATCATGATTACAGTGGTACCTTGCTTCTCAAACTTAATCCGTTCCAGAAGTCCGTTCCAAAACCAAAGCGTTCCAAAACCAAGGCACGCTTTCCCATAGAAAGTAATGCAGAACGGATTAATCCGTTCCAGACTTTTAAAAACATCCCCTAAAACAACAATTTAACGTGAATTTTACTATCCAACGAGACCATCAACCCATAAAATGAAAGCAATAAACAATGTACTGCAGTCACACAATCAAACCATCAGTAGCTGAACTGGGTTCCACACAGTCACAAAAACAAAACAAAAAAGAGCCACAAAAATGCAAAATAGCAAAAACAGACAGACCTCAGTGTAACACTCAAAACGGAAGTGTGGCACTCAAAATGGAGCACGTTTGACTTCCGAAAAAAGTTCACAAACCAGAACACTTACTTCCAGGTTTGCAGAGTTTGGGTTCCAAGTTGTTTGAGTACCAAGGCGTTTGAGAACCAAGGTACCACTGTATTTGAAAACGCCCTCTGCACTCTTTGAAAAGCGACTAAAACACCCCTTTAACCGCCACTTAACCTTCCCAGAAGCATTTGCAAATACATGGCAATATTCTTCCGCAAGTGTCTGAATGAAAGAACGCACATATTAAAGACTTCTGAGCGGAACAGACTACCGACACAGTATTTTGGTTGAAACCCAAAACTTAGGTCTATCAATGCAACCTTTTGCTATGAAACATCGCCTGGAATCCAAGGGCTAACGCTCATGTCCACTGGTTATAATGGCCTTGGTTTGACGCGGAGAGCAGCCATCCCTAACCTGTACGAAAATATTGGTAGACGTGGCTGCTGCGTTGGGTGAGAATGATGTTTTCCCTATATTGTCTTTTAGGTGCTCTGGGACACTGAAAAAAAGCCATTTAAATTTGGGGTGGTGTCGGTGAGCGTGTTTGCTTACACTGTTGAGGCAATTTGGATTTCTAGCAACTTTTACTTACATTGTCAACAAGTTTGTGAATAAGAAATCGGCAAGGAGCTAGCAGTGGAGTGAAGGAAACCGACAAGGGTGTTTAATGAAAATGAATTTGAGGGACCTATGGAACGTAACTTTTATATGCCTGTTGTCTTTGTCCATGGAGTTTTCGTGGCAGGGATACTGGAGTGGCTTGCCAGTTCCTTCTCTAGGTGGATCACATTTGGTCAAAACTCTCCATTATGACCTGTCCATCTTGAGTGGCCCTGCATGGCATAGCTCATAGCTTCTCTGAGTTATTCAAGCCCCTTCGCCACGACAAGGCATTGATCCAAGACAGGAGTGCCTGGCGTGCTATGGTCCATGGGGTCACGAAGAGTCAGACACGACTAAACGACTAAACAACAACATGGGACGTAACACTACAAGGGAGTCTGTATGGGAAGAGGGAAGACCCAAGCTTAAATCTCCACTCCGCTGGGACACTCACACAACTAAACTACCCCACAAGGGTACTGTGAAGATAAAATCGAGAGGACAGAACCATGCATGGCAACTTAAGCTTGTTGGGAGAAAGGTGGTGGTGGGGAATAGAAGAAAATGTTTAAACCTGCAAAAAAATATAATCCCATTGTCTTTAGCTACATGTACAAAAGGATGTAAGGAAGAGCCTTATTCTGGTTAATATATGCACCCCATCAGGACATACTTATCAAAGGGCTTGTGAAGACAAACAATGTTTTCCACTTTAACCGTGTGCATTTTAGAGGCGCAGATTTTAAGAAAACTAATTGCGCACAAAGTTTTTAAAAGGTGCGCAACCGATGTAAGGGAAGCGAGGGTTGGAAATTGCTGTGTGTGTGTGGCTGAGGCAGTCCGCCTGCTGCCCTCCAGGTGTTCTCAGACCACAACTCCCATCTTCCCTGACCACTGGCCATGCTGGCTGCTGGGAGTCGGAGCCCAACATCTGTTACAGGGTTACCTTTACCTCTTGTTTTCCTGGGTATTTTTTAGAAACAGGCACCTTAAAGGCTGTGATTCTATGCATAGTTACTCAGTTGTTAAGCTCCACTGTGTTCGCATGCGCTTTCTCCTGGGAAAGTATGTATCTGATAACAGGCTATACATGCCTGCTCAGAAGCAAGTTCCATTTAATTCAATTGGGCTTGTTCAGCCCATGGTTAGTTTCTAAAGCCTGGGAACTGTAATTTCCAATTCAGGGAGCTACAGTTCTCAGCACTTTTAAACCACGATTCTGGGGTTCTTTGGGGAAAGCTGTGTGCTTTAAATTTATGGTGTGAATCTGCTGACAGGCTGCATACAGTGAGACTTGCTTCTGAGCAAACATACACAGGACTGCACTGTAAATATATTTCCTTACCATCACTTGCTTGCTCTTTGATCCTCACATGGAGACATCTGGGGGGAATTTATTCTGGTTGTAAATTCAGGAGATGTTGTTCACATACCACCACCGATGGGCATAGGGTTGTATCAAACATCAGTAATACTCAAGATATGAGTCATTGAAATTAACTTACATGACTCACAGAGGTCGGTCAGTTTCAATGGGTCTACTCAACCCATAGACGTTAAGACCTCCCCCCAAAACAATACAAATGTGCATCCCCCCCTTGCAAATTTTAGATATAAACCTTCCAAGAAAAGTTTTATTAATGCAAAAATGGGGGGAGGCGGAACTGACATTCTAGATCTTTGAGTTCAGTCTTTTCTTTTGGCTGAAATTTAGGATTCCAGAAGAAAAGGGCTAAAGGAAAATTTACAAAAATCAAAGAAGAAAAGACATTCACAAAGTCTTGGAGATCTTCATCTCTTGAAAGGGCTGACAGTGGAGCCATCTGTCACTAAAGACTTCATATGTTTTAAAATGTATAGAGAGAAAATAAGACTTTTTTATTTGGAAGTCAGAGAGCAGCTGCTGTTATCACGCTTGTATTGTTCAACTCTCTGGTGGTTTGTTTCATTAGTGCGGCATGGTTTACAATTTCGGAGCCCTACAGACGGGTGTGGGTTATTTCTTTATTGCAGGTGTATTTCTGTAACATGTCATTGGCATAATGACACACTATACTGCATTGATACTGGACCATTCACACATCATTCCACAGCTGTTCAGTGATGTTTCCCCAGTGTTACTGCATCATTGCCATCCGGAGGGGCAGGTTTTGTGGTACGAAAAGTTACAGGGTTTCGGATACGGGACATGATTGGAAATGAAGGCATTAATCCATTCCAAAACTTTTTGCGATACTGGAAGCCGGGTGGTGTAAAAACCATCACGATACTATCACGAGCACAAATCATCATGAATATAATAAAAAGGACATCCAGGGAGGCCTCCAAAAAAAACAAGAGGACCCCATTTTTAACCTATCTGGCTGGGGTCAACCTGGCATGCAAATGCTATTCAGCATGCGCTAAACTAGAAGCGGAGAAAATGAATCCCGTTTTCCCGGTTGACAAATTGTACATCCGTGTACAAGACTAGGAAAGAAAGATGTCAAGTTTGCTTGCAGCCTGTCCCGGAAACCACAGCACGAATGACAGCAAGCTGTTTCCTGAGAGCAAACCTGCAATCAAATGTGGAATCCTCCTGCTTACTTTGCCAGCCAGCCATTCCAATTCCTCTCCTACCTGATTTTATTTCTTTTTCTCCCCCTCCCCCCAGCAGTGAGCATTCTCTGGACACTGAGAACAATCAGCGCTCACTCATCCTCATTAGAACGCTTTTGAGTTTTTCCCCATCCCAAGGTTTTCAGGGCTTTTTACCATATTTTTGTACTTCTGTAATGTAAACCCCTGGAGCTCAGTGAACCTGTCACTATCTCCCTGTTGCACATTGGCTGTGTCATTTTGGTTACATAAGCATCAGCACTGACACACCAGAGCATCGGAAATAGAAGGAATGAGTGATTCTGTGTTGATGGGGGCTGGGAATGATAATAACATGTACATAAAAATAGAGAGAGTGTGTTGTAGATGTTCCTGATTTACCTTCAGAACTTCTTTACTCATGGAAACACGTAGTTCTGCATTATGCTGTTGAAATCACAGTGGTTCGGTGGGAGACAAAATAGCTCTGAAAGAAACAGTTGTGAGTTTTAGAAATGTGGGTGTTTCAAACTAGCCTCTTGTAATAACTTAGCAATTCAACACATTTGTGACCCTTTTGGTGTTATAGGTACATACGGAAGCATACAGCTGTCAATAAAATATATCTGTAATTATTGGGTATGAATCTTTGAGACTGGTTCTTTTCAAAAAGGCACCACGTCGCTGATATTCTTGCATGTAAACATTGCATTAGAGCATTAAAATGTCAATCTAGATCAACTTTAGGGCCTTTCAGGTCTTCTGGACAGCAGCTTGCATTAGCCCCAGCCAGCGTGACTATAAGTCAGGCTTTAAATCAGGGGTCCCCAAACTAAGGCCGGTCCGGGAACCAGCATGTTTTTACATGAGTAGAATGTGTCCTTTTATTTAAAATGCATCTCTGGGTTATTTGTGGGGCATAGGAATTCATTTTTTTTTTCAAAATATACTCCAGCCCCCACAAGGTCTGAGGGACAGTTCACCGGCCCCCTGCTGAAAAAGCTTGCCGACCCCTGCTCTAAATCAAGCTCGTTTCAGAATTCATTCTATAACTGTCTCAAGTGAAACCAGCAGCCAAACATTTGAGGCACAGAACAGAAATAATTCAGGAAAGGACAAAGGGAAACCCTCTCAGTCCCTACCTCGGATGCCCCCTCTTCCCAAGAGCTCAATAAATGGGGAAACCATATTGGGTTGACTTGAGGCCACGCTTGAGCGGCAGACCTTCTGTCCTAAAACAAATAGCTGTAAGCCTGAACAGGCAGAGGATATTTTTGCCCCAAAGCTGCCTTTGAATGTATTATGGAACACACACAACCCAATGCCTCCACACCCGATGTGTCGGTTTTGAGATTGTATTGCTTGTTGTTTGAAAGTACTGTAGCAGGTTTCCAAATGATTGGCCGCACTCAGAGTTATCTGGGATGGGACAAGTGTGTAAATAATCAATATATGCCAACCGTCTCTAGATGTTTTGGACTGCAATTTCCATCAGCCCCGGCTAGGATGTTAGGGATGTTAGGGAGAAATTCAGTTCCGTCCTCATTTAAAAGTGAACCTGTTGGTTCAAGGGGAAAGCAGGTATAGAAAGGAGAATTCCCTGGATGCCAAGATCCAAATTTGGGGTAAGTACTCCAACAGAGATTTTAAATCACAAAATATGCAGCAAAATAAAGCCTGGAAATATAGGCTGTCCAGGGGTCAGCAAGCTTTTTCAGAGCTGTATAAAACTCAAACCCCACCACGTTGATGGCTGCTGTTTCTTTGGCTATCAGCCACCAGACAAGTTCTTGATTATAGAATCATAGAATCATAGAGTTGGAAGAGACCACAAGGGCCATCCAGTCCAACCCCCTGCCAAGCAGGAAACACCATCAAAGCATTCTTGACATATGCCTGTCAAGCCTCTGCTTAAAGACCTCCAAAGAAGGAGACTCCACCACACTCCTTGGCAGCAAATTCCACTGCCGAACAGCTCTTACTGTCAGGAAGTTCTTCCTAATATTTAGGTGGAATCTTCTTTCTTGTAGTTTGAATCCATTGCTCCGTGAGCAGCAGAAAACAACCTTTCTCCCTCCTCTATATGACATCCTTTTATATATTTGAACATGGCTATCATATCACCCCTTAACCTTCTCTTCTCCAGCTAAACATACCCAGCTCCCTAAGCCGTTCCTCATAAGGCATCGTTTCCAGGCCTTTGATCATTTTCGTTGCCCTCTTCTGGACACGTTCCAGAAGTATCTTGTCAGTATCCTTCTTGGACTGTGGTGCCCAGAACTGGACACAGTACTCCAGGTGAGGTCTGACCAGAGCAGAATACAGTGGTACTATTACTTCCCTTGAACTAGATGCTATACTCATATTGATGCAACCCAGAATTGCATTGGCTTTTTTAGCTGCTGCATCACACTGTTGACTCATGTCAAGTTTGTGGTCTACCAAGACTCCTAGATCCTTTTCACATGTACTGCTCTCAAGCCAGGTGTCACCCATCCTGTATTTGTGCCTTTCATTTTTTTTTGCCCAAGTGTAGTACTTTACATTTCTCCCCGTTAAAATTCATTTTGTTTGCTTTGGCCCAGTTGAGTAATCTGTTAGGGTCATTTTGAAGTGTGATCCTGTCCTCTGGGGTATTAGCCACCCCTCCCAATTTGGTGTCATCTGCAAACTTGATCAGGATGCCCTCAAGCCCATCACTCAAGTCATTGATAAAGATGTTGAATAAGACTGGGCCCAAGACAGAACCCTGTGGCACCCCACTAGTCACTTCTCTCCAGGATGAAGAGGAGCCATTGATGAGCACCCTTTGGGTTCGGTCAGTCAGCCAGTTACAAATCCACTGAATGGTAGCATTGTCTAGCCCACATTTTACCAGCTTCTTTACAAGAATATCATGGGGCACCTTGTCAAAGGCCTTGCTGAAATCAAGATAGGCTACATCCACAGCGTTACCTTCATCTACCAGGCTTGTAATTCTGTCAAAAAATGAGATCAGATTAGTCTGACATGACCTATTTTTCAGAAACCCATGCTGACTTTTAGTGATCACAGAGTTTCTTTCTAGGTGCTCACGGATCATTTGCTTAATGATCTGCTCTAGAATCTTTCCTGGTATTGATGTCAGGCTGACTGGGCAGTAATTGTTTGGGTCCTCTCTTTCCCCCTTTTTGAAAATAGGGACAACATTTGCCCTCCTCCAGTCTGCTGGGACTTTGCCTGTTCTCCAGGAATTCTTAAAGATTACTGCCAGTGGTTCTGAAATCACATCTGCCAGTTCTTTTAATACTCTTGTCTTGGATGTACTGTAGTTCATCTGGCCCTGGAGACTTGAATATATCTAAACTAGCCAAGTATTATTGTACTACAGTGGTGCCTCGACTTAAAAATTTAATCCATTCCGAAGGCACCTTCGTAGGTCGAAAAATTCATAAGTCGAAAAATGCGATTGGAAATGTGATTTCTCATACCGGTAGGAATGCATTGGAAACGGAAAAATTCGTAAGTCGAAGCAACCCTATCTAAAAATTCATAGGTCGAAAAATCCCTATCTAAAACCGCCGCGGTTTCCTTTCGGATGTTGGGACATGTGTAAGCACGCGGCCATTACCCCCACCCGTAAGTCGAAAAATTTGGTTGTCGAGTCGTTCTTAAGTCGAGGTACCACTGTACCTCCTTACTTGTTCTGGGCTGTGTTTCCCCTGCTGAATCATCTGCTCCATATTCTTCAGGTCAGGCATTGTTTTCTTTTTTTTGGAGAAGACTGAGGCAAAGAAGGCACTGAGGAGTTCTGCTCTTTCTGTCCCCTGTTCGCATTTCACCATCTTCTCCTCTAAGTGATCCCACTGTTTCCTTGTTCTTCCTTTTGCTACGGACATACCCATAAAAGCCCTTTTTGTTGCTTTTAACCTCTCTAGCAAGCCTGAGTTCATTCTGTGCTTTAGCTTTTCTGACTTTGTCTGTACACATGCTGGCTATTTGTTTGAATTCCTCTCTGGTGGTTTCCCCTTTTTCCATTTTTTGTACATATCCCTTTTAAATCTTAACTTACGACATCACACAGAGGAGAATTCTGCCCCCCCCCAATTGCACACCTTGGAAAGCATGCCTGTTTTCTCCGGGCGGGGAGGGGGAATGCCAGAGAATTTCAGAAGCCTGGCCTTTTTTCTTTCTTTCTTTTAGCTTGGAGGGTGCATGGCCAGAGGGGGGAACATTTCCAGCTGAGCCGGCCACTCACGCATGAGTGGCCTATATGCATGCAGGCACACCAGAATGCCCACATTTAGGAGGTGGGGGCAGGTGCAATGGGAGTTCAATGCCTGTGGCCAAGCCCTCCATGGAAGGGATGAAATGTTTTCTGTTTCGTAATGGTATTCCGTGTAACTGCGTGCCCAGGATAGGGTGGCGGATAGTGAACACACACACACACACACTCCAATCCTATATAATTCAAAGTGTTGGAAAGCCCTACACAGGCTAAATGAAAGGCTACATTGACGTTGAAATATACTCGGAGTCGAGAGTGAATTTCATGCTCTTTATTCAGCTCATATTCATCAAGGAGAAGAAGAGAAGACGAATGGCTCTTTTCCCAAAACCATCTGCTTATATACATTATTTACACAATGGGCCTTGCGTGATTGGCTACTTCAGGGCTACACCTGTGGGCCAATTATATTGTGGATTGACTTCTGCCTGCAGCCTGATTGGCTGCTCCTACAGGCCAATCAGGTAGCAGATTCACTTCTGCCAGCCGCCTGATTGGCTGCTCCAGCAGGCCAATCAGGTTGCGGATTCACTTCCACCTGGAGTTGGATTGGGTAGCTCCTGCTGATTCTGAATCCTATTGTTCTAGGATTCAGCTCAGTACATAACACCCCTCCCCTCTAAGTTCCAGTCCTGCCCGGGAAGTTGCATTCGTAGTCCCCAAGGTCTGCTGGCCGCCTCCGTGTGCGTTGTGGCCTGGGGTGTTCCTTGGTCAGGGGTTCTGGTTCTGGCTCGTGTTCCGAGGCTGCTGGCTGTGCCGGGGCTGTCTGGTCTGGCGCCACTGAACCACTCGGTTGTGACTCTGGTTCCGGTGTCCTTCCAGCCTCGGGGCGCCCCTCTGTGCCTACTGCTTCTGCTTCCCCTGCCCACCCCTCTCGCTCTACAGGCCTCACTGCCCTGCTGTCCCCTTGGGACCCCTCTGTCCCGCTCTCCTCCCGGGTTCCTCCTGGGAATCGTCGCCGTAGCTGGTCGCAGTGGCGGCGCCAACATTGCCCCCCTTCCGTTAGTACCTCGTACGACACGGGACCGGTCACCTTGGTGACTGTGGCGGGTACCCATGCTGGGCCTGCCCCAAAATTCTTTGCATACACTGGGTCCTGGGCCACAAATGTCCGGGGGTTCCTGCCTTTCCCCACCACTACCTCATCCTGAGCTCTGTCGGGGTGAAGTCGGTCCAGTCTAGTTGCAAGGCGCCGGCCCATGAGTAGTTCAGCTGGGCTCCGGCCCGTCGTTGTGCTTGGGGTGCTGTGCTGTGCTAGAAGAAATGCGGCAAGGCGGTATTCCCAGTCCCCTTGTGTTATGCGGCGGAGGCTGTCCTTGGTGGTCCGCACCATGCGCTCCGCTTGGCCATTGGTGGCAGGGTGGAATGGTGCTGAGCGGATGTGGCGGATGGCGTTCTGCGCTGTGAAGGTCTGGAACTCCTCTGACGTGAATGCGGTTCCATTGTCCGAGACGAGGGTGTCAGGGAGCCCGTGGGTTGCAAACAGCTTACGTAGTACCCGGATGGCTGCCGCCGTAGAAGTGGACGGTACCAGTGCGACCTCCAGCCATTTGGTGTAGGAATCCACCACTATGAAGAATGTTTTTCCCTGGAAGGGGCCAGCGAAGTCCACGTGCAAGCGTGACCATGGATGTCGGGCGGACTCCCAGGGCTGGACTGGGGCCCTTGGGGGATCCGGGCGGGATTCTTGGCAGGTCTGGCAGTGTTGGACCCAGGCCTCTATCTCTCTGTCAATCCCCGGCCACCACACATAACTCCTGGCAAGGGCCTTCATCCTCACTACCCCTGGGTGTGTCTCGTGTAGGGCTGTGAGGACCCTTTTGCGGAGGGGCTGGGGAACAACAACCCTGCTTCCCCATAACAGGCACCCCTTGTGGGCCGACAGTTCATGTTTGCGGTTTGTGTAGCCAGCGAATTCTGGCCCGGGGCTGCTGCTGGGCCATCCTCGCCACACCCAGTCCAGGACCCGGGAGATGACCCTATCTTTTGTGGAATGGTGCGCAACTTCTTGTGCCTGAATGGGTCGGTCGGGAAGCAGCTCCAGGGTCATAACCTCTTGCGCAGGCGCTGGGTCGGGGCCTGTTTCTGGTAGTGGTAGCCTGCTGAGTGCGTCTGCGTGGCCCATCGCCTTCCCAGGGCGGTGGATTAGTGCATACTGGTAGCCGGCAAGGAAAATTGACCACCTGAGGACACGTGGAGACAACACTTGGGGGGTCTGCTTCTCGGGGGCAAACAGGCCAAGCAACGGCTTGTGGTCAGTCACTATGGTAAAGGGCCGCCCGTATAAGAAATCATGGAATTTTTTTACGCCCTTCACGATTGCCAGACCCTCCTTGTCAATCTGTGAGTAGTTTCGTTCGGCTGCAGCAAGCGTCTGGGAGAAGTATGCCACCGGCACCTCTCTTCCATCCGGGAGTTGGTGTCCCAGGACAGCGCCGATGCCATAGGGAGAGGCGTCGCATGCCAGCACCACTGGCAGCCTCTCGTCGAAGTGTGCCAAGACCGAGTTCGAGACGAGCAAGTCCTTGACTGCCTGGAATGCGGCCCTTTGTCGCTGGCCCCACACCCAAGGGGCCCTTTTATCTAGGAGTCTGTGTAGGGGCTCCGCTACCGCTGCCTTATGGGGAAGGAAGGCATGGTAAAAGTTCAATAGTCCCAAGAATGACTGAAGTTCGGGCTTGCTCTTGGGCGCTGGGGCCTCACAAATGGCCCGTACCTTGTCACCGGTTGGATGGACCCCTTCTGCGTCCACCTTAAATCCCAGAAAGTCCACCTGCGGCACTCCCAGTAAACACTTTTCCCGCTTCACCTTGAGGCCCGCCGTCTGGAAACGGTGCAGGACGGAGCGGAGGCGGTCCTCAAATTCCTCTGGTGTGGGCCCGGCGATCAGTACATCATCGAAGAAGGGGGTGACGCCAGGAATCCCTTTAAGGAGGGAGTCCATTAGATTCTGGAATATGCCTGGTGCCACGCTAACGCCAAATTGCAGCCGCTTTACTCTGAATGCCCCTCTGTGCGTCACAATCGTCTGAGCCTCTGCTGTGGCTTCGTCCACAGGCAACTGTTGATACGCTTGGGCCAAGTCCAGTTTGCCAAAGATTTTTGACCCAGCCAGGGTGGCGAGGACATGGCTGACCACTGGCACTGGGTATGCATGGGCCGTGAGAGCCTTGTTTATGGTGCATTTGTAGTCTGCACAGATGCGGACCGAACCGTTAGGCTTGACGGGTGTGACAATTGGAGTTTCCCAGGGGGCGTTGGGCACCGGCTCCAGCACTCCTTGCTCCACGAGCCGGTCCAATTACTCGTCTATGCGGGGTTTCAGGGCGAACGGGACCCGGCGAGCCTTGTGCCTGATGGGTCGTACAGCGGGGTCTAGCTGTAGGGCAATGGGGGGTCCTGTATATCGTCCCAATGCCCCATCGAAAACCCCTGGAAACTCTTTGCATATGGCGTCCACGTCCACTTGTAAGCTAGTGCGGTTCACCCCGGTAACGGCTAGCCCCAGAGGTCCAAACCATGCCAGTCCCAGTAAGCTAACGTAGGGGCCCTTAACTACCAGCAAGTCCAATTGTTGCTTTCGCCCTCGATATTGCACCCTGAAGGTCCCCACCCCCATTGTAGGGACCTTACGTTTCTGGAAGTCCCAGAGGGTGAATGGGGCCGGCCTTAGTTTGGGACCCCCATTAGGGCACAGTTCCCTTAATGTTCGGGCCGAGATTATGGATAGAGTTGAACCCGTGTCCAGCTCCATGCGGCATGGGGCTCCCTCTATCTGTACCTCTATATAAATTTTCTCTGTGCTGGGATGGGGCAACTGGAATACCTGGTAGTGCGTGATCTCCGTCGAGTTGCCTTGGTGCATGGTGCCGTGTGACCTGGGGCTCCTGGGTCGGTCATCTGATGCTTGTCGACGGGTGAGTCGAGCCCGACACACCCGGGCGATGTGTCCCAATTTTCTGCACTGCCTGCACTCTGCGTTGCGGAAACGACAGGTCCTCCTCTCGTGGTTCTCCCCGCAGCTTGCACAGTTCCCTCCTTCTCGTCGAGGCTGCTGTGGTGTGTGTGCTGCTTGAGTGCGCCGCTGTACTCGGTGTACTTCCTCCCTGTCAGATTCGGATTCGTCAGTGAGGTCTTCGTGGTAGACCCTCGGTTGGGATGGCGGGGCCGGTCGTGCCTCTTGCGTTGACCTCTCGGCGGCTTCGGTTGCCAGGGCTTCCTCCAGAGCAATCTGGAACGTGAGGTCTTTTTTGGCGTAGAGGCGTCGTTGCAACATCTCGTCCCTCAGGCCACCGACGAGGCGGTCACGAAGCATGTTCTCCAACTCTGAGAAGTTGCATAACCGGGCGGCTTGGCGGAGGGAGGTCACAAACCCAGTTATGGTTTCCCCCGGGGCTTGCCGCTTTGCGTAGAAGGCATTTCGGCAAGCTACCACCGAGGGCTGTGGTGAAAAGTGCTCCTTCAGCCGTTCCATTATTGTTTTGTAAGAGACGGTAGCGACATCACTAGGTGCAAGGAGAGCCCGGGCGATTTCAAACGTCTCCTCTCCACAGACGCTGAAGAATGTCGCCCTCTTCATGGCATCGTTGGTGACTTCTTTCGCTTGCAGGAGGAAGTTGAAACGGGCGGCGTACCCTTCCCAGTCTCCTGATGCTGGTTTGAATGGCAAGAAGCTGCTGTCGGTTGCCATTCTGGGTTCCTTGGGTCCTGGAGCTGAAGCCTGGATGCACGGTGCGATGCAGCGGTGCAGCAGGTGGCGGTGCTGCGGTGCAGTGCGTGGTGGCGGTCAGCTCAGCAGGATCCCATCCTCGTCGCCAGTGAAATATACTCGGAGTCAAGAGTGAATTTCATGCTCTTTATTCAGCTCATATTCATCAAGGAGAAGAAGAGAAGACGAATGGCTCTTTTCCCAAAACCATCTGCTTATATACATTATTTACACAATGGGCCTTGCGTGATTGGCTACTTCAGGGCTACACCTGTGGGCCAATTATATTGTGGATTGACTTCTGCCTGCAGCCTGATTGGCTGCTCCTACAGGCCAATCAGGTAGCAGATTCACTTCTGCCAGCCGCCTGATTGGCTGCTCCAGCAGGCCAATCAGGTTGCGGATTCACTTCCACCTGGAGTTGGATTGGGTAGCTCCTGCTGATTCTGAATCCTATTGTTCTAGGATTCAGCTCAGTACATAACAGACGTGTTTGTTTGTTTTTAAAGAAAGGTTCTGTTGTATTTTGTTTCTCCAAGCAGGCCACTTGAAAGGTTAACCCAGTCTCCCTGGTGACTGGCAGCAACATTCTGCTGGAGGAGGGACTGCTGAGGTTTTAAAAAATTTGATGTGCAGCAGTTAGTTGGCGGTTGAGGGTTTTCTGTGTGGGGAGCTTGGGTGGTTTTGGAGAAGGTAGACTTAGAGTAGATGAAGTAATAATAATAATAGTTTAGTTGATAGGTATTCTGTTATTTGATTACTAAGAAACGTTACCTGTGAAATTAAGTTCGTACCAATGTTACCAGAAAGCAACCATTAAGATTCAAGCCAATAAATATCCATCTTTAAAGTGTCACATTAGTAATCGTCTATTTCATTTTCCAGCTAAGGTACCCAGGAACCCAGGTGGTGGGGAACTCTTTTAAACTGTCAAAACTGCCTTTTAGAGGAGAAAGGTTAGTTTGTGGCTGAGAGTGCACCAAGAAAGGGGGGGCTAAAGGAGGAGACACGTTCTGAGTGATAATAAAGTTACCTCAGGAAGGAGGCTAGCTTTACAGTAAGGGTGTTTCTAGTGAAGGGAAACCCTTATCTGAGTGCACATAGGAACAGTCTTATTTATAGCCCCAAGTCTATATAGGTACCTGGTCACGTTTAGGCTGGAAGAGGACTCTCTTTTATTTTTGAAAACCCACAAGTGTAGAGGGTTTAAAGAAAGGCTAGAGGGATAAGTGGGAGGTTTGATTTACCTCAGAAATCCCTATCAGTGCTTTTAATAATTGAGAGGTCAGAGTTATAAGACGGAAAGTGAGAGGGACTTTCGTCGCACCTGTATGCATGCAGGCACACCAGAATGCCCACATTTAGGAGGTGGGGGCAGGTGCAATGGGAGTTCAATGCCTGTGGCCAAGCCCTCCATGGAAGGGATAAAATGTTTTCTGTTTCGTAATGGTATTCCGTGTGACTGCGTGCCCAGGATAGGGTGGCGGATAGTGAACACACACACACACACACTCCAATCCTATATAATTCAAAGTGTTGGAAAGCCCTACACAGGCTAAATGAAAGGCTACATTCCCTCATATGAACCTGCCCAGGCTCTGAGATCTTCAGAAGAGGCCCTTTTCTTAGTCCCATCACCCTCACAATGTACACTTGTTGGAGAAGCTGGGGAGGGCATTCTTGATGGTGACAGCTCCCAGGCAACTTTGGAACTCCCTGCCTGGAGATGCCATACTACCTCTCTCCTTCTGCCGGCAGGTGAAGGCCTTCTTTTTTGCAACAGGCTTTGGGGACCTGAATGCTTTTAACAAAAGGGCTGATGCCATGCTGTTTTAAATTGTAATTCTTCATATGCATTACAGTGTGAGTCTTTTAAGAGGCCCCGTGGAACATGTGTACTCTGTTATCCACGGGGCCTCTTTTATAGGACTCACCCCGTGTGTGTGTGTACATATATGGATATGCCTATATATAATTTTTTATTCTATCCATGTTTAGTTATTCTTTCATTATTCCCTGTTTTCAACTGTTCTTATGTTTATCTGTAAGCCATCCTGAGTCCCTGACAGGGAAAATGACAGGGTATACTATTATTATTATTATTATTCAGGAGTGTCAACTTCCATCAGCCCCAATGGTCAGGGGATGATCCGGGGGCATTGCTAACAGCATATTGAAGCCAGAGGTCACCCTGATTTTTTTACTTGGTCCTTGCAACCCTCTCAACTACACAAAGAACTTCTGTTGTAATAGTTAATAGTGATAATAATAAGGTTTTTTATTATTATTATTTGTACTCCACCTATGGGACTGACTAGGTTGCCCCAGCCACTCTGGGCGGTTTCTAACAAAATATAAAGTGAGACCCAACCACTGAAAACCTCCCACCTTCAGGGATCTGTGGAAGGTCAGATCATTGTTTATCTTCTTGACATCTGACGTGAGGGCGTGACACAGGGAGGGCGCCACCACCAAGAAGGCCCTCTGCCTGGTTCCCTGTATTTTCAACTTCTCACAGTGAGAGAAGACCCTTAGAGCTGGACCTCCGTGTCCGGGCTGAGCGATGGGGGTGGAGACGCTCCTCCAAGGATACAGGGCCGTTTAGGGCGTTAGAAGTCAGCACCAGCCCTTTGAATTGTGCTCGGTAAAGTACTGGGAGCCAATTTAAGTCTTTCAGGACTGGTCTCGGCAGCTGCTCCCAGTCCCCAGTCTGGCTGCCGCATTCTGGATTAGTTGGTAGTATCCGGGTCACCTTCAAAGGTAGGGTAAATGCGTTTCCTCAGAGAGCGAAAAAGGCGGGAAGGTATAATGATGACGATGCGGAACGGAGAGGCCGTGCCCAATTGGAAGCGGCGGCAGAGCCGAACGGCGCTCCGATTGGCTGATGCTTCTCCACTCCCTTTCAAAGCACGCGCGGACGACCGTTGGGAAAAAATAGCCTCCTCGCGCGAGGAAGGGCATGGGAGGGTGGAAAGCGCAAGCGCAAATCGCACAGACGTCGAGGGGCGGACCTGGAAAGGGGAACGGCCCCCCCCCGCGCGCCGGCGAGTGACGTCACATTCTTCTTCTTGATTGGCGAGAGGGCTAAAGGGAGAAAAGAAACCTGATTGGTTTCGCCCTCCCCGTAAGTTCCGCATTTGCACGCAAAACAAGCCGCCGCCATGGCGACCCCCTAAACTACTCCCCCTCTACAGCGTTCTGATTGGCGCTCGCTCATCTCGCGGGAGTCGAGGCGGTTTGGTGAGGTAATTTGGGTTCCGTGGGAAGTGGGAGGGTGGATGAATCAATCCCTCATTGGCTGGACAGAGAGAGGGGAGGCGGGGCGGAGCAAAGAGTCTCCCATCAGCGGCAACGAACAGAGTAAGTAGGAGGGAAGAGGGGCGTGGCCTGTCATCCTCGCGTTAACGACCAAGAGGGAGGACGGAACCCGCCTCCCAAAATCTAGACGGTCCCGAGGCGTGGCAGGTTCGAATCCCGCCTCCCTATTTCCCTGCCTCGATGTGAGAGGCCTGAGGTAATTAATGCAATAATAACAATAGTTTAAAATGAATTTGCCAGGAGGGAGCTGTTGGTCAGGAAAACCTATTGTTATTATTATTATTATTAGTCCTCCCTTTTGGGAGGGTGGTTCCAGGAAATGAGGCTTCCCTATCCCATAATATGCCTCTCTTCTCCCCCAGCCAATCTCACCCCCATAATGGGATGGCTGAGTTACCTGTATCAAGAAAACGGGGTGGGGGGGGGCTCAAAGAAAATGGGGTGAAGGGGCCTCAAATCCCCTCCCTGATTATTATTCTTATTATTCTAATTATTTAGATTTAGTATTAAGGTGGGGGAAAGTACCCCACTTTAAAGGGAATGGCAGTTTGCGTCCTCCCCCCCTCAACAGCAACCCCCCCAAAATGCTATTTACAAGGAGAAAAAGCTTCCCCTTGTTATTTGGGGGGGTGGGGTTTTTTCAATTATCTTTTGAACCCACAATTTTGAACTTACTTCTGACCCCCCCCCTGGCCCCCTTGTGGCTCCTTTGCCCCCCTCCCCCCATGTCATATTTTACAACACCCCTTCTTTTCAGTGCGGGGGGTGCCCCCTTTTTTTGTTAGAGGGAGCGTGCACAAGTCTTTCATAATGGATGCCCCCCTTCCGAATAATAAATATGTGGCCCACCTGTTGCAATGGAGATTTATGTTTATATACATATATTTATGTGTACAGTCATACCTCTAGATATGAATGCTGCGGGTTGCTTACAACACGGGTTACGAACTCACCAAAACCCGGAAGTGCCAGAACAGGCTAGTTCCAGGTTCGGCGATTCGCGCATGTGCAGACACACCGAATGATGTCATGTGCAGAAGCACCGAATCGCGCGACGAGCATGCGCAGATTCAGCGCTTCAGGTTAAGTATTGCTCTGGATGAGTATGGGGCTCCGGAACGGATCCCGTTCGCATCCAGAGGGACCACTGTATATATATACCGTGTTTCCCCCTTTTTAAGACACCGTCTTATTACTTTTTTTTCTCAAAAAACCACAGAGTGGCTTATTTTTGGTGGGATGTCTTACTGGTATTTTTATTACGAGTCTGAGGGAAGGGAGGTGTGTGCGTCCCTGGTGCAGCCCTCTCTCCCCGGCCCTGGGATGTTCGCGAAGGGCTGCTCTCTCTCTCCTCTGATGTGGGGACTCACTTAATAGCAATCTGCTACACTGGAGCTTCTTAAATCTAAACCAGTATAATGGAATCTATCTGTGTGATACAGTCCTAGCAGTAGCCTTTACCTAAAGCAAGTAAAGATCTCTACCAGCCAGCTGCCCAAGACTGCAAGACTGTCTGAAGTTCCAACAACATAGCACTTTGCAGTGCTATCACTGATAGCAAAGAAGCTACCTGCTGAGAACAAAGAAGCCAGCTAAGCAGCAATTAAGATTGCTGACTTGGTAAATGGTAGCAATTGAGAAGCAATTGAGCCAGCGAGGTGAGGAAGCACGTGTTGTTAGGACCGGCAGTTTAACTTTTGTGTAAAGCAGCGTTTAGCAGCTCCTTTTAGCAGCTTGCAAACAGCGAAGGAAAAAGTCCTTAATAAATAAAAAAAAGTCCCCAAGGCAAGGACTGCGATCCAGACTGCTTACAAATCCTTAAAGGGGCAGCTCCACAGACAACCAAGCAGCATAAGGTAGAAAGAAAACTGCAGCAGGATTTTTAAAAGGCTGCTTTATGCCCGGTAAAAGCAATGAGACAACAATCAGACACCGGAGATTCCCGTTAAGAGGAAATCAACGTGCATTGAATGGAAGGGAATTTAGGGAAAGGTGGGGGGAAGCGAGAGGTGGGCTGTGTGTGTGTGTGTGTGTGTGTGTGTGTGAGAGAGAGAGAGAGAGAGAGACGCAGGGGGGGGGAGAGAGACAGACGCGCGCACGGAGGTCTCTCCCTAAAAGGGAAAACAGCCTTTGCATTCTTCAATCGCCCCTCTTTTCTTCCTCGTGCCTTCATCTCCTCCCCACCCCACTTATCTCCCCTTCACCAAGTAGAGCTTACACAGCTTGGCTAAAAAAATTATTTTTGGATCTTTTTATTTAAAAAAATGCTCTCAGAAACGGGGAAGGGAAATCACAAGGCTTCGGCAGCCAGCAGCTACGGCTGTTCGGTGCATTTTTACAAGCTTTTAAAGGAAATACGTGTCTGTGGAGCGACAGCAAAATGGGGAGAGATTTTTAAGGGGGGAGTTGGCTGGCGGGAGGGGGGTTATTGCTAGTGGGTGAAGGGTCTATCAGTATGTCTTATTTTCGGGGTATGGCTTGTATCGCGCAATTGCTTAGAAATCCTGCTATGGCTTATATAATGACTACGTCTTAAAAAGGGGGAAACACGGTATGTGTGTGTGTGTGTGTGGAGAGAGAGAGCGGGAGTTTTTATTAAATTTTCTGTTTTACCATTTTAAACTACTCATTTTTACATCCTTAAGATAACGACTTCCCTTCTTCTCTTTCCATGGTTCATTTTACATACTCCTGATATTTTGCAGAACCTATACCATCCACATATACTCTTCTTAGGTTCTCTATTGCAGTGTTTCCCAACCAGTGTGCCTCCAGATGTTTTGGGACTACAACTCCCATCATTCCTGACCACTGGTCTTGCTAGCTAGGGATGATGGGAGTAGTAGTCCCAAAACATCTGGAGGCACACTGGTTGGGAAACACTGCTCTATTGGACAAGGCTGCTTTTCACAGAATTGGAGAGTCGGAAGAGACTCAAAGCGTTGCCTAGCCGCTGCATTGCAGGAATCGCCATTTTACGAGCGAAGATGCAGTGATGGGATATTTTGTCTTTTCAGATCCTTGAACCCTGGCAGTCACCAGCCCTCACCTCAAATCCTCGCTTTCCCGCTATCCTCCATGAATGGCAACCATGACGAAGGCAAAGTACATCCTTTGCGTGTGGAGGAAGCGGTGGTGGCCTGCAAAGGTGATATTGATTTTAACAGCTCGGGACCTCTAAGGGAAGGTGATAGCTATGCCATACTGGGATGTTGGAGGAAGTTTAGGATCCTCTTGGTGCACAGCCGACGGCACCGGTGGTATCCCCCACCCACCCACCCACCCCGAGGCATAACCGGGGGTCTCTGGCAGCATTGATGGGCTGTCCCACCAGCAGGCCTCCCTCCCCACTTGGATCGGGACCCAAACAGCTTCCTGTGGCCCCTCAGCCAAAGCCTATTTATTTATTTAAAGGTGTTTCTAAACTACACTGTGTGTGTGTGTTTGTGTGCACGTGCAAAACACTGTTATAAGAATTTTAAGGTCTTAGATATAGAATAGATACTCATGAATGCACACATATCTAAATATATGAACCACATGTCCCAAAGCCATTTTGACTCTGCCAATGACCTCAAATATTCCTCTGCGGTACGGGAGGCAAATGGGGAAGGCCTTCCCATTGTCTTTTTGCTTGCAAATCCTGTCTTAAGGGCGTACTTGTGTATGAATAGGGTGAGCCTGCGACCTGGATTCAGGAGCTAAAGTATTAACCATCACAAAAGAATGCCCAGGTTGCTCAGGGAAATGCAATCAGTGACCATTATCAGGTATCCTGGCAGACAGGATTTCTGTTGCAGACCAGCTCCTTCTGTGATGTATGTATGATGTTTTGGAGGGTGTCCTTGGGCTACGGGGTGGGCAGTTTCAAAAGTCTATACAGTATAAGGGCTTGCGCACCATTGTTCTGGGTTCCTCCTCCTCCGTGTGGTGACTGGGGACCCTGTTGCAACAGTTCGTTTAATAAAGATCAGGCTTACAAGACGCTTTGCTTCTCAATTTTCTCTGGTTGGCCTCTGTTATTTTCTCATACCAATAGGGGAACCCACTTAAGGACTCTATACGGGGCTCCGGAATACCCCCATAAGGGAAAGGGAGCAGTTTTTCTTATAACAACAGTAAAACAGCATTTTAAAAACAGAAACGGGTAAAAACAGCCTCTTTCTTTTTATTTATTATGTTTGTATACCACCTTTACCTTCCAAGGATCTCAAGGTTAGTGTGCATGTTCTCCCCATTTCATCCCTGCAACAACCGGGGTGAGGTAGGTTAGGCTGCTCAGAGATGGTGACTGGCCCAAGGCCACCCAGTGAGCTTCATGGCTGACTGGGCCGTGGACTTGAGATATGTAGTTTTAGGACCTAGAATCTTAGAAGCATACAGGTGAAACTCGAAAATTAGAATATCGTCGAAAAGTGCATGTATTTCAGTAATGCAACTTACTATTTTTTTTATTTTTATTTTAATTTTTACAAATGTTTTCTTTTGGAAATTCAACAGTAATAAAACAAATAGTTACAATAATACAAAAATAAACATTGCTATTACATTTCATTAATTCCATTCCATTTATAATTGAGCCGCCTAACAACAAATAAAGGCTTGGCAGATCTTGCTTTGCATGTCATGCATCTACGGTATCTCTGTTCAGTTTCTGTTAATTGGTTCTCATAGGGAAACTTACAGATTCTTGCTTCATACAATTAACTCAAGGCAGTGTCAATTTACTCTTGGCAGAAAGCCATGGTCTGCCTGGCCTGGAAACTACTCTCTGATTGGTTAACGACCAGCACTGAACTCTGTTATCTAGGAATGCTAGCACAGTTGTTTCTTGTTGGTTGTTAGGAGTAGGTGTGCTGCGTATGGTTGGAGAGAGAGAGGGGGGGGGGATTTATTTTGCTTTGCTTTGTATGCAGAAACTCTGCTGCTTTTATTTTCTTTAATAAATCCTGTAAATAGTTATTCTGCACCTAGCAGACTAGTCATTTCACCTCAACTACCGTGTTTCCCTTTTTTAAGACACCGTCTTATAACTTTTTTTCCCTCAAAAAAACACACGGTGGCTTATTTTCAGGTGGTGTCTTATTTTTTTTTATTACCACATAAGTACCGGTATGGTAAAGCAATCTACAGTACATTTATCCAGGGCTGTCTTAAGGGTGCTGCCGGCGGGGCTGGAGCTGTTGCTCGGAGGCGCAGTGTCCAGCCTCGCCTCTTCCTTGGTGCCCTCCAGAACTGCGCCTATCACTATATCTTATTGCCAAGTCTTGCGGGGGGCGGCGCGGAAGTGACACCACCCGCTTGGCCACCTCCTGCGATGCCAGAATGTTCCCAATCAGAGGGGAGGCAAAGCGTGGTGTCCAAAAGCCCCCCCCCCCAAGAGCTGGGTCTCTGAAGGTTTGTAAGTCCTACACACCAGATCCTCCTCCAGGAGAAAGGGAGAGAGAGAGAGATTATTCAGAGCCCACCAGAGCCACTCCTCCTCCAGATTTGCAGTGGGTCTGTTGGCAAAACGAGACGGGGAGGGGATGTCAGTTTTTTAAAAA